>NW_023416294.1:5618182-5968580 GCF_014176215.1 Rousettus aegyptiacus
AGAGTTAAAGACAGAAAAAAAAACAACTTAAGCGTAGAGAATCTTGGTATAAAGGACTTTTTAATAACACCCCTTAGTTAACAATGCTCTAACACCCATTACAGGCCCTCTTATTCTAGCCTTCCTGGGCTTTCTGTTTGGGCCCTGTATAATTAATTAGATAACTGTCTATGTCAAAAATTGGGTACAGGCAGTAAAACTCATAGTCCTCAGAACAAACTACTAGCCACTCAAGGTTGAAGAGTCACTGATTTGAATTCTCTTTGAAAACCAGTGGGGAATGTAAAAGTGGAAAATTGTCCAGTAAACTAGTCCCAAGGACAAGACAGGGAGTGATATCTTCAGCCGTCAGCTCCCAAGAGAAAAGACAACATTGCCTCAGGGGTACAGCTAACAAAACTGTCTATCAGGTCCCGTTTGCTACAAGAATTAGGAGTCCTCTTGAAACAATATATCTTAGTGCTAAAAGCTAACAGCCATCTTCTGCTTTTTGTAATCTGCTTGCTTGTTTAATCAAGGCCACCAAGACATAGTTTTAGGCTTTATAAGCTGCCTCCTCCGGAAACTCGTGGTTGATTCTCTAATGGGGAGAATAAGTCATTGGCTGGCTAACGAAGGCTCACAATTCATCTCGATTGGCTCCATGGGTCTTAGATTTGAACATGCCACAACAATGGCTCAGTTTTCCATTGTATATGTATTCCACATATTCATTCATGAGTAGTAGACAAATAGGTGGTTTCCATGCCTCTGGCTATTGTAAATGATGCTGCAATAAACATGTATGTGAGTGCAGATATTTCTTCTATATGGTGATTTCAACCCCTTTGGACATGCAATCCAGAGGAGGGATTACTGGATCATATGGTTGTTCTGTTTACCTAGGTGATTTTGTTAGCATTATTGATATGTATTGACATGTAACACTGTATAAATTTATGTGTACTTGTTGATTTGATAAATATTTATATACTGTCAATCTTGAACTGTTGTGGTGCGATCAAATCCAAGACCCACGGAGCCAATCAAGATGAATTGTGAGCTTTTATTAGCCGGCCGGCGACTGACTCTCTACCATGCAGGGTTAGAAGAGATCAGCCCTGAGCTCCCAGAAGAGGCAGTTTATATAGCCACCAGCACATCCCTGAGCAAATCACCACACCGTGGTTAACAGTTGTCTGTTAGAATATCCTTGATCAGATTACCACACCCTGGTTAACAGAATCAGAAGTAAATATTTAATACTGGCTTACTGGAAAATTGTCCACCCATAACAGAACAATATAGGTTTGTTCAAGATCTTGAACAATATAGGTTTGCTGAACTGGGTGGGTCAGCTTACATGGAAAAATTTTTTAACTAAATATAGTCTTGCCAACATCCCCCTGGGGCTTATATCCACAGGTTCAACCAACCAGAGCGAAAACAGCATTTTTGGCTCATTTTTGGGAATCAGCAGATGCAGGGGGCTGACTGAATGCTTTGCTCTTTGCCATTTTATTTTTTAAAATTCAGTCTGTCTGCCTGTCCAGCTATCTATCTATGCCTATGGCACCTGGTATTCCTCAGTGGTCTCTCATTCAAGTACCAACAAGGCCTGACCTGCTTAGCTTCAGAGATCAGACAAGATAGGGTATGTTCAGGGGGACATGGCCATAGAATCCTTGCAATTTTATATAAGGGACTTGAGCACTCATGGATTTTGGTATCTGTGGAGGTTCTGCAACCAATCCTCTACAGATAGTGAGGGACTGGAATTAAGTTTGGGGGGAGTCAAAAGTTATATTCAGATTTCAGACTGCATGAAGGGTTGACACCCTAAAACCCCCATATTGATCAAGGAGCAACTGCATTTCAATATAGTTACCATTGTCGTGTTAGCTAACATAATTCATCATTTCCTTGTTGTGCTGAGAACATTTAAGATCTACTGTTTTAGCAATACTCAAATACTTAAAGAAAGTATTAACTAAAATTACAATGTTGTTCATGAGATCCGAAGAACTAATCCATCTCATAACTGATAGTTTGTAGACTTTGACCAATATCTCCCCGTTATCCTCACCCCACAACCCCTGGGAAATACATTTTTACTGTGTTTCTAGGTGTTTACATTTTTCCTCTTTTTTTCTTTTCTTTTTTAAAAATAGGTTTTATGTATAAGTGATATCTTATAGTACTTGCATCTTCAGGGTCCTAAAAGTTGTGGTGAATTACAGGATTTACTTCTTTCTTAAGACTAAAAAATATTTATATAGGCCTTATTTTCTTTATCAGTTTTTTTTTTAAGTTTCAGGTACATAGCACATTACATTTATATAACTTATGAAGTGCCACTTCCCCCAATTAGTCTAGTACCCTCTTGGCACTCTACATAGATATTACAGTATTATTGACTATATCCCTTATGCTGTACTTTACATCCTCATGATTGTTTTATAACTTTCCATTTGTACTTCTCATACCTTCCACCTTTCCAACCAGTCTCACAACTCACCTCCCTGCTCTGGCAACCATCAAAATATTCTCTGTCTCTATGAGTCTGTTTTCATTTTATTTGTTCATATCCATTGTTCCTTAAATTGCACATGTAAGTGAAATCATATGGCATTTGTCATTCTCTCTCTGACTTATTTCACTTTGCATAATACCCTCTGGATCCATCCATGTTGTTGCAAATGGTAAGATTTCATTTTCTTATGACCAAGTAATCTTCCTTTATATAAATATACCACCTCTTCTTTATCTACTCTTCCACTCATGAACATTTAGGTTGTTTCTGTAATTGTGCATATCTATACACTTTTTCTCTCCTCATTCCCCTTGTTTCAAACTGTCCTTAGGCTCGTTTGGTTCTTTTTCCCCCTTTTTTCTTCTGCATACTGCACAAAAACTTCCTTCATCATAAGACATTAACATCAAACAGTCTTGGGAGAAAAGCCTCAGGTCTGTTGACCATAGAAAGAGAGTTTTGGTCAAACTAAAGGTAACATCTTGAAGCTCCACACCCATGAAATCAGAATAATCCTACTAGCAAACCCCTTGAAACCAGACAGAGGTGGCTGGGAGTAACATCAGGACTCAATGCAATGACCAACTGCCTCCTTCCTAAGCCCTGATCAGCTTCCTTAGCTAGCATGACTAATGAGTTTTCCCCTATATAACTTATCACCTAGACAGGGGAACCATCCAGGAGGCAAGTCTTTGAGCACGACCTCACCTGTATCTCTGAGTTTGTGCTGTTTCCTTTGGTAAACCTTTCCTTTCTTTTCTATTCCTGTTCATGTCTCCCTTGGCTTTGATAAGTAAAGGCATCACTATTCCCTTGAGTTTGGTAACAGTCTTCAGCAACTCAGATTGGACCATCTTGCATGTGGATTCGGTAACCTCCCACCCTTTAGTTTGCCACCAGGCCCCTGCCAAGCAGTTGCCCAGACCTGTTTGTCTCAGAGGCAGAGGTTGTACCATCAACCCGTGGCACTTTATTTGCAGCATAAGAAAAGAAATTTCAAAGGTCTGGATGTGGAATTTTTTTTGGCCTGGAACCTGAAGACATCTTCTGGTAAGGTGTTGCAGATGATGACCCCTGAAAATGGCCTTCTCCTGGACTCGGGGGAAACCACAAAGGAACAAAATAGGGAGTCGATTCCTGAAGAATCTTAACAAGTTTGTCTGTCTGACCTCAAAAGAGAAAGATAGTTTATTTGTATCATTTCTTGCTAGCTGTTTAAAACTATATTTATTATTTGTATCATATCTTGCTAGCTATTTAAAACTGTATTTATTACTTGTTGAGTCTGTCTTGCCTCGCAGGAAGATGTGAAGGCCAATTATGATTATAACTCAGCAGACTGTGTAGGACTGACAGTGGAAGCTCAACCTAGCTCAAGGTAGCTGTTCATCTTATCTCACCCGTGCTGAGGAGAACTCCCATTCACCCCCTAGGAAATGGTAAAATTTAGGGCACAAGGCACAGTGAGAATTCTGTCTGGCCACCCAAGCCTTCCTGCTATCTTGTCTGTTGTGTCTGACTTGGCCCTGGACGAACTTAGAGGGACACAAGGTCTACCAAATCACTAGATTTTGTACCTGTTTGTTCTCTATTAAAATGCTCTAGTCCTAGGATTTTTTTTTTTTTTACTATTTCTTGAGCAAGAAGTGAATAATTACTTTAATTATAGCTCTCTGTATTGTGTCCTAGAGAACTGGAGGACATTTGACCAACCCTTGATAACTCAATAAGGGGAAAAAAAAGAATGATACAAATAAACAAAATCAGAAATGAAAGAGGAAAAGTTATGACAGATACTACTGACATACAAAGTACTGTACAAGAATACTATGAAAGATTATATGCCACCAAATTCAATAACCTAAAAAAAAATGAACACATTCTTATAAAGACACAACATTCCTAGTCTGAATCATGAAAAACTGGAAAATCTAAGTAGAGCTATCAACGGTATGGAAATCAAAATGATTACCAAAAATCTCCAAATAGTTACCATCCAGAACTGAAGACTTCACCAGTGAATTTTTCCAAACATTCAAAGATGATGTTATGGCTTTTTTCTTAGACTTTTTCAAAAATTTAAGAAGAGACGATCCTTCCTAACTCATTTTATAAGGCAAAAATGACCCTGAGCCCAAATATAGTACTAAAAAAATAAAACTATTGGCCAATATCTCTGATGAATACAGAGGCAAAAATTCTCAAGAAAATCCTAGCAAATCAAATACAATAAATTAATTAACAAGATTGTACATCACAATGAGGTATGGTTTATTCCAAGGCAGAGGATTGATTCAACATACACAAATCGGTCACTGTGATATACCACATCCACAATCATATGATCATATAGAGGCAGAAAAACATTTGATAAGATGATTGAAACAATTCATAAATAGGATACAAAAGGAAAAGAACTCAACATAATAAAAGCCATATTCAAAAGCCTTCTGCTAATATCATACTTAATATTGAAAAACTAGCATTACTCAAAATCCATTGTGTTCCCATATTCTAATAATGAACTTTCAGAAAAATTAAAGAAAAAAACTCTTTTGCAACTTTAACAAAAAGAAAAAGTATCTAGGAGTAAAGTTAACAAAGCCTGTGAAAGAGTTCTACACTGAAAACTATAGGATATTTATAAAAGAAATTGAATAAGTTACAAAGAAATGGAAATGTATTAACCTAGTCAAAATAAATAGTCATATTTCCCAAAGCAATATATATATAGATTGAATGCACTCCTCATTAAGGGTCCAATGGCATTTTTAAAAAGAAATAGAGCAAAAAATCAGCAGAATTGTATAGAGGCACAAAGGACCTCAAAGAGCCAAAGCCATCCTGAGAATAAAGAATGAGGCTACAGGTGCCTCTCTGCAGGACTTCAAATTATACTGCAGAGTGACAATAATCAAAACAGCAGGGTATTGGCAAAGAAATAAAAACCAGACACACTGACCAATGGAAAAGAATTGAGAGCTAAGAAATAAATCTCCATATATGTGGGCAAATAATTTTTGACACAGGAGCCAAAAACATACAATAGAAAGAGAATACCTCTTCGATAAACGGTGCTAGGAAAATTGGAATGCCACATTCAAAAGAGTGAAACTGCACTGCTCTCTGTCTTTATACATGACAAATTAATTCAAAATGGATCAAAGAACTGAATATAAGACCTGAAACAATAACCCACATAGAAGAAAAGAGACATACTAAATGCATGCACCTTGGACTAAGAAAGGTTTTAATGCTTTGACCTCAAAGGCAAGGGAAGTAAAAGCAAAAATAAATGAAAGGGACTGTATCAATCTAAAAAGCTTCTGCATAGCCAAGGAAACTATCAACCAGGCAAAGAGGCAATTAGCCGAATGGGAAAAGATATTGATAAACGATGCCCCTGATAAGGGCCTAATACCCAAAATATCTGAAGAACTTACACAATTCACCAAAACAAACAAACAATCCAACTGAAAAATGGTCAAGGACCTGAACACTTTTCCCAAGAAGGTACACAAATGGCCAACAGATATGTGGAAAGAAGCTCAGCTGCATTAGCTATTAGGCAAACGCAAATTTCAACCACAGTGAGATACCACCTCGCACCTGTGGGAATGACACAAAAGTTGATTTTTCTTCCATGTCACTTCCAGTGTGGTCTGCAGCAGACATGAGTTCTGCACCATACAGTCATTCAAGTACCTGGGTCTTTGAATCTAGTGGCTCCTTTGTCAATCTGCTGTGATCTCACAGTCCGTCTCTGGCTCCTCTACCTCTGATTGGCAGATGTGGACAGAGAGTGTGAGGAATATGCAGATAACCTGCACGAGGCATCTTTCACCTTCACCCACACTCCACCGGCCAGAGATCATTCAGTTAGGGAAATTTCTCTGTGTGCCCCAGGGGAAAAGGCATAAGTGATTAGGGCCAGATAAGATTCAACATTGCAAGATCATCCTCTTTTTTCTGTTTTGTTTTTTCACTGTGAAGTTTCTTGGCACTATCACCAAAAAATGCATTCTGAGACATATAATCAAGATGGCATACTTGACCTAGATTTATCATGTTAATTAGAAACAAGATGGCAATTATTTTAAGAAAAGCACAATGCTTATTTGTTTTAAAAGAAATATGTTATCTCAGGAAAGAATCCTGTGCAAGGCACAGCAGAAATAAAAATTCTTTGGCAGGAGGGGAAGAATGAAGAAACATTTTTAATTCAAATATATATAATTTTGTAGCTTTAACCACTTAGGTTTCTAGCTGGGTTTCTTAACGAGTTTACTAACTGCTAAGGGTGCATGGACAAGGATGTAGAACACAAATGCTGAAAGGGGGATTTTCCCCACCAGTTCTGGGTGACATTTGCGATGCAAGAACAGGGATACACCTTGAGTTCAAAAGGCAAAGAGATGTCTCTGAATAGTGTGCTTTTTTATGGGTTCCTGATGTTTTAAGTAATCATTATGAATCATCAAAGACATTTGCATTTACTTTGTTGAAAACAAAAATAAATTCAAACATGGTAAAGCTGTGAGTCTGCCAGTGTGTCTACTCATGACTATCCCATTTCAGACTCCTGTTCTCAGTCTATTATTCTCCAGACAAGTCCTGCTTTTCATTTAATGAGATTGATAGGGAATTTATAGACACTGGTAAGTCCTGGGTGGCAGCAGGACAAAATGAATCTCCTGAGCCTTTCACAGCGTACACATTCACAGCTCACCCATGGGACGGGAAAGTGGTCAAGGTCCTGGCTTCACCCAGATATCAATATAATAGTGCAGCACACAGTCCAGGTTCTAAAAGGTGTTTGCTGAATCCAAATGTGCACACAGTCCAGGTTCTAAAAGGTGTTTGCTGAATCCAAATGTAAAATTCAATCTTTTTTTTCTTGATGATCAAATGAATAGAGGCGAAATAAATATTTCTTAGAATAATGTGTTTTCTGTTCCAGGTTTGAGGCATTTGTAGAACTGCTCCAGTCCTTTCTGGATCCATTTTTAATGTAAAAAAAAAATAATGTGATTGTGAGAATGCAGTTCTATAGTGAGGCACATAAACCTCTCTCCTGTTTTTTTTCTACTAGTGAGGAACTGTGTTGCATGGCGAAGAACACCAAATAAAGTACATATTAAAAGTAATATGGCAATTTCTTCTAAGCCTTTTTCAGCACATTCCCAGGGAATGCAGATATGCTAGAAGTAAATCAATATGTAGTGCTTGCTGTCACTTACATGCAGACAATATCAAATTTCTCAGTTTTCAGTGGTCCCCAGAGACCTGTCATGTAAGCAGATATATTTTAGGCCTAAAATGTTAGAGACCTTTTGAACACTTTGTTTCTTTGAATTATCAACATGTGAAAATTCTGCTCAGTATTGATGATCAGATCCTGAGCTGGAAACAGAGATAGGAGGATGGATGCAAATTGTTAAATTACATCATTACCACTGTAGGCCTTCACTTTAATCTCAGTGTCCAGTGTTTTATTAGACTCATCTTCTAACCTTTGCATGTTTTACGGAGTGGGGAGGCTGCATGTCTAACTTGCGGAATATTAAGTATAATTTCTTTTCACTGGTGCATTCTTAACTATATATTTGCTGTCCTCTATGTGCCACTCTCAGGAGATCTCTTCTGGGTTAATGACAGAGGAACACAATGCAACGTGGTATTTTAAAAAACATTCTGTGCAAATATTGCACCGTATTAAATTAGAAATGTTTGAACTCTAAAAAAAAAAAGAAAGAAGGAAAAAAAAAGAAAAAAACCCACAGACTCCTCAACAGAGTGTTGTAAAGGGAAGAGATATGGGTGTCACAGTGTATTTCTTCCCAATAGAATCTCTGGAGACCTGATTCTGGCGATGGCTGAAGTAAAACACCCATATTTATGTGGCTGTGCCATGTTGTGAAGTCATTTTGGTCAGCTCCAAAATCCCTTAGCCTGGTGGGCGATGGCCAAATAAAAATTCAGACTGGGTTTAAAAATTTCTAAGAATGGGATAAAACACTGTCCCCAGGCAGTTTGTGTCTCTGCCTTGTGTACAGAGACTGGAGAGGAGGGCTTGGGCAGTGATGAAGCATTTTTTTCATTGTTTCACTCAACAGGAAATTTGTTTATTACTTTGGAAAATACTTTTGGAAATCCCAGAATCGGAACTGACTTCACAAGCCTGCTAGCAGTGTTGCCTAGCACTCAGCACACTTAAGCCCTAAAAACATCCTTGCCTATATGATGCCAGAAATAAAGCAGTGATGGAAACTGGCTTGATCCATGCAGCCAGCAGGCACTAGGGTGGTGGTAGCAGATGTGAAAGTACTGAAGAACTTCCACGCAGATTAGTCAGCAGCCATGGCCCTAGACCACAGAGCATACCCTGTCATGCATGCCACCAGAGCCCCTTTCCTGGGGAATCCAGGTGCTTATCAGAGGACTCACAGGCTTGAGCAGCATGTGGGCTTGCATGTCTAAGAACTGGTGGGAGAACAGTGCATGTGGACTGACAAATACTGTCTTTCTTCCCTGGGCGAGCCAGGAGTCACTGTCGTCACATTCACAGGGCTCCTCATAGCAGGCAGCACCAGCAGCTGCACATCCATTTAGAAGTGATGTCAGGGTAAGTGTTTCCAAAACAAAATCTGTGACAGAGAGCATTAGCCTGATAAAGTAGGCCCTACAGCACCAGAGACTATGACAGTGTCGTAGCACCCCGTGAAACCTGCACCAAGGAGAAAATGCACAGATGTGACACAAAGCAACACATAAAGTGTTAAAAGCCCAACCAGGAATAAAAAAACAATTTTGCTTGGTTTTGATATTCATAAAAAGAGAAGCTAGTGGTAAGTCTGGTGGGTTGAAAACTTAAACTGATGAAGGCTTGTGAGTTTTACTGATAACCTTCTCGACAACGATTAGAGGCATTTGACATCACTTATTTCATCGCAGCTTGGGGCAAAGTTTTATAACAGAGAGATGATCATGTAACTTTTTGAAGATGATGATGACAGCAGTGTTTGTTCTAATTCAGTATAAAAGTAAGCCCAAGGTCCACCCTTTCTTTCTCCATTCCCTTCTAATTATGATCAAAGTGAAACATGCTGTGTGTAGTTGTCTAGAATGATGAAAACATGATCCCCGAGAACAAGTGTGCTGCTTGGACTTTGTTGACAGCTGTCAGACATGTCTTGCTTCTTTAGAAATATGTGAAAATATCCCTGCTTATCAAAAGCATTTTTGGGGGTTGGGGGTGGAATGAGAAAAAATTTGTATAGGAATTTTCACATGAGATCATGGCAGCAGAAATTATGGGATAAATGAGAATTAACTGCCTGCAGAGTTTTACTGTGGTGGTCTTTTGGGAGCTGTGAGCAGAGTAGACAGCTGTGTCCCCATGGTCTCCAGACCTAATGTTCAACCAAGAATTTCAACCTGAACTGTCAGAGTGTTCAGTTAGAGAAAGATTCATTCCTACGGAGTTCAAATCATGTAGATGGCCTGTGAGCAGGCTTCAGAATTATTAATGCCTCACAGAAAACATCTTCTCAGTGCATTGGAGTGGAACAGAATGACACAGGAAAAATGTTTTACACTCATCACACAAAAGCATTTTTTTTTGCTAATTTTTTAAATAAATGGAAAGATGAAATTATTTCTTGTACATAATTTGCAAATGTATTGCTAATTTAAGTCATTCCTTTCCTAGACCCCAGAAGTCATCTCTGAGCTATTTGTACCCAGAGCAGCAGTGAACATTAACTTTGGACAAAAAACAAAACAAAGCAAAACAAATGAACAAACAAAAAAACAAACAAAAGCTTAAATCCCAGAGACTGCAATCAAGATTTGCGGGAACCAGCCTCAAGAAGGCACCAGAATGAGGAAGGGTTGGACTGCGCAGGGAGCCACAGGGAGAGGACATTGATGCGGCTGTTCCTCCTGTGCATTCACCGCCTCCCCAGCATCATGCTCCTCAGTACACCGACTGTCTCCAGAGTCCCAGCAGCTCCTCGTGCTCAGCGGCATAGCCAGGACTGCCCTGTCGTTCATGTTGGGGAGAAACTGCAAGACTCCAAACGAAAGGTTCACTGTAAGGGCCTGTTCTTGAATTTTAAAGTATCCCCTGTTCTCATGTCTCAGTAACCATGAAGGTAAACCCACAGCTTTAATGCCCCGTATTGTATGAATGATATTTTCTAACCTGCAGCAAACACCATTTTGAATGCACACAAACTGCAGTTGGTATTTCTCTTCTTGCAGCTCCAGGGGTACACTGAGTGTCTGCTCTGTTTTCAGACCATGCTGCTTGAGAATGGCACCAGCTCCAAGATGCCTGGTGGCCCATCTCAGAAACAAAAACACAGAATCAAGGACCCTGCCATAAGTTCAGTCCCATGGATCCATTTCTTCCACAGTCAATCGGATGTTTTTGCCAGCATGTCTTTAACTGTAACATGAGAACTGAAGATAATCAAACATCAAATCTAAGAGAGTCAACAATTTCAGCCTTGGAAACCTAAAAGGTGCTGAACACAATTATGTATCAAGAACTGTTTTTCAGAGTATTTTATAAAATTAAAAATGATTATGGGTATGAAAATGTTCATCTTGGCCAGGGTGATGGACACTACAAATTACAAGAGCATAAAACCATAACTCATGAGCAGCATGGCAGGAGATGGCTGCACAGAAAGAATACATGGAATTGGAGAGGCACTGATTTGGGTGCAAATTTACTGTGCTGCATCTGAAACACGGCACCTGTGTCAGAATGGCATCAGAAGCTCTTCTTCCTACCTGACTATGCTGAGCTTTGTCTCATGCAGGAAGCCATGTCCTCTAGAAGATCCAGCTGGCTCTGCACCAACTCACCCAATAACTGAGGGACAGTTGGGCGGATCTCAGGAGAGTCATCCGAGGAGTAGAAACGTGCATCATCTTCCACACTGCCTCAGATCACACATGTACCATTCGAAGGCAATGGTGAAACACACGCTGCACCAACACACTGCACTGTACTTTTGTATCAATTTACTGAATGTTTCAATGTTTTCCTTTTCTGTCTGTCTGTCTATCTGCCTGTCTATCTATCTATCTATCTATCTATCTATCTATCTATTATCTATCTATCTATCTATCTATCTATCATCTGTCTATAATTTTTTTATATATTTTTAAGTTTACTGGGGTAACATTGGTTAATACAATTATATAATTTTCAGGGGTACATTATAATTTGACATCCATATATTCCATTGGGTGATTACCAACCTGAGTCCAGTTTCCTTCAGCTACCATATATTTGATTCCCTTTGGCCACTTCAACCTTACCCAAATCTCCTATATTTGACCCCCTTTACTCTGTCTACCTCTTCCCTCCTCCCTTACCCCGTCCCCTCTGGTAACCGCTAGTCCATGTCAATGTCCCTGAGTCTCTGTTTGTCCTGTTCATTTGTTGCTTTTAGGTTTATATCCCACATGTAAGTGATATCATGTGATTTTCAACTTTCCTGTCTGGCTTATTTCGCTTTAGTATGATTATGTCAAGGTACATCTAGGTTGTCACAAATGGCAGTATTTCATCTCTTTTTATGGCTGAGTCATATTCAATTGGATATATGTACCACAGCTTCTTTAGCCAGTCATCTATCATAGGACACTTTGGTTGCTTCCACATCCTGGCCACAGTGAATAATGCTGCTATGAACATTGGTGTGCAAATACAATTTTGAATATGGGTTTTCAAACCTTTGGAGTAAATACCCAGTAGAGAGATTGCTGGATCATATGGTAGATCAATTCTTAGTGTTTCGAGGACCCTGATGCGGTTTTCCATAGTGGCTGTACCAATATGCAGTCCCATCAGCAGTGTATGAGGGCTCCTTTTTCTCTGCATCCTCTCCAACATTTGTTATTACTTGTCCTGTTGATAATAGCTATTCTGACAGGTGTGAGATGATATGTCATTTTGCTTTTCATTTGCATTTCTCTAATGGTTAATGATGTTGAACATTTTTCCAAATATTTGTTGGCCATTTGCATGTTCAGGTCCTCTGACCATTCTTTGATTGGATTGTTTGGTTTTTTTTGTTGTGATTGAGTTGTATGAGTTCCTTGTATAGTTCGGATATTAGGCCCTTATTGGTGGTGTTAATGACCATTTGGATGGTTCTCTCTTTACCTTCTTGACAACTTCTTTTGCTGAGCAGAAGGTTTTTAGTTTGATGTAGTCCTATTTATATATTTTTGCTTTTACTTTCCTTGTCTAGAGGTCCTATTCGTGAAACCCTTTTTAAGTCCAAGGTCCTTGAGGTTAGTTCGTATGTTTTCTTCTTTGCATTTTATTGTTTTGGGTCTTCTATTTAGGTTCTTAATCCATTGTGAGTTGATTTTGGTGTGTGGTGATAGACAATAGCCTAGTTTTATTCTTTTGCAGGTGGTTTTCCAGTTTTCCCAGCACCACTTATTGAAGAGGCTTTCTTTTTTTCACTGTATGTTTTTGGCTTTTTTGTCAAAAATTATTTCCCCATATAAATATGGGTTTACTTCTGGACTCTTGATTCTATTCCACTGGTCCGTGTGCCTGTTTTGCTGGCAATACCATTCCAATCCAAGAACACAAAATATCTTTCCATTTCTTTGTATCTTCTTCAATTTCTTTTAATAGGGTCTTGTAGTTTTCACATGTTTCATTAAATGTATTTCTAGGTATTTTATTCTTTTCATTGCAATTGCAAAAGGAACTATTTTTTTTACCTCTTTTCATGATGCTTCATTATTAGAGTATAGGAACATTGATTTTGTATCCAGAGACTTTACTGTATTTGCTGATTGTTTCTAGTAGTGTTCTTGTGACCTCTTTAGAGTTTTCTACATAAAGAATCATGTCATCCATAAATAGTGATGGTTAGACTTCTAATATACTTATTTATTTGGAAGCCTTTTATATCTTTCTCTTGCCTGATGGCACTCGTAGGACCTCCAATGTTAAATTGAATAGCAGTGGCCATAGTGGAGAGCTTTGCCTTGTTCTTGATCTTAGATGGAAGGTTTTTAGTGTTTCACCATTAGGTACAATGTTGGCTGAGTGTTTGTCATATATGGCCTTTATTATGTTAAGGTACTTTTCTTCTATATCAATTTTGTTAAGTGTTTTGATCATAAATGGGTACTGTATCTTGTCGAAGGCTTTTTCTGCATCAGTTGATAGGATCATATGATTTTTATTTTTTAATTTGTTTATGTGGTGTATCACATTAATCAATTTACATATGTTGAACCATCCCTGTACTCCTGGGATGAAGCCCACTTGTTCATGGTCTATAATCTTTTTAATACGTTGCTGTATTTGGTTCGCTAGTATCTTATTTAGGACTTTTGCATCTGTGTTCATGAGAGATATTGGTCTGTAGTTTGTGTGTGTGTGTGTGTGTGTGTGTGTGTGTGTGTGTGTGTTTGTGTGTGTGTGTTATCCTTACCAGGTTTTTAGTATCAGAGTAAAATGAGTTGGAAAGTATTGCCTCCTCTTTGATTTTTTTTTAAAGAGTTTGATGAGAATAGGTATTAAATCTTTTTTGAATGTATGGTAGAATTCACTGGTTAAGCCATCTGGTCTTGGGCTTTTACCTTTCGGTAGGTTTTTGATAATTAGTCTATTTAGATTTTCCAGACCTTTCTTGATTCAGTCTAGGAAGATTGTATTTTTCAAAGGACTGGTCCATTTCTTCTCTTTTATTACATTTGTTATTATATACTTTTTCATAGTATTCTTGCATGATTCTTTGTATTTCTGCAATGTTAATCTCCTTTTTCATCCCTATAATTTCTCCTCTTTCATCCCTGATTTTGTTTATCTTGGTCCTTTCTCTTTCTTCTTTAGTGAGTCTGGCCAGGAGTTTGCCAATTTTATTAGCCTTCTCAAAGAACCAGCTCCTCGTATTTATTTTTCCTATTTTTTTAAATTTCAATTTCATTTATTTCTGCTCTAATTTTGATTATTTCTTTCTGTTGACTTTAGGCCTCATTTGCTCTTCCTTTTCTAGTTTATTCAGATGAAGCATCTGGTTGTTTATTTGGACTCATTCTTGTTTTTGGAGATAGGCCTGTAATGATATGAACTTTCCTCTCGTGACCCCTTTTGCTGTGTCCCAAAAGTTTTGATATGTTGTACTATCATTATCATTCATTTTTGTGTATCTCGTGAGCTCTCTATTGCTTCCCTGGCTCAGTTGTTCTTCAGTAGCATGTTATTTAATCTCTATGTATTTGTGGTTTTTCCTGATTTTTTTTTCAGTTGATCTCTAGTTTCAAAGCATTACGATCAGAGAATATGGTTGGTATGATTTCAGCCCTCTTATATTTGTTGAGGCTATTTCTGTGTCCCAATATTTGGTCGATTCTTGAGAATGTGTAAGCAGCTGTTTTTGGATAGAAGTATAAATCAATTATGTCCAGTTGGTCTAATGTGTCATTTAAAGATATTACTTCCTTATTGATTTTTTGTTTGAATAATCAGTCTATATCAGACAGTAGAGTGTTTATGGCCTCTACTACAGTAGTGTTTTGGTCTGTTTCTCCCATTCTGTTAGTAAGTGCTTTACATATTTTAGGGCTCCCTATTGGGAGCATATAGATATTAATTAGTGTTGTCTTCTTGGTGCATGATTCCCTTTATCATTATAAAGTGTCCCTCCATATCTTCCTTTACCTTTTTTATTTTGATGTCTATTTTGTCTGATATTAGTACGACTGCTCCCGTTTTTCTCTAAATACGTGTTTGTGTGTGTATGGTGTGTGTGTATACAGTCCTCCCTTTTCTTCTGTGTGTGCCTTATCTCCTTTCTCCTTTGTGAACTTGGATCTTTGAATCCTCCCCTTTTCAGTCATTTTTCTCAGTCTGTCCCTATGTATGCTGAATGTTCATTACTATCTTGCCATAGTGATTTGCTTATTATTTAAGCGTATAATGCCCTGTTCTTAGTAAGGGTTGCACTCCTCTGCTTCTATTTGCCTGATAGTCACTTTACTCCTACTTGGGTATTTTTTGTTCTGTTTTGTTATTTTGTTTTAGGTGAGCTGACCCCTTTCAGTATTTCCTGTAGTGCAGGCCTCGCCGTGGAGAATTCCCTCAATTTTCGTATGTCTGAAAAGGTCTTTATTTCTCCTTCATATCTAAAGGAGAGCAAGCTGGATACATTATTCTAGCCTGGTAGTTCTTTTCACTTAATAGTTTAAATATTTGATTCCATTCCTTTCTGGCTTGTAAGGTTTGCGCTGAGAAGTCAGATGATAATCTAGTGGGTTTTCCTTTATAAGTTACCGTCTTCTTTTCCCTGGCTGCCCTGAGAATCCGGTCTTTGTCATTGATTTTTAAAATAACTTTAATACAATGTGTCTTGGTGAGGCCTCTTTGGGTTGGGATAATTGTGTGTTCTGTTGACTTCTTGAATTCCAAGCTCCAGCTCATTCCTTAGATTTGGGAGATTCTCGTCCACTATTTGTCTGAAAATGCTTTCTAGTCCCTGCTCCTTTTCCTCCCCTTTGAGAATGCCCATTATTCTTATGTTTCCTCTTCTGATGGTATCAGCTAATTATTGTATTTCTCTTTCATTATTTTTCATTCTTTGGTTCTTCTCTTCTTCCTTCTAATTTATTTGTAGATTTCTGTCTTCGGTGTCACTCATCCTTTCCTCCATTTGGTCGACTCTGTTTCCCAATCTTGCTATTTCATTTTTCAACTCTTGCAGTGTGTTCTTCATCTCCAGAAGTTCTATTTGGTTCCTTTTGAGGGTTTCAATCTCCTTCCTCTGTTCATCTAGTTGTTTTTCCAATCCCTGAAATTGTTGATTTGAGTTGTTTTGGTTCTCATTGAGTTTTTTTCAGGAGTGCCATCCTGAATTCTCTGTCATTGAAGTTGCATATTTCTATATCTGTAAGCTCATTTTCTGGAGATTTTTCTCTTTCATTCTGAGATGCCTGTTGCCTTGGTGGTTCATGGTGTTTAATGGACTATTTCTCTACTTGGGCATTAATGGAAGTGTATGCTGTTGTTTTTTCCAGAAAGAAGATTTATTATATAAAGGTCTCCCTTTAGCATGCTGCAAAGAAGGTGCTTTTCTTTTGGTTTCCAGTAGGTGGCATCTAAGCCTCTTGGATCCCTGCTTTAAATGAAGCCTAATGTCTTTTTTATTTTCTTGTAGAGCTTTAATCACACTTGCTACTCAGTTTCAGTCCCTGTCAGTGTTAGCGACAGTTTCAGTAGTGTTTGCTCAGATTCCCCTGGGGCTCCATGGTGATCGGTCTTGGAGGGTATAGAGGAGGAACCCTCTGGGTTGGGGTTTGGGGGCTGCAGCTCAGCCTCGGTTTTGGAACCGGGGCCGGTAAGAATCGACTGTTGTTTCTCTGCTGTCCCACCCCGCTTCTCTGCTTTCTGCCCTGATGACTGGGCCCTGCTGCTGGTTGCTAGAAATTGGGCATTGCAGGCAAGCTGATCAGGGAAATCACCACACCTTCATCCCTCCCCCTCCTCCTGCAAGAAGCTCCAGTGGCTGCAAGAGGCAGCTTCTTTTTTTTATCCTAGTCCACCACCCAACACCCAGAGTTCTGACTCGTAGTAGCTCTAATGCGCAGATCCCATGCTCAGAAAGTACTGGTGTGCAGTTTGGGTGGCTTTTGTTGAGTTTTCAATGTTCAACTTATTGTTGTTTCAAGGGGAGAGGTCTGGGGATGTCTCTCACTCCACTTTGTTTCTTCTTCTTCTACAAAGTTTTTAAGCAAATGTCTTCAGCAACCTGTAACTTCCAAAATTTGTGACAGTGAATGTTCTAGGAACAAACACTGATGAGTGGAGGGAAGGGTAGGTACACATGTGCACCAGCAGCTGCCAGGGGAGCATAGGGTTTGTGCAGAGGTTTTGCACAGACTCGAATCTAATCTCACACAGCAACGCAGCTGCATTATTTTTCATTCTTTGGTCCCTCAAACATCTGGATTCTCAGGCTCTGCACTCCATGTGCTCAGACTGCCACCTACGGTGCTCAGTCTCTGTCCTGTCAGGAGTTTACTTTCACCTCAATTGTGCCATGTGTGCATCTGCGTGCCCCTCTGTGGCATCAGGAGCTGCTCCGTAGATTCCTGTGCTACTGGTGGTGGAGGTGTAGTGATGCTATGCAGGGGTTGGGGGTGGCCACTAGTTCTAAGGGTTAAAGACAGGATTTTTGAGAAAAGACCTCCTGTGTGTTGCTGTTGTCATGGCACATAGATGGATGGATGTCCATTACCCCAATGTGCACTTCAGGGCGCTTTAAGCCCCTGGTTGTTACTTCCCCCTCTTCTTCAGCTGCCTGATGTTAATTGTCACCTGATGTGATCCTCTTGGGAGGGAGGTGCTGGGCCTGGCCCAGCCTTTCAGTCTGCTGTCTGGCCTGGGTCCCTGAATGCCAACTCAGCAGGCATGTATGAACCACTTCTCATGTGGACTGTACTGAGGGATCACCAGGGCCTTGCAGGAGGAGTCCAGCATGGTCCCCACCTCTATCTAAGGCCCTGGCTTAAAAGATCTGTCTGGCACCATAACATGAGCTGTAAAAAGGCAGGCGTAGCAAGAAAAATTCAACGTTTCCAAGACCAAATGACACAGTTCTTCTCAATCTGTGAGAACTGACCGAGCAGAGTTTCTGGTGGGTAAAGAGACACTCCCCAAGACAGCGTCCTCCAGCTTCATGAGGCCACAGCCTGCCACACCAGCAGCAGGCTGGATGGTCACCCTTGCCCCTTGGGTGACCACTGGATGTGCCTCTTGCAAGGGAGTGAGGTAAATAACTGCCAGTTTCCTTTGGCCTGGCTTCAGGTTCATCTTCCTGCAGTTCCTTCTCCCGAGGTGCCTCCATACATCAGCTCTCCGCCTGCAGTTGGACACCAACTTTAGTGACTTTGGGGCCCCCAAGATTGGTCCAGCCCTGTTTGATGATGTGCCAAGTTATTGTTCAGGGACAGCAAAGACCAGCCATGGTCATGTGGGTGAAGCGGTCTCCGTAAAGAAGACACTGGCCGCTGGTCACCAAGAGCTGAAAGTCTTGATGTGCCCTGGACTGAATACAGACACTTTGAGCAGGAGGGTGCTGTCTAGGCATACTTGGTGCAAATGCCTGCCCATAGACGGCCTGAGCCTGGGTCCTCTAGCTAAACTCACCTGCCTGTGCAGCACAACCCAGCCCCCTCACACTAACCGTGAGACCCTTTACCTGGCTGAGTGAGCACAATGGGTATGAGACACCCCTCTCCACTGGCAGCTCCTCATCAATGACCCTTTCTTTGCTCAAAATCCTGGCACTGTGAGTTTCACAGTCTGAAGTGTTGGGCACAGGAACGTGGGTTTCATAACAGGTCTAAGCCCTCCCAGGTGGCACCCAGGGAACTTCTGTGAGGACTGTCCTCATCTAAGCAGCTGTGAGTGTATGGTGACCCCTCAGACCCTGACAACAATGGCAAGAAGTTCCAAGGTATCACCTTGCTATTGTCGGTGAGCCCCAGCCAAGCTGACCTGCTGCATGGCCAGGGTATGGAGGATGTGTCTGAGTCCTCTGACCCTAACAGTGAGTGAAACTGCGGGGAACAGCAGTTCAAGTAACAGGCACCTGAGTGAACAGCTCAGCAAGGTTCCCTATCAGGAATTTTTCTACCCTGAAGAATCTTAGAAGAACTAGGATCCAGTGCCTGACTTGGGGAGTCTTCCACTTTCAGCGAACAAAAGCAACAAACAGCTATGAATTCTGCAGCATAAAGAAGACTTTAATGTAGAAGGCTGAGCAGATGCAGCTGGACATGGGGCACAGTCACCAGGACAGCCCGACCCTTGTGTATTGCTTGGTCCCGCATAGCAACGCACATGTACAGAGTTCAAGATGTGTCACTTGCCCCTACAACTGTCTAGAGAACCTGCGCAAACTCCAGCTTACCATGGCCACCGCAGAGTAACATAACATTGTGATGTCACTGCTCACACTACTGCTAGCTGTCAGGGCTCTGGATGGCCTGCCATACATTGGCATGCCCAAGGCTAGGACCATGCTTGACAAGGAACCCAAAGTGATGTGGTAGACACCAGTCTTGGGAAAAGCTTTTAAAAAGTAAGAACACTTGCTTGGTACAGGCAACGTAATTTCTTGATTAAAACTATTTTGCTAAAAGGCTATGTAGACAGGGATTGGTCAGTCACGATGGGTCTGGTAAACAACAGCAATGGTTATTACTACTACCAAACATTGCGGACAGCCAGCATGCTCATCAAAGACATACAGGATAGTTACGTATGAGATAGCAGATTTGCCTGAAGAGAATCCGCATCTTTCCCTCTAACCACACTGACTGGGACAGAAGCTCCAGCACAGGCATCTCAGGCATGACTCTCCAAGCCCTTCACTGAAAGCACCACCTGGAAGACGTGATTACCTAATCATCTACCAGGAAGATGGGTGGTAAACCCCTTGCCCTTTGAATTGCAGCTGTTTTCTGTCATCGTAAATAAAAGCTAATAATTTTTTTCCAGCAAACTACACCCTCTATCTCCTGCATAGACTATTAAAATTGCCAAGGACCTAAAACTTGGCTCTCTCTGTTTTCATAGTTTTTAAAGCTCTCATCAAAGGCAAAGGGGACAGAAGAGGGTGTTTCTTTGCAGCACAGCATCTGAAGTGGGTTCCAAGAGAGAACTTTGTTGTCTACTGGCTGCTTTGCAGCAGTCTCATCTTAATACTGAACATTCGCCATGTCGCTTAAAATAACGAGAGACAAAATTTCTCAAACTCTGTCCAACCGAGAGAGTGCCACAAACCCTCACAGTCATGCTACTGAATATTCTGGAAATGAAATTGAAGGACCAAAACCTTTGCTCATAATATAAATTTTTAGTTTGTGATAACATTTACCTCTACATTAATAAGAGATTTGCAAACAGATGGTTATCCAGATATTTGAAGAAGTACACCATGAATCAATCCGGCTAGTGTACAAGTGATGTGAGGCATGGGTTTTAGCAGAGTGGGCCTGATGTGAGACAATGATTTCATATATGAAATTATGTTCACAGAGTTTTGAAATGCATACTATCTGAGTCAGAGGCACTGGCTTAGAAGCAGGAATTCAGCACAGAAGTTTTTAAGAGGAGTGTCGATGATGTAAAGTTTGTTTTCAAAGGAAAATAACATAAAATAAACATTTCAGGTCCAAAGGCATCCTGACCTGGGGGCAGAGAAGGATGTGTCTCTGGACCCAAAGTTTAGGAGAGTCACCAGAGCTGCCTACTGGTTCATCCAGGCAGCCCTCCTGGAGGCCATGGGTGGTCCTGTCACAAAAATTCTCCCCACTCCCACCTGCCCATCCCACCCCTCCCAATGGGGGCCCCAGGAGGGACTCCAGGCTGAAAGTGTTTCTCCACCCTCCTTGTCATCCTTTAGCAGTGGCTCTGGCTACCTCCCTGGCCAAGCCCCTTCCACGTCTCCTGGTTGGGCCCACAGCCCTGGCCTTCTTCACACACACACTTTTAGACTGATATGTAAGAGATAGTCAGATGTTCTGTTTGTTTCCAATTTCTTTCTTAAAGGCTCAGGTAATCAGAGCCTGTTCCAAACAGCAGCATCTTTCACCCTCAAGGAGGGCGGTAGATACCTCTGCTTCTCCTGTCCCTATCATGTGAACTCCATCATGCCTGACTCCCAAGTCAGCTCTGTTACTGCATACTCAATCCCAGCACCACCTCTGACGTCTTCTTTGCTTCGACTGCTGCCTGTGGTTTTTCACTTCACTGCTTCCATCCCACCCAGTATTGCTGCTATAAGTCAGGACACACTGTCCACTCGCTTTATTACTCTGTCTTGTCTTCCACATGTAAGTCAATCTCCCTTGTTTGTTGTTCTCTATGAGCCTAGTTGCTGAGTGTCACTCAGGAAGTAGTACTGGAAGCACTGAAGGAAGATGCCCTTCAAATGCCATTGGAGATTGTAGCTAACACGGCAATGCATCCAGAGAGCTATCCCCAAAGCTCTACCTTGACCAGCACTAAGTTTCATTATATTTTGAGTTTACTCCTCTTTTTGTGAATCATTTGTTTTGTATGCCAGAGGCAGTAAGCAGTCAAAGGAAACATAAAAATGTCTCCCCATGTGATATAAAACAGTGCCCCCAAATATTACTGTGTTGGAATCACCTGAGGAGTTTATTAAAAATACAGTTCAAAGCTAAGACTCACCCCAAACAACTTGAGGGACATTTCCCAAATGGGATCAGGATTTTGTCTCTGCTCTAACAAGCTCCTAAGGTTCTGAAGCAAGTCTTCAGGTAGCATCCATCACAGAAACACTGAGTACAAGAACTGATTCTGGAACTTAAAAGCCATGCGATTTAGGAGAAGCTGTTTAAAATAAACCATCTGATGCTCATGCACCCATTTGTGAAACTGGAAAAGTTAAATCTGGTTGCAAGGAGATGGCCCTGATCTCCCTGCTGTCCTCTGGTGCAGCTTTGTCCTCTGGGCCTGGCATCTTGGGTCATTTCTCCATAACAGGGAGTATCAGCCATGCCAGGCCAATCTCCCTGGAAGGAGAGGCCGCTGAGACCAGAAGTGGAGTATGAGAGGGCAGCTTTGGTCAGGAAGGCAGTCTCAAACTGCTGTGAGCTGGCTCTGATACAGGGTGGGCTAGGAGCCCTGTCAGGACAGTGCCTGCCGGGCCCCTGGGAAAGAGGCTGGTGGCAGAGAGTTCAGGAATAACCAACCTTGTAGCAAGTTGTGCATTATTCATTATGAAATCACTCTTTCTGTTATCCTGGAAATTTCGCAATGTCTTGTCAAATGTTACAGCCTGGTCTGAATTGCAGATGAAAGGGTCCGTGTGCTCCCTTTGTATATACTCCCTTGTATGCCCAGATGTATGTACCAAAATGCAAAAGAAGACCAGAATCGTGCCAGTCGCCTACTGAAGGGAGGCAAACCATGGAAAGTGGTGAAATTACAAGTTTTAACCTACATAACGAGCCTTTGTCCTGATACCATTAGAGTAAGCAGCACGCAGGTGTTGAAAGTGCCCAGTGACTGAGCCTGAGGATACGTGAGCCCCCTGGTATCACTTACAGACATGTTCAACTGCTGCGACAAAGAAAACAGCTTAAAGATGGTGAAACCATCAGTTGCCCATCTAGAGATGACAGCCTTGAGACCAGCAGAAAGAGAAAATAAGGGTACTTGTCATCGTCACTCAGCTTGGTTCTAGCATCTGTCATGAGGGATCTACTGAGTCACTGTACTTGGTGGTTCAAGGACACAGAGTGTTCTCACCGTGTTACTCTGAATATCCAGACTCTGAGGCTTGTGTACCCTGGTCAGAGACTACATCATCAATCCTGCCCACAAAGGACAAAAACAAGTACGAGCAGCCATGGCCCTCCCATTTGGAACCTGCTTTCATTGCTCTGCTCACACTCCATCAGCACGTTTCTGCAGCCAGTGGCCAGAACGAGGTGTATGGGCAAGTAAGACAGGAGGCTGCCAGCTGGGTGGCCATGTGTCCAGCTAGATCTTCCAAAGCTAGAATATAAGAGGAGGTAAGGGGTCATTTCTGCCACTCTACCTCATGGAAGCCAACCAGTTAAACCCCTGTCCTCCTCTGTGTGACTCACAGTGGAGCATCCAGACATGAGAGTGGATTCTCAGCGACTTAAGAGAGAAGACCCAGAGTTCGTCTGAATCGGTGATATCTTCTACTGGGGCACACACCCTGACTGACTGAGGACATGCTCACCTCCCAACATGTTGTGTGTTTTTTGGCAAAACCCACCATATCCAAGATGTCAGGCCTGGAACTATCAGATGAAAACGTGTGTTCTCTCCCTTGGTAGTTTGCTTTACTAAATGGGACAGTCATGGGAAAGGCAGTGAGGGCTAAAATCACAGTGTGAACAAAACAATGTGATATGGCAGTGGTGGGAAGGAGACCCTGGGTGAGGGTAGGGGGACTGAGACAAGTCCTCATGAACAGAGACACTTTCCCATTAAGAAGTGGCACAGGCAGGGCGAATTCTGGAAGGCCGTGGATGGGCACAGTGATATTTGGTACTGATCTAGAGATCTGCAAAGGGTGGAGGAGAGTTGCTGTGGCATGTGAGCAAAGCCCAGCATGCTTCAGGAGGACAGGATGTGCCATTGTGGGCTGGGGACATGCCCTGGTGAGTAGGCTGGTGCAGAGGCACTGCAGCTGTTGCCACAGTCCACTGTGTGCTCACAGAGGGCTGCGCCAAGGAGGAGGGGCTGATGCTGTCAGGGAACCTCAGATAGAGAGCCCACTCTTTCTTTCAGCATGTCTTTTGGGTGTCATGCTTATGGCACATTGGCCGAGGTTCACCGGTGACCCAGGAAGTAACAAATAACATCACCAGTGAGGTTATGCTCAGTGAGGTTATGGCCTGATGATGAGCTCACCAGGGCCAGTGACTCTGATTATTGGCCACACACGTCTGATAAAGCAGAGAAAAAAGGAAGTAGATCATGTAATACACTCCACTCAGGAGGCAAAAATCTTTATAATCTGGAATTAACAGGGCAAAAAACAATGAAGGTTCATCCTACTGTTGAAAATGCCAGAAACTAGTGTGACAGGAAATCACATACATACATAGACATTAAACATCAATTCAGTAATTATTAGCTTAAATTTTTGTGCAAATAGCTTCATATTCTATTGGTGATAAACTAGAATTCAAGTTATGTCTACTGGTAAAACATGTGCATGTAAATACACACTTTCTGGAATAGGCATATTAGTGAGATACGCTTCAAGGTATAACGATAAACTATGTTCTTAAATATTAAAATAATAAGAAACATATACCAACAGTTCTTGGGAACATCTAAAATTGCTTCTCTGTAATGACTGGTTTTACCAGCCTTTCTGAGGGAGCGTGTGGCATTTGCCCAAGGGCCGTTGGAACGTCCCCCACCCCATTAGGCTGAGGCTGCTTCCAGCTCCATTGCCCGTGGGTTTCTCAGGGTGCAAGCAGACCCAGGGACAGAGCGAACCTAGAGGCAGAACAGGCCTAGGGGCAGAGTACCCAGGGACAGCAGACCAAGACACAGAGCAGACCCAGAGGCACTGCACACAGGACAGAGCAGAACAAGGGCCAGTGTACCCTACTACAGAGCATACCCAGGGACAGCATACCGCAAAACAGAGTGTACTCAGGGAGAAAGTGGTCCCAGAAATAGCATAACCAAGGTCTGAGCACACCCAGGGACAGTGCACGCAAAATAGAGTGGACTCAGGGAACACACATCCAGGCACAGAGCAGACCCAGAGACAGTGCACTCAGAGACAGAGTGGACCCAGAGACAGAGCGGACCCAGGGACAGCTGGTGGAGGGACAGAGTGGACCCCCCGTCAGCCAACCCACAAACAGAGTGGACTCAGGGACAGGAGACCTAAGGACAGAGCAGACCCAGAAATAGCACACCTACAGACAGAGTACACCCAGGGACAAAGCAAACCCAGTACGGCAGACTCAGAAACAGCCGATTTAGAAAGAGAGCAACCTGAGGTACTGGGCATCCACGATGAATGTGGTATTAGGGAAAGCTCACCCAGGATAAAGCAGACCCAGGGATGGAGTAGACTAAGGACAGCAGACCAATACAGAGCAAACACAGTGACAGCAGACCCAGGGGGAGGAGGACCCATGGACAGGGTACCCAAAGATAGCATGGACCCAGGGACAAAAATGCACCAACGAACAAGGGAAGACTTGTGGACAGAAGATCCAAGGACAGTGGACCCAAGGCAGACCCAGAAACAGCAGAATCATTGACAGTGGACCTTGAGACAGAACACATCTAAGGACTGAGTGGACCCAGAAACAGCGCACCCAGGGAGGGACAACGCTCACCAAGACACAGAGTGGACCTAGGGGTTGAAGACCCAGGGACAGAGTGAACCCAGGGACATCACACCCAGGAAAGAAGTAGTCCCAGATACATCAGATGCTGGGGCACAGAGGACATAGGGATAGCACACCTACGTACAAAGTGAACCAGGGAGAGTGTAGACGCAGGGACAGATTAGGTGCAAGGACAGGGCACTGGGACAGAGCACATACAGGGACAGCACACGAATGGACAGTGTGGACCCTATAACAGCATATTCTGGGACAGAGTGACCCATGAACAATGCATACAGGTAAGAGCAGACCCAGAGTCAGGAAACCCAGGTACAGAGTAGAAGCAGGGACAGCACAAACAAGGACAGAGAAAACTCAAAGACAGCCCACCAAGGCACAGAGTGGGCACAGGGTAGCACAGACAAGAATAGAGCAGACCCAAGGGCAGTGCTCCCAGTGACAAAGCAGACAAAGGCATAGTAGACACAGAAACAGAGCTGATTTAGGGCAAAGCATCCAAGTACACAGTGGAACCAGGCCAGCATACCCAGGGTCAGAGAAAACCTAGGGACAATAGACTCAGGGACATATTGGACCCAGTGACAGTGCACTCGGGGAAAGAGCAAACACAGATGCAATGCACATATAGACGGAGTGAACATCACACTAAGAGAGAGTGCCCTAGGGACAGAGCCCTCATGGACAGATCGGACCCAAAAACAGCATACCCAGGACACCTTTGTCCCATACCGGGGACAAAGCAGACTCAGGGACAGCAGACCAAGAAACAGAGCTGACATGGGGACAGCAGACACAGAGATTGAGACACACCACAAACAGTGCTCACAAGGACAGAGGGACTGAGAAACTGAAGGCCCAGAGACAGAGCAGACCAAGGGAGGCAGACCGTGAATATAGCAGATCCAGAAAAACAGATGCAGGAAAGGAGCAGACCCAGGCACAGAAGAACCAGGGACAAAGCAGACTCAGGGACAGCATACCCAGGGACAGAGCAGATGAATGACAGTGGATCCAGTGGCAGCTAACCCAGGGACAGAGTAGACCCAGGTACATCAGACACAGAGAGAGTGGACTCAGGGACATTGCATCGAGGGACAGACAACAAAGATGCTGCAAACTCAGAAAAAGAACAGACCCAGGAACAGTCAACTCAGAAACATAGTGAATCCAGAGACAGAAGACCCAGGGACAGAATGGATCCAGAGACAGCAGATACAAAGAGAGCAGAACCAGGGACACTATGCCCAATGACAAAGGGACAACTAACACAGAAACAGCACACCAGTGACAGAGTAGACCCAAGGACAGTGCACCTATGGACAGAGTAGACCCAGTGACAGCAGACCCAGGACAGAGTGAATCTAGAGAAAGCAGACCAAGGGACAGAGCTCACATGCAGATGACAGACACAAAGACCCAGTGGATTCAAGGGACAGGGCAGACCCAGAGACAGTACACTCAGGAAAAGAGTGGACTCAGGGACAGTATACCCAGGCACATAGTAGATCCAGACACAGTGCTCTCAGGAACAGAGCCGACCAGCGACACTGTACTCAGATACAGAGTGGACCCAAAGACAGAACAGACCCAGGGACTATACTTCCAGAGACAGGATGAATCCAGAGACAGCACATACAGGGACCAAGTGCATCCAGGTCCTGTCCTGCAGGGACAGATTGGACCCAGAAACAGTGCACACAGCAACAGAGCAGACCCAGAAACAGCAGAACCAAGGTTGAGTGCACCTAGTGACAGCACTCCCAAAGACAGGGTGGAACCAGGGAAAGTACACCCGGGCACAGAAACAGTGTACTCAGGGACAGAGTGGACCCAGGGATAGAGCAGACCTAGGGACAGCCGATTGAAGGACAGAGCAGAGCCCTGGAAAGCCAGAGTGGACAGGCAGAGTGGATTCAGGGACAGGAGAGCCACACCTGGAGTTCTCTCTGGTGCAGATACCATTCAGTCTGTGTGACCCACATTATTCCCATCTCCTGAACTTTGCTTGTACTGTTTTCTAGCCACTCCTACCTTCATTTTCAGCTCTGGAAAAACTGTCCAGGACCCGGTGCCATTCCCTCCACCCTCTACTGAGATGTCGTCCTACCTTTCCCAAGCTCCTAGAGTAATGTCCACTGTCCAGTTATGAGCATTGGGCCTGAAATCAAACTTCCAGTATTAAAATCTCAGCTCTTGCTCTCATGATCGTGTTCAAATTATGTCACTTCTCTGAGCCTCGGTATTCCCATCAGTAAATGGGTTTCATCAGTATTTGCCACATATATAAGATAATACACTAAAAGCATTTAACACAATAGCAACCACATTGTCAGTGCTTTGCATATTTCTTTTATGACAACCGGCATTTATTTTAAAAGTGTCTATGTGCTGGCACCACACTTAGGGTGTTATTACCTAATCTTCAGGGGTAAATAGGTGAGATGTGTACAGTTACTCTTCTCATTTTTCAAAAGGGGAAACTGAGTGTCAGTGAGGTTAAATGACTTGCCAGAACACAGGTCTTGCAAATGGCAGGCCAGAGATTCAAACTCATGACTTTCTGCCACAAAATAGAACCTGGTACATACGAGGTTCTTTTATTCATTAAGTGAAAATCTACTGGTGCTTCCTGCAGCTGAGTGGGAACTCTGTATACATGAGCCCAAAGACTCACAATTTTGCCACATGGTGTAATCAATATTATTCCCATTTTCTCAATGAGGCAGCTGATCTGGGGGCAAAGATCATCTGTCCTGTGAAAAGGCTGGGATCAGTATCACGGTCTCTTGCTCAGCTACTCAGATTGTTGTAGGGACTCCAGCAGCCAGATAGGCAATGCATCTGCTTCCTACCCCAGTGAACTCAGGGGTCAGAGTCACTGCCAACTTTATGCTCCAGGGTTCAACAGTATCTGCATCCTCCACTTCTGCCCCAGCCATCATCTTTCACCATCTCCCCCAGCATACCAGGGACTTCCAAGATCCTTCTCTCTGTTACACATTGGTTGCCAAAGGAGAATTGCGGTAACAAAAAGAAACAGTGTACTGAAAATGCTTACTACAAAGTGAAAGAAACAAGCCTGAAAAGATTACATGCTGAAAAGATTCCAACTCTATGACATTCTGGAAGGGTCAGAACTGTAGAAACAGGAAAAAAAATCACTTGTTGCCAGGGGTTGAGGGGGAGGGGCATGAATAGGTGGAGCACAGAGGAATTTTTGTGGCAGTGAAACTGTTTTGTTTGATACTACAGCGACGGCTATATGTCATTATATGTTTGTCAGAACCCATAGAGGACAACATCAAGATTGAACTCTAATATAAACCATGGACCTTTGGTGATAATTATTTATCAGTATAGGTTTATCAATTATAATAAATGGACCACCTGGTGCATGATATTGATAATGAGGGAGGCTGTAGAGGAATGGCAGGAGATATATGGGAAATTTCTGTACTTTCTAATCAGTTTTTACTGTGAACCTAAAACCGCTCTAAACAAGTCTATTAAAAAAAGAAATGTCCATTCCTCACTCTGGCACTAATAGAATATGTCAGCAGAGATTCCAGCCTTTTGGCAAACAGGCTAAGGTCTTCTTCAAGATGAGCTTCTCTGTTACCATGGCCACTGCTGACCTGCCAGGGGCCTCAGCCTTTTCAGAGAAGAGATTTGAAGGTGTGTGGTGCACAGCACGAGCTTAGCAATTCATGTTGAATCTCCCAAACTTCATTTTCTTCTAAACTTCTCTCTCTCAAATGCAGTTCCAGAAAGCTTTGATCCACCTTCCTCTCCACACATTTCCATTCTGTCTTCCACGTCCACATACAGAGATTATGAAACCAAAGCCACACTGCCGTTTTTCTGTAATTGCATTGCTGTGATGGTAGTGAGTAGGAGAGTGGAGGAGATATAAGTGATAAAGAAGCAATATGCGGATCTTCAGTGTTAGAAGAATGTACTCTTATGGTTTCTCTCTCTTATCCTACCATTAACAGTTGCGTTGGACTGGCAGGTCTGCCTGTCACTCAACTGCTGCCAGCATGGCCTTAGTGACTTA
Source organism: Rousettus aegyptiacus (assembly GCF_014176215.1). Classification (NCBI taxonomy): domain Eukaryota; kingdom Metazoa; phylum Chordata; class Mammalia; order Chiroptera; family Pteropodidae; genus Rousettus; species Rousettus aegyptiacus. The sequence continues at coordinate 5,647,693 of NW_023416294.1, forward strand.
TTTAAGGCATGATATAAATAGGCGCCAGGCATCATTCCCTAACAGTATTAGAACCTGCCAACCTGCCATGACCTGGAAGGAGGAAGGTTCTGGAGCTGAGAATGGGATTCACATGAATAGGCCTCTCTTGCTGCCCTGAATAGGTACCTCAGACACCCAATTCCGGAGTTTTCACCTGGGGGCAACTTGGTAAAAGGTCCATCCGGCCAACATTCCCACATACAGTTAGCCACTGCTGGAGACAATGGTGAAGACAATGCTGAAGACAATCTCCTGACTGCATCAACTTCCAGAGAAAATGACCTGCGATTTCCCAGTATACTGCCCACTGCGTGTAGAAACTCCAGCTGACCCCACTTCCACAGATCCATAGGCCTCATGGATAAAGAAGGTTCACACGGACTCTCAAGTGTGCCTAGATTCTGTGTAAGGTTGCTCAGTCCTTGGAGGGTCTAACCAGCTACAGGAAATTAAGAAATAGAATACCCAAAATGTTGCTTAAAATATACACAGGTGGACCAGAAAACAGACTACCTCTACTCAGCCTTAGGAAGAAAAGCTATTGAATACTGTGTCTAAGGACTTCTTTAAATTCTGGCTCTGCCTCTCACTACCTGTGTGACTTTGGGCAAGTCACTTCACTTACACTGTGCTTTAATTTAGTTACCTATAAAATGTGATAATAAATACTATCTACCACTATGATTTTTTTAAAGATTAAATATGTTTATGTATATAAAGCACTTAGCATTGTTTCTGGAACATAATAGAATTTTCTAGAAATTCTCTTGTTTCGATTGTCAATATGGTAGCACCAGCTACATTTGGCTATTGAGCATGTGGAAACATGGCTAATGAGATGGAGGAACTGTGTTTTAAACTTAATATAATTTTTACTTAATTTAAATGTAAGTAGTCTTAGCAGTTCACATGGGACAGTGCAGCTCTGAAACATACTAGGAGTCTGATAATGCTAATTATGATTATTATTAGTGGTTGCTGTTATTATTAAGGGCCTCACTAGGTTAGAAATTAGGAGGTACCATGTCATTTCTGAGTACACTGCTGTACTGTAGTGATCTCTGCATCCACCCTTACAGGGAGGGTCAAAACCATGTTTGGGTGTTTGGGTTGTGAACAGCTTAGTGTTATTCATGAGAGTTGAGGCCAGTCTCTCCATATAGGAGGTACAAAGTATGTGTACAATCTCACAATTTGTACATGGCTAGGGTAGAAATCTCTGATCCACAGATGCCTGGCAGACCCAAGGTCTCCAGGAAGCACCTGGTATTACAGCCAGGCACAGGGCACAAGAGTAGATACTTACTTATACTATTAGAGGCTGAGATCCAAAGACAGGCATCCTCACTTCTTAGAGATGGACATCTGTGGTTTCTGCTTAATTTCTATGTCTGTCTGATCCTTTCTTGTTGACACTCCTCTGCATAGCCCACTTGGTCTCATAGATCAAACTCCACACTTTGCCCATCCAGGTCGAACCAGTCAGAGCACTCTGTCTCATGATGATTGACACAAAGAAGCATGTAACCCAGACCAGTACAGTGAGACCTAATCCTAAAACCTTTCATTGTGATGCTAGCTGGAAAATTGTGCCTCAATAGCTGGACAACACTCTACTTTCCCACAGAAAAAGGCAGAGCACAAACCCAATATTGAGAAAGCCAGCAAAGAGAGATAGAGAGAGATGGAGTCACTAGTACCCTTGAATATTTGTATCTTAAGGCAGACTCACTCCCAACTTCCCAAACCCTTAAACCAATGAATCCATTTTCCAGTCACTTTTTTTTCATCTTGTTATATATTGAGTCATTGTTATAGCTAGTTTTATGAGCAAGTTATATTCCAACTGGAAATAGATGGATCTTGTTAAAATATTCTGTTCTGCTGCTTCTCAGCTGTGTAATTGTGGTCCAGTTTCTTAACCTCTCTGAGCTTCAACTTCTTTACCAGTAAAGAAGAGCTGCTATTTGTATCTACTCTATAGGAAGACTACTTGGTGGATTAAATGGGGAGAAGAAAGATCTGTCTTGACTTCCAGATGTTAAGGCAAAGAATGTCTCTTTACCATTTCACTGGACACCGTCTCTCTTATGTTAGTGGCAGATGCTCCCCAAAGAGATGACTAAAGGAAGGAAAGGAGAGAGGTCTGCTCTGGGGGGCATGGACCTGTCACCATATCCTTAGGGGCACCCATGTTGAATGTGGGCTCACAGACAAAACATTTGAATATGTTCCCCTTTACTCAGCTGTGACCATGAAAAATAACTTAATTTCTTTGGGCCAGTTTTTACAACTGAACAATGGAAATTATACTAACCATGCATGATAAGATTGTGGTGTTGTGGAGACATAGACAGGTATGTGTGGGATATAGGAGGCAAGAACGTGGCTCTGATATCAGGCAGAACTGGGGGATAAGTCTCCAGCTCTGTACTTTCTTGGCTGTGTGCTATTCAACTACTTGCTCTTCCTCCCTGAGCCTCAGCTTCCTTGTTTGTAAATGGGGAAAATATCATTCACCTTCTAAGTTACTGTGTATATATATACAGAGCATCCCCTCCCCCCAACTGATGACTAAAATAACATGCTCTGAGAAACATAGAATTCAGAAACAACCAGTGACTTTTATTGTTAAGTCTTGCCTTCTGATTGCAGAGCCAGTGTCAATGGGTGCTTGAGGCCTTTTGTCCAAACCTGCAAGTTTGCACTTGTCCCCCATAAGTACCTAGCAGAAGACCAAGAGGTCCATCTGATTAGGAGCTGCCTTTGAATCAGGTAGAAATCTCATTCTGAGCTCCAAACTCAGCTGCTCCTAGGAGAGACATTACAGGCCTATACCACTGGCCACCAGGGGCAAAATATTTCCCACAGCATGGCGAAAAACCCAAACTAGACTGAATTGGAGGGGTCACTGGATTCATGCTTCCTTCTCTAGATGGGTAAACTGAGTACTCGAGAGGGGAGAGGACTTGTCCAGGGCATGGAGGGAGGAGCTAGTTGGGATCAGAGTCCCAGCTTGAGCTCTATGCAAAGGAAGGAAGCACTGCCAACCAGAGATGCCTTACTGACACACTCTTCTGCCTACGGCTCCGCTCCCAATGGAAACAATCATTTTCTTAAAAATGGAGACATTCCAGGTGAAAACATCTGGGGATTGTTTGTTTAAAGAATGAACAAAAGGACTGCAGGTTTTAACCTGAAGGCTTTTGGGAGATCTGTACACATCACCCCCAAATCAGTCATCCAAAAGTATAGGTCCATACATTTTCTTGAAAAGAAAGTCTAGACATAGCTTTCTCCAATTCCCACAGTGATCTCTACAAGGCCTGAGCTAAAAAGTCCTGGCTATTTCTGATGGATTCCAATTATCCTGTAGGTCTCCTTGTTCATAAAGGAGACCTAAAACTGATACCCACATACCCATACCATTCATGCCACAAACCTAAATCTTTCATGCCTCATATTCACATCATCACACCAATACCCAGAGCTTTCCCACCCCATATTCAGAGCTTTCATGTCCATGCTTACAGCTTTTATCTTGCAAACAGACAGCATTTTTGTGAGACACTGCAGCTTTGATGACACATATATTTTTCAGGCTGCTTATTTATATCTTTAAGGCAGCATACCAACCTATTTTATATCATAAAGCATCTATTCAAGCAGCATGTCCACAACTTACACATTTCATAATATCACTTTCACACTTTATGTTAACATTTTTTCATGCCACTATGCAAACTTTTCACCCCACAACCTAAACATTTCATACCATAACCTACATCTTTCACATCACAGTTCAAAGCTCTCACATGACATACCAACACCTTTCATGCCACATACCCACAGGTTTCACATGTGGGCATACAAGCAGCTTTTAACCCAATATATACAGATTTCACACTGCAAACCAAAGCCTTTTGCAGCACACAGCGATATTTTTAATGCCAACATCTTTCACACCACATAACCCACACCTATGCAAAATACTTATACCTTGCAAGTTTCATACCAGCATCATTTACACCATAAAAGAACAGCTTTCACCTGCATACTCAGAGCTTTGATGTAGCACACTCACAAATTTCATGCCTCACACCCACAACTTTGATGACACATATCTATACCTTTCTTGCTGAATACTCACATTCTTTACTCTTAACCATACCTTTTTTGCAGCATACCCAGAGTTATCACACCATAAGCCTACACCTATCACGCTGCATACCAACACCATTTACACCACTAAACCACACATATTGCATTATATATTCACACTTTTCATGCTGCATGTCCACAGATTTCACACCAATTACCCACAATATTTACATTGCATATCTACAGCTGGAACACCCCATTTCTTACTTTTCACACTACATACATACCCAAAGCTTCCATGCCACATATTAATAGTTCTTAGGTGACCTATTCACATTTTTAGCCCAATATGCCCAGAGCTACTGCTATGTGTAAAAATATCTTTTATACAGCAGACTCGCACCATTTACATGACATACCCAAAGCATTCATGCCCCATAAAAGCACATATTTTATGGCTCATACAAACATGTTTTATGTTGCATTCACACACATTTCACACCATTTACCCACACCTTTCACATTTTATATTCAGAGTTTTCATGCTGAATACCAAAGCTCTCATGACCCATTTTCACATTTTTCAAGCCACATTTCATAGTATTCACACCACAAATTACATACAACATATGTATGTTTTATGCTGCATTTCTATACCTTTCACACCCTATATTATCAGTTTTCATGCTATATTTTCATTTTCATGCTGCTTACCCAAACTTTTGAGTGACATACCCAAAGCTTTAACATTTCATACCATACTTTTCATGCTGCATATCTACAGCTTTTATAAAGCATATTAACATTTTTCACATTGCATATCTACTTCTTTCATGCCACACATCCGCAATTTACTCACACATTTTAAACTGTAACTCACATCATACACATCATATATCCTCACCTTTCATGCCAGTTACTCACAGCTGTCATATTGTATACCCAGAGCTTTTGCTGCACAAACAGGCACCTTTTACGAATCACACTCAATCTATTTATGACCCTACATAAAGCTTTCATATCTCATACCAACGTATTTCACGCTGCATACCCACATATGTTATTTCACATATACCTTTCATACTGCATGCTCAACCATTCATGCTTCATTGCCACAGCTTTTTCACTGCTTATCTTTACCTTTCGTGACACATACCCACACCATTCACACTACCAACTGACATTTTCTCACTGTGTATCCACAGCTTTAATACCACATATCAACAACTTTCATGCTGGATACTCACTTTCACACTGCACACTTACAAGTTTCACACTACATACTCAGCTATCACAAATTCCACACTTCATACAAAATTCTTACACACTGCATATCCATAACTTTCTCACTGCATTACCACAGCTTTAATGTGATGCCCACAGCTTTCACATCGCACATTCTCATTTCACTCCACTTACCGAAAGTTTCACTCAGAATATTTACATTTTTCACATTGCATAACAAGTGCCTATTTAAGTTTTGGTTAAACTGACATGTATTTTAGAGTTGTTACATTAAATATGGTAATATCAAATATAATATGTTTTGTTTTAACTTGGTTTACAAAAAGTTGCTTAATAATAGACTTTTCAAATCTTATTTAGTTATTAAGAAATAATAATTAAACACAACTAAAATAAAAGTTTGTAATAAAACTTTTAGTAATAATTATATATACACATAAAATACATATATGAAAGATTTGGGTATGTGACATGAAAGCTTTGAGTGTGTGGAGTAGAAACTGGATATGTTGCATGAGAGTGTGTGTATTTTACACACATATATGCATACTTAAACATCACTTCTCAAATTCTCCTGGTAAGTTGAAATATTAGGGATAAGTTAAATGAAAAAATTATTGTATGTCTAGATATTTCAAAATAACATGAAATGCTACGATATTAATTATTAGATAAGTCTGAATTCACTACATTTGGCTTCTATTGCAGAAAAGGTAAAAGAAAAATTGGAATCTGTTACTAAATGTCTTGTACCTTATTAAAAATACTTCCAAAAAATTGTACCCATATTGTCAACAAAAGTGTATAATTCTAGAGGTTACAAAATGCCAATCTAAACAATGCTAATTACTTACATTTTAGCTGCCACTAGAAATTCAGGTTTCTAAGAGTTCATAATTCTAATTACAATGAAAAAATTTTCTGATTAGAAAGCAAAGATTCATAAAAATAAAGTGCTTCATAAAAATAATGTTCTGTGTTTTATGTTCCTTAACTAGGTCCCCGATTACTTAAAAAAGCAAAACAAACTAATCTCCACAATAGTAAAAACTAAGTTTTGCTAATAATTATGTAAAGTTTTATATTTCAGTCCTGCTAGGATTCAGATGCCATTCTCAATGTTAGGTATAAGACAATATAAAGAACAATTTCACTATTTTAAACCAAAAACCCAGATATGCTTAGGGTTAACTAAGTTTAGCCTGACCTTTTCCCTAATCTGGCAGGATGTGATAGTAGTTTTGACCCACTCTTGCACCTCTGATGAAAAGTCATAGTTTCTAGGAAAGGCTAAAGAATTTGCTGTTTACGATACTTGGTGGAACTATAAGGGCAGGAGAGTTCAGCTAAGGATGGTTCACTATTCTAATTATATATCTAAAGAAATTTTAAAAGGATGGCAAACTAAGCCTGTGAACTGTCATAAGTTAGAGAAATAACAGTAAACCAATCGTATGTCTTAAATAGTTTTTTGAGGCTTTTAGTAAAGAACTAACATTGGTCCAAAGTTTGATGAGGACTAAAGACCTCTAGGTATACAGTTTATAACTCAGGCTGGGCCAGATATTTGGAAGAAGCTTCCAAAGTTAGAGGTTAGTCCCTCAAATTCTTCAGGCTTCCTTGGTACCATAGAGTTGTAGGATGTTCAATAACCAGGTGTAGGCAGAGAAAAAAAGAAAACAGAAAAAAACACAAATTTCAGTTGTCATATACAGGGATCATCTTGAGGTGGATCTAAGGAATAAACACCTTGTAGGCCTAGAGGGGCTCAATTTTGGTTGTCCATGAGTGGCATTGTTGGTACTGAGGCAAGTCAATATGCAAACTGCAGGAAACAAGGGCACTGGAAGGGTGAGTGTCCATCCAGCCCTGGGAAGCCAGGGAGGGTGGACTCCATTAGCCCTTGTCCCTCTTAGAAAGCCTCTCATGAGAGGGCTGCCCCTTCCTCCAACACTTGAGGCCCAAGCGTTTTCAGACTCTAGTACTAGAGAAATCTATTGTAATCACTGGAGTGGAGCCTCAGGTCACCCTCAACATGGAAGAGAGGAAAACTGGATTTTTAACAGATACTAGAGCTTCCCACTCTGTCCCAACCCATCCCATAGGCCTGTCTCCAATGCTGACTACACAGTGATGGAAATAAATAGCCAGTCTGAGGTAAGATAGTTTACTTTTTCCCTTCTTAATGACAGTGGGTCTAAGATTACTGCTCAACCCTTTTTATATGTTCCAGAGTGTCCCAACCCCCTAACTGGCCAAGATTGTTATCTGAATTGAGGGATCTCAATCTATCTTTAGGAGATACCATATAAATTTTAATGAATCATGAAAATGAGAAATTAGGACCTAGGTGGTAGAGTCAGTGTGAAAGATTACACTCTACAGCAGACAATTAATACCAAGCCAATTAAAGTGAAACTTAGGCCAAGATTCCCTTACCCCCATGAATGTTGGCATGTCTTAAAGTCAGACTCCTGGTGAGAGCCCCTTCTAGAAAGTTCCTAAAGCAGTTCAGCCTGGAAAGAAGTCAAACAGAATAACAACTTATCTAGTATCTTGGAACATTTAAGAATAATTGTTCACAGTCATTCCTGGTGGGTTTTAGAACAAGGAGGTACTACACTTTGCCCCCGGCCTTACATCATGAAACTTTCTTGTCTTTTTCTGTCAACCAGCCTTGTCTGGCTCTCAAATAATCTTTCTCTCTTTTTCTCTCCTTCAGCTTTTTCTTGACTGAGAAGCCCTTTGTTTGTCCTTCAGTTATAAGTAACAACATTGCTGGATAAAGTATTCTAGACTATAATGCCTTATTTTTCATTACTTTGAATATTTTGTGCCAGTTTTTCTTGGGAAATCAGCTGTCAGTCTTATGGGAACTCCGTTGTAGGTAACTAGCTGCTTTTCTTTTCCTGCTTTTAACATTCTCTCTTTGCCTATAATCTTTGCCATTTTAATTGTGATGTGTCTTGGTGTGGGCCTCTTTAGATTCATCAGTTTTGGGATTCTCTGTGCTTCCCGGTCTTGTATATCTATTTCCTTAACCAGGTTAAGGAAGTTTTCAGTGATTATTTCTTGAAATAGGTTTTCAATTCCTTGTTCTCACTTTCTTCTACTTCTGGTACCCCTATGATGCAGATGTTAGTACATTTGATGTTGCCCAGAGACTCCTTAAACTATCCTCATTTTAGGCTGTTTTGACTGGGTGTTTTCTGCTATCTTATCTTTAAAGTCACTGATTCAATCCTCTGCTTCATCTATTCCTTGCTGATTTTTTTCTAGTGTCTTCTTCATTTTTGTTATTGTATTTCTTACTGGTTCTTTTTTATATTATATATGTCCTTTTATGTTCTTATTATCTCTTTACTCAAGTTCTCACTAAGTTCACTGAACCTTTTATAACAAGTGATTTGCACTCTGTACCTAGTAGGTTGCTATTTTCCACTCGTGTGTGTGTGTGTGTGTGTGTGTGTGTGTGTGTGTAGTATTCTCCTGTTCTTTCAGTTGAGACATATTTTTTTTGTTTTCTCATTTTTGCTGCCTCTCTGTGTTTGTTTCTATGGTAGGTGGAACTTCCATGTCTTCCACTCCTATGTAGGTGGTCTTATGTAGTGTGTATTTGGTGCAGTCTCCTGGTCATCTTCACTAGGAACTCCAGGTGTGTACCTTGTGTAGGTTGTGTGTACCCTCCTGTTATACTTGAGTCTATATTGCTGTCCACACATCAATTGGTTTGAATCTTAGGCCAATTGCTGTGAGGATTAACCATGCTTGTAGTGTACAAGCTGCTATGTGGAGGCTAACCTCAAAGGGTTTTGGTGCCTATAGAAATCAACATTTGGGTGTGTTGTCTGTGGGGCTCATCAGTTGGTATTCAGTTGTGCTATGAAGCTGGTCTTCAGTGTGTTGGCTTCTGGCCTTCTGAGAGGAGCTTTCAAGAACACCAAAGTCAGCTTCTACATGTGATGGCCATGGAATACCTCACAGAAGCTAAAAATTGATCCTAGGTTGTTTTCTTCCTGTGTGGAGTTTGAGGTGGGTGGGAGAAACCATGATAAAAACTTAGGCCAGCTGCTACCAGTACCATCCTGGGGAAACTCAGCAAAAGGCTCAGGGAACCCCAAGGACTTCTACTACCTGCTGGCTGCCCAGAAAGCTCATCCATTAAAAGAGCCTTGGGCAGTGCATGTGTGATTAGATGAGGCTAGGTCTCAGGAAATTATCAGTGTGAGACAAGTAGTTTTACTAGACTAATACAAAAAGCTCAGAACACACTGAGGCCACTGGGTTATTCCAAATCTTGATAGTTGTCCAAGAAACTTACAGCTTAGGTTGGAACTGACTGCCCACTGCTAAAACTACCTCTGGCAGTACAAAATTTAAGTGGTGCAGGTTCCCAAGGCATCACATCATAGAGCAAGTGGATATCATCAGAACCAGATCTTGCCCTGTGTAGGGAGATATCAACAAAGGAAAGTTGGTGCCCATGCATAGGCTGCATGTCAGGATCACTCAACAGAGGGACAATGGCTACTTCCATTCTGCCCTGGTCCTGAGGTCATATAACTCAGTTTTTTAAAATATGTCCTGGCTTTTCCAAATTGCAATTATCTGCCAAAGCTCACGGTGAATTCCTGGGAGCAAGAGATTCCATGTGTGTGCCATTTAAGAGAATGCTTGTGTTTCCAGGGCATGGAAACTTCACTGTTTTCACAGCAAGATGTAAAAGCTTTTATTCACAGTATCGTTACTTTAGGCTGGAAAGCCTGGAGTAGAGTTAAGACCCTCTCTTTACAGGGGAAACCTCCACAGCCAAGATATGATTCCTGCCACACATGGGTGTGGAGCCAGCTCATTTAATATCTTCACCTGCCCTGAATTCTCCACAAGGCTTCTACTTTCTATCCTTAGTTACAGAACATTGATTCAAGTAGCCTGTCAATGGTTCTCCAGGTAGATTGTTCTACAATTTAGTTGTAATTTTAATATGGCTACAAGAAAGAGCAAGCACAGCATTTACCCATCTCACATCTTGAACAGAATCTGCTTTCATCTCTTTTTTGACCCATTTGTTCACAAATGCATTTTTTAATTTCCACATACTTTTGAATTACCCAATTTTCATCCTGTTAATTGATGTTACATTCCCACTATTGTAGTAAAAAAAACTTCTGATATTATTTCAATGTTCTTACATTTAAGACCTGTTTGTCACTTAAATATGATCTGCCATCTTGATTGGGCTAACAGAAATAATCATATTAGCACTGTTATGAGCACATTTTTTATGTTTACCATGTGTGAAAATACATGATGAAACATTTTTTGGACAGTCACATGCATTACAGAATGTATGTCTTTTACCTTAGAGATAGACAAAGTTCATAAACACCTTGCAAGTAACTTCATAAAACATAAATATCATAACTCACTTTAAGTACAGTGCTATTGACATCTGGCAATAGGTTTCAGTTTCTATAACCAAATAAGCACCATGGTTCTTATGAATTACAGCCAGGGACAAATCCTCTAAACATGTTTTGCACATCTTTAGAAGTTTTGTGCTTAAATGTCTAGTGTACTAACAGTGTTACCAACTAGCTTCTTATCAGACAACTGAATTTATAAACTTTGCCACAAATATCATTAAATGTGTTTGAGTTTCGTTCTATGAAGAAACTATGCTAAATACACTGTGCTCAAGTCAAATTATTTACTGTGTATGTTAAGCGTGATTTATTTTCTCTTTATAAAACTTTAGTAACACTTTTGGTGCTGACAGAGTGCTGATATCATGTTGAAAACAGTTCAATCCCAGACCTCTTGCATCAGAGAATGCATTCAGTTGCTGTTCACTGGAGTGGAAGATGATGAAGTTTGTTATAATTAGTTAGATACACCACTATGCGCACCTCAGAGTGGGTTCCAGTTCTATTCACATTTATGTAAATGTGAGTTAACAAAGCTTGAAAGTATCTCATTTAGGATGTTTCATTAGAGGAAAAGTCAAATTCTTATTGCATGATTCACAAAATATATGAGACGTTCAATGAATAGATGTATATATATTTTAAAGACTATTTGCTAGCTTATTATGTATGAATTGCATATAAAGTCCAACGACTTACTCTACAGTTTACAAAATGTGTAGGAGTTTGATGATTAAAAGATTATTTTTCTAAAATGTGTAAGAAGGATGCTAAGTCATATCATGAATTTAGCAATTCATATGACCAGATATTTTTTAATTTATGTGAAATAACTTCTGAATAGAGTATGCTCAACTCAATCTGTTTACCACATCCATTACACATGAGTATTATTTACATATTTTGAACTAAGCATTCTTCTTAACAGTTGCAGTGGTAAGAGAGTGCCTTGTTGAAAGTATTTTTTGACAACTCTTTCACACACTTGCATTAAACAATGTGTTTAGTTGCCATTTCTGGGAGATAAAGTTAATAAACAGTTTGCAAGTAATTTATTTAAAAAATTAAAGTTTAAAATTAATGTTTAAATAGAGTACTATACATATCACATGACTTTGTCTCATTCAACAAATAAGCAGTGTGGTGACAAACTTAGTAAATGTCCTGTTTAGTGTGTTTTAATTACAAAGTAAAGTCAAAATTTTACTGCATAGTAAAAGTCCACTCTTCTAAGGAGCATTTCCTACTAGCTTCTAAAAAGTTACTCATCATAAGTCATATCATAAATTAGCTACTTGCATGACAGGAAAAGTTAAAGTATAATTCCAGGAGTTTGAGTTTGAGTTATTCATGCTACTAAATGCAGCATGAGTTTGAGTTATTCATGCTACTAAATGCAGCATGAATAACTCATGAATACTACATGAATTTCAAATAAGTGTGATATTCACACTTTGACTAAGCATTATTCTGAAAACAGTTTCAGTGCTTACAGAGTATGCCACTACCTTGTTAAAAATCTTCTGGATGGTTTAGGGAAAAAAAATCACATGCATCTGTGAATGAATTTTATTACCATTTACTGAGACGAAGTTTATGAATATCTTTCAGGTATTTTATTAGAAATTTAGGGATTATAAATTATGTTCAAATGCATTACTACTCACATCAGAGAATGGGTTTCAGTTCCACTCACCAAATAAACACTGTGTTAACAAAGTTTGGAAGTAATCTATTTGGTACCTATTAATTGTTAGCAGTGTTTAAAGTCCAACACTTCAACTATGGTTTGCACAATATGTAAGAGTTAAATGACTAAAAGGTTGCTCTTCTCAAGAATGTTTTATACAACCTTGTTATAAAGTTACTCATAACAAGTCACAACCATTGTGGAGAAACTGCCTGAACTATAGTTGAACAGAACTCCTAAAAAGGGCACATACAGAGGGAATCATTTTAAGAATGGAAGAAAAGGCAGAGATACAGAATGAGCTGGTCCCCAACCATGTGTGGCAGTTAAAATCAGGAGAAACAACTGCAGATGCACATGAACAGCTGCAGATGTTCCCCCAGAGGAGCGAGAGGTCATGGCCCCACACTAGGCTCTTTAGCCCAGGTCTCCAGTTCCAGGGAAAAAAGTACCCAGATCTTCTGGCTGTGAAAATAGAGATTGTGGATGAGTAAAAAAAGGGATAGCCAGAGTCCAAGATATTCCTCTTAGAGGGACCACATGTGAACTTACAGATTCACTTATTCAGCTCCAGATCTGTGGCACCAGCTCAGAAAATGCCAGGGACATATACTCAGAAACTGAGTTGTCTGCCTTTAGGTTAAGGGCTAGAGGGGCATCTTTTTCCCAGACAAAAATGCTAGTGATAGTCATTGTCTCCTTGTTGAGTCCTCCCACTGCCCAGTATGCAGACTCAGGTAGCTGCCATATCTCAATCTCCATCAATTTGGCTATTCATTGAGATCTCACCTTCCCAATCTACAAGGACACATAACCCATTTAGTGACCTTTACATACAAATGGCCTGTCTTGCTTCATTCTTAATAGTTTCCCAATATATCTCAAAGGTTCACAAAACCCAAGCAGCATCTGGCCTTGGCATGCACTACTCTTGCTGAGTAGCCCCAAGCCCAGCACTAGTGGCAGCTGGCCTTGCTTTGTGACTTGGCCTCTTGAGGCACCTCAAAGCCAGTGTGAGTGGTGAGCATTGGTGGATTACTCAATGACTCTTGCATATGGTACCAGGCAGCGCACAGGCTGAAGTGTGGTACTCCTCCCTATAGGCCCTGACGCCTGGATGTGGCTAGCTTTTGATTGAGCTAAGTTACCACCCAGAACTGCACCCCAGGACAATTCACCCTAAGGGGGAGGAGACTAGGCAGGCACAAGACCCCTGCTAAAGTTAATCCTGCTCTATAGCATTAGATCCTGCACAACAGCTCCTCCGCTGATCATGGCCAGTACTCATAACCAATCAGTCGGAGGGTCAGCCACTCCCATTGACATGCAAACAACAATCAGGGCACAACTACAACAGAAGGGCACACACAACCCATACAATAAACAGACCTGAAGTACCTGGCTCAGGTGACCAGAGACACTGCACCACTGAGTCCTACAAGACACCTATTACATAAGGCCATTCTACTAAGACTAGGAGACATTATTAGCTCTATGTAATATGTAGCAACAAACACAGGGAGGCAGCCAAAAAAAGAAGACTGGGGATGATGGAGAAGTAGGTTAACATTGTGCTTGCTTCCTCCCATAACCACAAAAAAAAATATATAGCAAAATTGTAGAATGATCAACCTGGAGAATCATTTGAAGACTAGCTGAATAGAATTTTAAGAAGATACACAGAAATAGAAGTATATATCATGAAAAATCCGAAACATTAATTCAAATAGTTGTATGAATTTTAATGCTAATTAGAGCTCTATTCATCATAGCTAAAATCTGAAGATAACTTAAGTGTCTATCAATAAATGATTGGATAAAGAAGAGTTATATTACTCAGCCATAAAACAGTGAAATCTTATCATTTGCAACAACATACATGGATCTAGAGGAACTTATGCAGAGTGAAGTAAGTCAGAGAAAGATAAATATGATATGATTTCACTTATATATGTATCTGAAAAACAAAATAAACAAACAAACAAAACAGAAACAAACTCATGGATATAAATAAACAGTAATTGCCAGATGGGAGAGGGATGGGAATGTGAAAAAGGGGAAGGAATAAAAAGTACAAATTGGCAGTTACAAGATAATTGTGGGGATGTGAGGTACAGCATAGGGAATATAGTCAATAATACTGTAATGGCTGTGTATGGTGCCAGGTGGGTGCTAGACTTATCAGGAGGATAACCTAATTGAACAATTAAAAGAAAAAGGGAAGAAAGGGGAATAAAAGATTGAAATTTTCATTTACAAAATAAATAAATCATATAGATGTAATGTATGGCATAGCAAATATTGTAATAATATTGTAATGTATAATGTAGATGATTAGTAGGCTTATCATGGTGATCACTCCTTTGGAAATATAAATGACAAAAAACCATGTTGTACACCTAAACTAATATAATATCATGTTATTTATATTTTTAAATCTCCAAAAATAATAAATATATTATATTATTTTATAAAAATGAATTTCATAGATTAAAATAAAACATGCAGAGGAGAGTTGGGAATATGGCAAATAAAGTAAAAGCGGGGTTCGTCTCATCCCAGGTTTGCATTGAAATTACAACCAAATTATAAAATAAACCACCTGAAGTCTAGCCGATTAAAACACCTACATCTGATAATATAAAATCATATGTAATATAAAATACAATATCAAAACTAGTAGGAGGAGCAAAGTTGTGACTGAGGCTGAACCTGCACTTGCAAGTGGTGGAGGATTACCGGGAGGGAGAGTGAGGCTGCAGAGGCTCTCCTGAAGGAGAGGAGGATCCTGGTCTAATCTTGGGGCTCCCCAGCCGAGGGAAAAAGAGATTCTAATAACTGGTACTGTAGAAACTAGAGGATATTCTGGTCATCTGGGTAAGACGGAAGGAGACTGAACCCCTAGACATCCCTTTGAAGGACCCATGCACAGGCTCTCTGACCTGTGGACACTCACCCAGGACACTGGAGGTGGGTCAGAGGCTCACATGAGATTCATTCTGAGGAAGTCTGCATTACCTGGCACCAGAACGAGGGCTGGAAGGGCAGCCACCATTGTGCCTTTGTCTGGTTCCCCAAATGGGCAATCTATAGACCAAGCCAGCCTGACTGTGCAGATCCCTCCCACAAGGCCATTAGGAAGCACTGGTCTGAAGGGATCAGCCTGCCCCGCCCAACCTGCAGATTGTTTGATGCATTTGTTGCTGAATGGCTTCCAAGCACTGCTCCCATTCAGGGACAAGCATTTACAGTGGGAGACCAGCACTGTGAGCGGCATTTCTGATAGGTTAAGACAGATCACTGGTCCTATGTGCCAGTCTCAGACAGCAGCTGGTCTTGCTGTGATATGGGACTTCTAAGGGAACTCACAAACAGTTACCAAAGTTGCAGCAAGACTGAGGATTATTGATCTGACTGTCATTATCTCTCTAAGATCCCACTCCAATCTACCCACAAATTGCCTCTGGTGGTACATGGTCAGTGAACTGCCACAGCCCAACCACTTCCCTTTGCTGAACTCCTTCCTTTCTCTGAACTTCTCCGATATCAGTGGCATACAGACCTCTGCCTTCTGCAAGAGTAGCAATATTGTACCCGGAGAGAGCAGGTATCTGTGTGACCCCTTCAAATTGCAGCTGATATTACTGTGATCTGTGTCTGCAGAAGGAGCATCCAGGAGCAGAACGTGCAGCACAACTTAGACTGACCAAACAGACTTCTCCTAGAGCTACCACTTCAGCCAAGCCACAAAGTGCCTGTAGCCCGTTGGCAAACAACCTCTTGTTAGCGCAGGCAACAGACCTTGGTTAACACAGTGAGCTCATTTAGAAGAAAACAGTTGTGGACAGACCACTGCTGCCTGTACGAGCTGCAGTCTCTCGAGGGGATTGCAGGAGTCTGGACTGGCCTAATGGCCCTGGACTCCCTGAGCTCCTGCCCCATCCAGTACACCAAGTGCCTGCTGCACAGTGATAGGCAGATGCCCCTGCCCTGGGATGGTGCATTCAGGCCCAAGAAGGGCAGCAGCTGACCTTGCTAAAATTGGAAACTTGTACAGGGAGCCGCAGAGACCATGTTAGCACGTAAACTGATACTGCAGTGGCAGGGGGAAATTTACTCACTAGACCTAGGAGACTCCCAGGGTTCCTGTGCCACCCAACATGCATATCACCCAGAAGTTCATCCAGTTTCAGGGACTTACAGGCAACTGACAGGCAGTGTCAGGCCTTGAGGAGCGCTAGTCCCTCTGCTAAACTGCCGTAGGTCAGGGATGGGGGATAACCAACAGCTGCCTACAGCGTTGTCTCTTTCACTTACTTATAGGGCCAGCATAGGCAACAACCATCAGCGGATCACTTTATAGTTCTCACTAGGTAGACCTGAGCAACCAAAAGCAGCAGCTGACTTTGGCCTGTGGGGGAGGCCCTCCTAAAGGGTCACAAAAACAACACATCAAACTATACTACAAGCCTACAGTAATCAAAACATCATAGTATTGGCATAAAAACAGATATATTGATCAATGAAACAGAATAGAAAGCCAAGAAATAAATCTATGCCTATATACTCACTTAATATATGACAAAGGAGGTAAGAATATACAATGGGATAAAGACAGTCTCTTCAATAAATCATGTTGGAAAAATTGGACAGATACATGCAAAAAATATTTACAGATACATGTATTCAAGAATAGATTAAAGACTTAAATGTAAGACCCCAAACCTTAGAAATTCTAGAAAAAACAAAACATAGGCAGAAAACTCTCTGATATTACTAAGAGGAATTTCTTTTCGGATATATCTCCCCTGGCAAGGGAAACAAAAGAAAAAAAAGAACAAATGGGACTATATCGAACTAAAATTTTTTGTACAGCGAAGGAAATCAACAAAACAAAAAGACATCGAATTGTTTGGGAGAAGATATTCACTAATGATACATCTGATAAGGGGTTAATATCCAAAATATATAAAGAACTGATACAACTCAACAACAACAAAACAAACAATCCAATTAAAAAAATGAGCAGAAGATCTGAACAAATACTTCTCCAAAGAGGAAATAGAGATGGCTAATAGACATATGAAAAGATGCTAAAGTTGCTAATCATCAGAGAAATGCAATTTTAACCACAATGAGATATCTCTTCACACTTGCCAGAATGACTATCATCAATAAATTAAAAACAGCAAGTATTGATGAGGATGCAGAGAGAAGGGAACCCTCATACACTGTTAATGGGAGTACCTATTAGTACAGCCACTATAGAAAATAGTATGGAGGTTTCTCAAAAAATTAAAAATGGATATATCTTTTGACCCAGCAATTCCTCTTCTGGGCATTTAACCAAAGAAAACCAAAACAATAATTCATAAAGATCTATGCACTACAATATTATGGCAGCACAATTTCCAATAGACAAGATATGAAAGCAACCTCAATGCCCACAAGCAGATGATTGGATTAAGAAATTATGGTTCATATATACAATGGAATATTACTCAGCCATTAAGAAAATAAAATCTTACCATTTGCAATGACATGGATGGACATAGAGTGAAATATGATCAGAGAAATATGATGAGTGAAATAAATCAGAGAAAGATGAATATTATATGATTTCACTTATATGCAGAATCTAAGGCACAAAATATCAAACTAATCAAAAACAGACTCACAAATATAGTGGACGATTTGGTGATGGACAGAGGGGAGAAGGGTTGGGGAACTAGTAGAATGGGGTAAATAAATACAAATTAATAGTTGGTAGTTGGTCATGAGGATGAGGAACATGACAGAAATAATGCAATTAACATTAATATGATGGCTAGGTGGAGGGCCAGGGGAGGGAGGGGACAATTGGAGGGATCATTTTATGAACTATCTATAGTTCTGGAACCAATGTACTATATACTCGAAACTAATTTAAATAAATTAGATAAATCAATAGATAAATAAAAATAAAACATGCACTGTGAAAACTAACTGTAATATAGAAAATATTTAACATATAAAACTGAAGAATAAAAACATAAAGGTGAAAAAATATAATATATAATATTGTATGTTAGCTGTATTTTAATAAAATATTTTATAAGGAAATGTGAAAGTGACAATTATTATGAAACTGAAAAAAAATATAGAATAGCTGAGTAAATTAGGGAACAAGGCCCATACATACACTATCTACAAGAGATTAACTTCAGATCAAAAGACACACACACAGACTAAAAATAAATAGATGAAAAAAAATAATCACATGACTGAAGATGATAAAAGCAAGTTGGAGCAACCTTACATAAATCAGACAAAATAGGTTTTAAAACAAAGGGAAAAATAAGAGACAAAAGAAGGTTATTAGTTAATGATAAAAAGATCTAACACAGCATATAATCCTTATAAATATTTATTCATACAACACAGGAGTATCTAAATACATAAAGCAAATATTGACAAACATAAAGGGAAAGATCGACATTAATATTGTCATAGTAGAGGAATTTAATAACCTATTGACACCAATGGACAGATTATTTATATCAAAAAGCAACAAGAAAACAGCAGCCTTAAATCAGACACTAGATCAGATACATTTATTCAATATTTTTGGAACATTATTCTCCAAAGAAAGACAATTACATTATTTTCAAGGGCATATCAAACATTTTCCAAAATAGACCACAGGTTAGGATACAAAACAAGTCTCAAAAATTTTTAAAGATTAAAATTATATCAAGTGTCTTCTCTGACCTTGATTACAAGAAAAATACTGTAAAGCATACAAACACTTAGAGGCTAGAAAATATAATTCTAAACATTGAATGAGTTGCAAGGAAATCAAGGAAGAAATCAAAAGATACATTGAGACAGGAGAAAACACAAACACAATGATCCTAAATCTATGGAACACAGTAAAAGGAGTCCTAATTCATAGCAATACAGAAACACTACCTAAAGAAACACTAAAAATCTCAAATAAACAACCTAACCCTACACCTACAGGAACTAGAAAAGAAAAATTATACAAAGTCAAAATGAAGTGAAAACAGAAATAATAAAGAATGATTATAAACAGAATACAGTCTTAAAAAGTAATACAAAAGATTAATAAACCAAGAACTGGATCTTGAAAAAGATAAATAAAATTGATAAACCTTTAACCAGATTCATCAAGAAAAAAGGAGAGCAGACACAAATAAATAAAATGAAAAATAAAAGAGAAGTAATAACTGACTATAAAGTAATACAAAAAATTCTAAGAAAATACTGTGAACAATTACATGCCAACAAATTAAACAATCTGGAAGAAATGGATATATTCTTAGAAACACACACTATCCCTAGACTGAGTCAAGATGAAACAGATACTCTGAATGGATCAATTACTACCACTAAAATGAAATCAGTGATCAAAAACTACCCACAAACAAAAGTCCTAGACTAGATGTCTTCAGAGATGAATTTTACCAAACATTCAAAAAAGAATTAACATCTATTTTTCACAAATTATACCAACACTTTTAAGAGGAGGGAAGACTCTCTAACTTTTTCTATGAGGCTACCATATCTTGATTCCCAAATCAGACAAAAACAGTGCAAAAAAATTATAGGCTGATATCCCTGATACACATAGATACAAAAATTCTTACAATATATTAACAAACCTAATTCAGCAATACATTAAAAAGATTATACACCAGGATCAAGTGGGATTTACTCCTGGGATATAAGATTGGTTCAATATCCACAAATCAATTAACATGACATACCACGCAAACAAAATGAAAGGTAAAAATCATGTGATTATATCAATAGATGCAGAAAAGGCATTTGACAAAACCCAGCTTTGATGTATGGTAACAACTTTCAGCAAAGTGGGATTAGATAGAACACCTTAACATCCTAAAGCCATATAGGACCCAATCACATCTAACATATTTGAAGGGGAAAAATAAAGGCATTTTTAAAAACCAGGAACAAGACAAAAATATCCAGTTTTACTATTTTATTTGACATAGTATTGGAAGTCGTAGCCACAGCAATTAGACAAGAAAAAAAAGAGATTCAAATTAGAAAGAAAAAAGTAAAACTGTCATTATTTACATTTGGCATGAAACAGTATAGAGAACCATAAAGAATACACAAAACAAACTAAAAGTGAAAAATTAAAACAGTAAAGTAGGACAATACAAAATTAATATTCAGAATTCAGTTGCATTTTCATAAAATGCATAATGAACTATCAGAAAGAGAAATTTTTAAAAATCTCATTTACAATTGCATAAAAAATAGCTAGGTTTTAAATGATGTAAAATTGCATGGACCAATTTTTGTCACTGCAATTGTTTATATTTTTTAATAAAAAAAATGCATTCATTATTTTTATTAGGTCTCTCTGGCAAAAATCACTAAGGTTTGGAATGCCAGTTTTATTGAATTAAAATATTAAGCTATTTTATAGAAAAATATCCACCTGGGAATAAATTTAATGATGGAAGAAAAAGACCTGTACACAACAAAAAGAGATAGAATGAGATACAAACAAATAGAAGCATATATTATTCTCATGCCTAAAAAGATTTAACATCATTAAAATGTTCATACTACCCAAAGGAATAAATATTCAATGAGATTCATATCAAAATACCAATAGAATTTTCAAAGAATGAGTTTTAATAATTTTAAAACTTATATGGAACCTTAAAAGACTTTGAATAGCCATCAGAATCTTGAGAATGAAGAACAAGATTGGAAATATCACATGCCTGATATCAAACTATACTACAAGCCTTCAGCAATCAAAACAGAAAAAGTACAGCACAAAAAACAGAGACATAGATCAATGTTGAGCAAAGAAATAAACCCAAGATCTGTGGTCACTTAATCTATGGCAAAGGAATAAAGAATATGCAATGGGGTAAAGACAGTCTGTTGAATAAACGGTGTTGGGAAAACCAGACAGATAGATATATGCAAAAATAAAACTGGACTACCTTCTTACTCTTTGAACAAAATTACACTTAAAATGGGTTAGAGACTTAAATGTAAGACCTAAAACCATAAAACTCTTATAAAAAATCAAAAGCACTAAACTCTCTAACATTGCTCATAGAAATATATTTTTCTGAGATCTCTCCTTGGCAAGAAACACACACACACACACAAAGTAAAAATGGGGCTGTATTAAACTAAAAAGGAGTTGTACAGCAAAGGAAACCATTAAGAAAACAAAAAGACAATCTATAGAATGAGAAAAGATACTTACCAATGATATATACAATATGAAATTAATATCCAAAATTTGTGAAGGAGTCACACATCTCAAAACTAAGAAAATGAACTATCTAATTAAAAAATTGAAACAAGGACCTTGAAAAGACATTTCTCCAAAGAGGACATACAGATGGCCAACAGACATATGAAACATCACTGGTTATCAGAGAAATGCTAATAAAAATCATGATGAGAAATAACTCACAAATGGCAGAAAGGCTATCATAAATAAATCAACAAACAACACATCTTGACAAGGGTGTGGAGAAAAGGGAACCCCCTTATGCATAGTTGATGGGCTTATGAATTGGTGCAGCCACTATGGAAAACAGTTTGGAGGTCTTCAGAAAACTAAAGATAGAACTACTTTATGACTCAGTAATTCTACTTCTGAGTATTCTGGATGTTTATTTAAAGAAACCAAAAATATTAATCCCAAAAATATATGCACCACTGTGTTCATTACATACCATTTACAATAGCCAATATAAAAGCAAGCTAAATGGTTACTGCGTTTGTGGTGCTCACTTCCTTAGGTTATAAATGCTGAATAACCATGCTGTATGTACACATGAAAAATATAATATTATATGTTAGCTACAAAGATTTTAAGAAAATCTTTTTAAAATAAAAAACAATAAAATTCAAAGTTAAAAAAGACAAAACTGTAATAAGAGTGTTTTCAAATTGGTTGTTACAAAGTTACTAGGAGCTAGTCACAGCATAATCTCAGCTACATGCCAGAGCAGAAGTGTTTGAGATCTAATTCATTAAGGAAATTTATAGATCATATGTGCTCAAGTCAATCAATCTTTTTACCATGTGCATGACAGATTTGTGTGATCGCCATTGTGAGGCTGAGCCCTGTCCTCAACACGATTGGGTGCCCTCAGAAAGCCCCTGAGAACGGTTCTGGGAGAGGTCACGGCCACTCGCAAATGGGTTTGAAGGCCTCTTGCCGACCGAGTGGAGAAAGAGTTCGTCAGGGAATTCCTTCTGGGCCTGCGGAGATGCCAAGCAATGGCCGACTGTCCTGCGAGGCGCCTCAGCGACTGGCTTTCGGTCCAGTCCCCCCAGAGGCACTGTGCTTTCCTCAGATCCAGAGGGGCCGCCGGCTCGTTGCCGGTGTTTAGACCCTTCGTCGCTCAGGCAATCAAGTGATGGGGATGGGAGAAAGGGGCCAAGACAAAAGTGGCACGGGGACAGGCAGACGGCACGAAGGACGCTTGTCGACCCGGGTCTGTGGCCCCTAGCACGGGAATTCAACTGGGAACACTTGAGGCTCCAGCAGCCTCTGGCCAGCCACCTTGACCGAGGCCTCAGTCTGTTACTCAAAGATCCCTTGTCCTCCCAAGTGCCGTGCTGCCCGGGACGATGCCCCAGGCGGAATCGCGAGGGCCTCGGTGCATCCCAGAGACAAGTGGTCCGAGGAGGGCACCGGATCGCGTCGCGGCCAAGGCTGGAGAGCAGCGAGTCGCGCCAGAGCAGAAGGCGACGTTTGGCGAGGCACCGGCAGCGAGGAGGAACGAGGTCCGAGGCCCCCGTTGCAGGTGGCCTTCGGGGCGAGGGCTTGTGGGGGAGGGGCACGCCGGCCCTGGGGGGCGGGGGCAGGGGCAGGCCGCGCCAGGGGGCGGGCCCACGGGCGCCCCGCCCCCGGGCCGCCCTCAGCCATCGGGCCGATTGGTAGGGGAGCGGGCCCACAGAACGCGTGTGGCGCCCCCGCCCCCACCCTGTGCTCCTTCGAGTCTCTAAACTGTCCATGCACAGTTTCGTTGCACGGTGGTCCCCCTAGGAATCGCTATGTTGTCATCAGACAGATAGACTGTGTGCGGAAGCCTGAACTCTTAATGTTTATTTCACTGTTGACCCACACGCCCTCCTAAGCTTTGTGGCGCGTTTAAATTTAACACCCATGGAACCAATTGAGATTAATAACGAGCCTTAAAGCTCATCTTGCACGAACACCTCCCCTGTCCAGGGGACAGCTGCTGAGAGATGATCCTCAGCCCCAGAAGCCAGGCGGACTCACTCAGGAGGGCAGGTGGATAATTCTGATTCTCTGGGGAGAATCAGTCAATTCTGTAACAATTGGGCACCAGCCATCCAGAGCAGCTGCGCTTGTGAGTCAGACTGCACTACAGGTATCCAGGTTTCTGGGTATCTGTCGGGGAACTAGTGGAAGGCTGGACGAAGCAATACTTCCCTAGTTCGCTCAAGGTCTGAGGTGTCAGACTTGACTTCTGGTACTACAGGTATCCAGGTTTCTGAGTATCTGTCTGTCTGTGAGCCCTAGGATACAACTAAGCTTCGGGTTAGACCTGTTCCAGTCTGTGGGCACTAAGAACGAGTGGAAGGCTGGACGCGGCATACCTTCCCTAGTCTGGTCAGGACTGAGACATCAGCGCCTGACCTGGCTGGTTGGTTTTGTCTTGTTTGTGCCGGCGCCTGTCTTGTGTTGGTCCGTCATCTCTGTCTCTTTGGTGTCTGTTTTTGAAATTGTGGTCTCTCTGAGTGTCATATGTTTTTATCCTTCCTCTTTTCCTTATGTCTATTGATTCTTCTTTTCTCTCTTGGCTTAGCTGCTGCTGCCCCGCCGGACTGGTCCCCAGGGGAACACATGGCTCTTGCTCTAACTTTTTAACTTTTACAGGTATCATATTTACTTTCACTGCTGTTCCGGCCACCATGGGTCAAGCTTCTTCCAGACCCACTCCTCTGCAGTGTCTCCTCAGTAATTTCAAAGACTTCAGGCGGCGGCCCAAGGTTATGGGTCCCGCGTCACTCCCTTCGATCGCCAGAGGTTCTGCCAGTTGGATTAGCCCACATTTGGAATAGGGTGGCCATTAGAAGGGTCACTCACCTGCAAACAGCCTTTCAGATGAAAAAACTGAGGTACAAGAAATTAAAATAATTTACCCAGTGATAAAAGTGAGTTTGTTTTAATATTGAAAATACAAGAGTTAAAAAAAGCTAATAGGGGCCTGTTAGGCTAATCCTTCTTTATATTTTAGATTAAAGCAGGAAAGAGCAGTAGAAAAATAGTTGTGTAAGTAGAGATTGGAAATGGAGATGTTGTTGAGAGATAGTAGAGAGATGGTTGTGCATTTGTGTTGAAGGTTTAAGTCTGGAGAGTGAATGTGAATTTGATTAGAAGATTCACAGAGTGTAGAGTATCCTTTCTAACTGGTCCTTCGGTTTGGGTTAGAGTTTATTTTTATGGGAAGGTAGATTTGTAAAAGAGCTCTGCTTTGGTTGGTTTAGAAAGAAATAAGCACTTATAGATAAATTAAGTCTTCCTAAAATTGTACTGTAAAAAAAAATATGCCTTTAAAATTATAAAACTGGTATATTCATAAATTTGCTAAACTATTGAATGCTAACATATAAAATACAGTTTACAATTGCCTACTTCATTTTTTCTCCAGAAATTAGGGCTACTAAGAGTTATGAATTCTAGTATGTGTAAATGAATTACTAGGAATAAAACAAGTAAAGGAAAAATTCTGTATACAAAGTATGCAAAGAAAATAAAGTGTGTTTTGAGATATAAAGGATGTGTTTTTAAGAAAAAGGAGAGTAATTTTATCCTAAAATAGTTTCAGGTTATTTAAAGGTTGTTTGAGGCACAAAAGAAGATATAAAGTATAGAGATTTATTTTGAAGGAAATTAAAGGAAAGGTAGTTGTCTTACAGTTAGTTATTTCTGAGCGAGTGAGAAGAGGCAAACTGAAGGAATGAGAAAAGTAATAGAAGGTTTGTGAAGAGAAATCCTGAGAGAAAAATAAAAGACAAGAACATAAGTAAACATATGGAGTTGTAAAGAAAAAGAGAAAGAAAATCTTGTTTTACATAGTCAAGTTAGCTAAAATTAAATGTATTTCTCATAAGGTTTTAAAATAAACTTTAATATCAACAGTGTATTGACAAAAACTGGAGTGTAGATTATTGGTCTGTTCCTAATAAGAGATTGTAAAAGGTTTTTCTTTACCTGCGAACAATACACTTAGGAAACAAGATCCTGTATCTTGTTTATAATTTATTGTGCCTTATAGTCTTTATTAAAAAAACTGAGTCTTCTTAAGATTAAGAGTGCTAAGTTTTTTATATAGTCATATTTACCTTTGAAATCTTATTATCACTTTGGTTAAATAGATAACTAAGTATTGTTTCATAGTGACCTGTGATCCTATTTAATCAAGTGATCAAACCTTGTAACATTATAACAAATTCAAAATAACTTTGAGACTTCCCAGGGAGCACCTGGAAAATCTCAAAGGTTTAGCTTTGTCACTTTGTAAAAGAGAAATGTTAAGCTAATTCAGTTTATTTGATATATTAAATTATATTAGAAGCATTGTCAAGTAATAAATGATACTTAACCTTCTTTAGGTTACATTCTTATAAATACATGTTACTAATACAAGTGTTTCAGAAATTGTATAAAGTTCCTAGAAATTTGTCAATATCTTTCAGTCATAATTTCAGTTATTATAAATTGTTGTATGTCATGAATATCAAGAATGGACCTACTATTCAAAAACAAAAGGCTTATAAAGAAGCAAAGGGCATGGCTCTGATTTTGGCCATGACAATAAAACTATTACCATAATTAGATGGCTATGATTTGAGTCAGTACGTGGTCTTGATATTGAAATTAGAATTTCAGATAACAGGAAAGATCCGTTTAGCTAGAAACATAAAAACCCTTCTTTCTCAGAGAAACCACAGGGACTAATCTCTCCTTTAGAGACTATTTTCTTCACTCATCTTCCCACGTAGGATGACTGACAACAGCTTTTGCAGGTTTTATTCACTTCAGAAGAAAGGGAGCAGATCCTGCGGGAGAGCGCCAAGGCTGTGTTAGAGCCAGACAGACAGCCCACTACAGACCCAGTTTGTATTCAACACGTCCTCCTGTACACCCGCTCACCTCAGCTCAGCGGGCTGAACTAGAAACAGTGATTCAAGCTCTGGGGCGGGATAAAAACAAGACTGTGAACACTTATACAGACAGAAAAGGAGGCTGCCAGAAAACCAGTGGAGCCAATTGACATTCTGCTGGCTCTACCACCCAGAGTGTTAACGGACGCTCCTACCTACACTTCAGGAGAAGTTAAACTGTGCAACAAACTAGGAGGCAAAGAGAAATCTACTGGGTAGGTTAGGCTTCTGGACGGCCACATTGTGGTACCTGAGGCCTTGAGCTGAGATCTTATAACCCAAGTTCACCAGAGAACTCACTTGAGAGAAACCAAGTTAATTAAACTGTTAAAAAGAGACTATTACATTCCGGGGCTGCAACAGATGGCCAGCCACGTATCAGCCCAGCGCCACATCTACACACAAGTGAATCCAGGGCCCTCCACAGGAGTACAACAAGGGACGAGACTTCGTGGACAAGCCCCAAGAGAACATTGGGAATTAGATTTTACAGAAATGAGCCCTGGAACTTTTGGATTTAAGTATTTACTTGTGTTCATTGACACCTCGTCAAGATAGACTGAAGCCTTCCCCACCAAGCAGGAGACAGCTCAGGTAGTAGCAAAGAAGTTAGGTTCAGAGATAGTACCTCATTTAGCCTGCCCATAGCACTGGAGTCCGACAATGGCCCGGCGTTTATCGCCCAGTCCAGCCAATCTTTAGCCAAGTTTCTAGACATTAATTAAAAGCTACATTGTATTTACAGATCTCAGAGCTCAAGACAGGTAGAGAAGATAAATAAGACCCTGGAAAAAAATTTAACCAAGTTCAAATTAGAAACTGGCAAAAACTGGGTAAGCCTCCTTCCCTCCCCCATGTTAGGCACGATGCACCCCCTACTGTAAAGAGATCACACGTTATAAAATCATGTTTGAAAGCCCTCTTGTTTGTTTTGATATATTCAGAACCTGTAAAATAAACTAAGAATCTTGTATATTAATTCATACGTGTAAGACTAATGTGTTCATAAAGCATAGATCTTGCTTTAATTGTATAGCTTTATGTAAAACCTGCTGTTCTTATGCTAACCATTCAGGCATTGTCAGAGAGAGGCTTTAGTCAGACGACTGCTCAGCAACAGAGAAGCACAACGCCAGAGAACAGGATCTTGGTATGAGAGTGTGTTTAACTGATCCCTGTGATTGACTACTTTGCTTTCCTCCATTGCAGGACCCCTAATATAAGCATTTCTAGAGTTATTATTAGGCTTTGTATAATTAATTGGTTAACTGCCTAAGTCAAAAGCGGGTACAGGCAGTAAAACTCATAGTCCTCAGAGCAAACTGCCAGCCACTCAGGGCTGAAGATTCAATGATTTGAATTCCCTTAGAAAACCAGTGGGGACTATAACAGTGTAAAAAAAAAATGCATTTCAATGACGTCTTCCTTGTTCACAGCTCCCCTCTTTATTCTGGCCGTTACTACTTTGGAAAATATGTTGTTATGGTTATTGGTATCAATTCCTCAGTGAGTCAGCCCCAAGGACAGGGCAGAGAGTGATATCTCCAGGTGCCAGCTGCCAAGAAGAAAAATAAAACAATATTGCCGCTGGAGTACAGATAACATAGCTGTCCACCAGAAACCGTATTTCTTTGTGCTGGACGCTAACAGCTAACTTTGGCTTTCGTAATCTGCTTGCTTGCTTGATCAAGGCCAACCAGGTTGTAGTTTCAGGCTTTATAAGCTGCCTCCTCCGGACGCTCGGGGCTGACTCTCTAGAGGGGAGGGTCAGTCGCCGGCCAGCTAATAAAGGCTCGTAATTAATCTCAATTGGCTCCGTGGGTCTTAGATTTAAATGCGCCACAACACTAAGGTAGAGTATTGCACTGTCTTCAGCTGACACAGCCAGCCTCTCAGTGCCAGGGTTCCAAGCCACATTCAGGAAACGGAGAGAGAAGTCTATCTTAGGACTGTGGGAATGGGAGAGAGAGGAATGTGGGGAGGCAGTGAAGATGGGCCTTTGCCTTGATGTAAGGTCAGCAGATAAATTGCCTGGGGGGGAAAATACAAAGCCCGACTTGCTCAAATCAGTATGGCTTCAGGTGAAGTCCACTGTACTTCTAGCGTCTCATTTTAGGTCCCAGGTGCACATGCAGAGAGTGGGGAGGTGGGGAGTGGGTTTGAGGGTAGGGCAGTGCCTTTCAATGGCTAGGTTACTCACTCACCTGTTCTGTGTACCACAATGAGTCAATATTCCTATTTTTGGAGAGGCGGAGGTCTTTTGCCCCAGTCTACACATCAGGTAAAGAACCCACAAGGTAAACAATAGCAATAGAGCTACTTTTCTTTCATGAGTCCTCCAGAGAGAAGGTCCCCTCCTCCCTGAATGGCTGGGTGGCACAACGTTTCCACACATAGGCTACCCAAAGTCCGCTGTCCCCACCTTCTCACCATTCTGTGCATAAGACCAGTTGAAAGGCCTGGAGCAGACCGACCATGTGTACCAAGCCTCAGCCAGAAAGTGCTGGGTCCTTCAGTTCCTTTCCTGGTGGATGGCTACTTCTCAGAAATATTCGCGTATGAACCAAGCAGAGGACTGACCCTGCCTTGTTGGAGTAGGGAGATTTCAGTGTTTGCCCTACTAAGTTCTTCCCTATTTCCAGACATAGTGACTCCAAGGCAAGCATTTCCTAGCATGTGGGGCCTGTGGCCCTTACAGATAACAGGCATTTTGCCAGTGGCTATTGGTTAGGGTTTGTGTGACGATAGTAAAGAGTAGCTTTTGCAGACATGCAGCTGTAGGAAAGCCATAGGCAAGTCCAACAAACAGAGGAGAGGGACATGATTTCATGGAGGGAAAGGAGGAAGTGGGAGGGGTTGTTTAGAAGGGAATTCCACAGGAGAACAACAGGAGTTTGGGGAGATGAGGGTTTCTTACTGGCTGAGGACTGGCATGTTCACTTTCTTGTAGAAGACCCAGACAGCTGTTCCTGTTGGGACCTGAGCCTGATGACTCATTTCTGTGGACAATTCTGGTGGCAGCTGTAATTAACAGTCTTCAGTGCTACTGACCTCAAGTGGTACTTTGTGGAAGAAAACTGCCCAGACTGGAAACCTAATAAGGAGGTATACTAAGATATTCTCCTTGCTTGGCAACAGCTCTGGGGCCAATGAAGGACTGTCACAGCTCAGTCATGAAAGCCACTCCACTTAGAGAAGAGGGAAGGTCAGGGGAGAAGGGTTGGACTGAAACACTTCTGCCAGACAGAGCCTCATGTGTACCTCACCCCACCCCATGACCTGGTGTAGGGACACTATGTTACTTAGCCTCTCTTACAGGTCCAGTAGCCTGCTAGGGGTCCCGGCAATTAAAAAGCAGCAATGCCCTAGAGCAGTGCATGTCTCCTTGGGACAGATACAAGTAAGGATCTCTGGGGCTCACAGAGTAGCCATCCATAGGCAGTTTCACCAACCCAGGACCCTCTATTTAGTAGGTTTCTTGAACCCCAGAGTGCCTCAGTCCAGGCCACAGGAGAGGGGAAGTCCTGAAGCAGACAGAACAGGAGTTATATGCCTGTGAGAGCATGTGGCAGGTGGAGGTGTAGAGAGATGTCAGGGTGGCAAGCACTTTATTAGCCTGGTCCTTCCTGAGTGGACATCTGTGATCCAGAGACCCTCCAGTCACTGCAGGCAGGAAGTTAGGGCCTGACTCTGCTGCAGCTGGACTTGGGAGATTTCATCATGCATCCCAGGACCCTCTCTGAGGTACGTGCAAATCAGATCCTTCATAAGATTCTCTATCCCTGAGGAACTGTCTGACATTCCTTAGGCTCCTTAGACTCCCCCTCACACTCAATAACTCAATGTTCAACAGTCTTTTCCAGGTTGAGGAAGCCTTGACCTCCATGTGCAAGAATCCCGATCTCCCCTGCAAACAGCACTAGACCTGTAACAGTGGAAGACCTATAACCCATCCTGCACAGTTCCAGGCAGTCGAGTGGCCTTGGACAGGCAGGCTTGACTCACTCTGCCTGACATCCCCACGGTCAGAATGTAACATGACTTTCCCACAGATGGATTTATAAGTGGAAAGAACTCCTTGCAGCTCCCACAGCCAGCCCCTGCAATGTATCTTGTGGTAAAGGCAAACATTTTACAGGTGGCAGCAATTGGGCAAATTTCAGCCAGCCCTGCTGACTTCTGAACTATCCTGATACATTTTTTTTCTTGAAATTTTTACCCTTTGCTTAGTGTTTATTTCAGTTAAGTTTTTACATGAATTATTAAACAATGTTATTGCCATTCATGTATTATTAAATTCCTTTTCCAGTAAAATGTTTTGTCTTCTTAGTAATCATAGAAGATTTTATATTAATTTTTGTGTGAGTGAGTGTGTTGTGTTGCATAGCACAGGGTTATTTGCAATATTAAAATTTGACAGAGAGGTATGTGCTCAAATTTCAAGAAGGTTTCATTTTGGTTGATATTAGAAAATTTTATTTACCTTAAACAAATCTGATGTTTTTCTCATGTTAAAAATTTAATGGTTAGAATCCTCTGAATTTTGAGAACATGTAATCAAAGTGTATGTTCATGTTACATACAGAAAGCAGTCATTTTTGACCTAGTATGTCTTTATTTAAAAAATCTCTAGAAGATCCTCTCATGCCTAAATTCAATGTTTTTGACTATGTGTTACTTATGTCTCATGTTACACATTTTCAAAATACTAGCAATGCCTTTCGTAGTCACTGAGTTACAAAAGACTCTGAAGTACAATAATCATTACACAAGTAAGTGATAGTGTGTTTGGCTGTTTTAAAAGTCCAGATGACCTGGGCTTTTCCATCCAAGGCATGAGGGCCTGATTTATGGGATGACTAGCTTTTGCAGAGGTGGTTAATATCCAGGAGAAGTATGGCCTCACAATGGTAGCTAGGTCCTTCAGACTTGTGAGGCCTATTTGTCTCCAGCTGCCATTGCCAGATATTGGTCTGCACATAACAGCACTGCCTGGACTCACTGGCTCCTGTGAAGACAAAGGTAGAATTTAGACTCAAGTCACTATCTCAGAGTTTTATTTAATCCTAGCCTTTGTAAAATGGGCAGTAAGAGAAAGTATTCTTGAGAGAGGGAGACTTCAAATAGGTACATTAAAAAAAAATCATCATTACTAAATAGATTCCTATCTAGGTAATATTACAAATAAGATCCTGAGAATTAGTCTATAAAGAGGTCATTCATAAAACAAAAAATTAAAAAAGGTTTTTATAGTGGATTCTGAGGAACAAGAATTCAAGTTATAAGAGAGAGAATTCTATAAACTGCCTATTTGTTTGGAGAGCACCAAGCCAGTTCTTAAATGTGGTTAGAGAAGAGCTAATGTCAGATAAACAAGATATTTGTAACACACTATTTTTGAGAAGGTTTGTTCCATATTTTTTAAAAAATTACTCCTCACTGAGTAAGAATTTTGTTTCTTATAATTTATGGACAGGTAGTTTACACATCCATATATATGGAGAATGTTATAGCTTCTATCAATTGAAATTAGAAATTTTAAAACAGAGCTGCTCACCGCATTTGTGACAGAGCCTTTGGCCTCAGTCATAAAGCAGACAGAAGAACTCCCTATATCAGGGTAAAGGTATGCACAGCTTGAAGCTCCTGTCACCTGCATCTGTAACATTTCTGGGTTCTCATCTGTCTGTCCTGAAACAACAGATGGAAAATAAAAATCCCAACAGACATTGATTATATTGAAACAACCATTGTTGAAATAAGATTATAATCACTATTATAAATTATTGTCTAACTTTCTATGCTAAGAAGTTTTATTTTCTTATTACTACCATTTCCATCTTATGCCAAAACTTTATCAATTCTAATACTTTCCCTCACTTTTTAAATGCTTCTCTTCATACTAAACAAGTCTATTTTCATTTGTAAAATTAAAAATTTCATCCAGCTTAATTTCCTTAAATAAGTCTAAATAAAACAAACCCAACCCTCCTTTCCTTTCTTCTAATGTTAGCATAGAGTTGGAATGCAAATTATTTCTACAATTTTTGTGAAACTTGACTATGCACACAAAAAAATCTCCCTTGTATTATTTTTCATCTATAAAATCCTATAGTTATAATAAAAACCATCATTTTACAAAACACAAATAAGTCTCAGAGCATATCTCTGATCTGTACAAAAACTTAGAATTAGTAATGCAGAAAACTGTGATTAGAGTTCTTCCTGGAACTGCAGTATCAAAAATATGGATGCTTTATATCACATTTTAAAACTACTGCCCTAACAAGCAAGTAACTACTGACCTGGTTTAAGAATTCGTGGCCCAGAAAGCCAGCATTCAGAGCTATTCAGGTTTTTCAGATGGCCCAAAGGTGCTAAGAGCTGAATGGGAGTCTGGACTTCTTGAAGGAGCAG
This sequence comes from Rousettus aegyptiacus, assembly GCF_014176215.1. Taxonomy (NCBI): domain Eukaryota; kingdom Metazoa; phylum Chordata; class Mammalia; order Chiroptera; family Pteropodidae; genus Rousettus; species Rousettus aegyptiacus. Next base: position 5,680,807 of record NW_023416294.1, read on the forward strand.
CAATGCTAGATCATTTCTTGCTGCCCCACTCACCAACCGGAATCTTTCATGCAGTAGAATAGTAGATACCCTAACAACTCTCAGAGGTGCCCCAGGGTGCCTCAGGCCCAGTATTACAGCAGTGTCTTCAGGATTCCTGTGTGAGTAGTTAGAGAATAATTAGAATAGATTTACTAGGAAATACGAGCCAGTAAAAGCCACCACATAAGGCTTTCCAATGTATTTTCTTAGCCACAATGCACAAAGTTCCTACTTCACATCAGGGAAACCAGAAGTCTATGAATAAAGTCAAACACGCAACCAATTTTTACAGAGGTATTATCTATCAGAGGTACTGATATCCAAATGCACTAAGGGAAATTTCTTAGCCTGAATTAAAGATATTGAGGAGATAAGAGAGATGATTCAGGTATAATATTAAGTGAATTTGTCCAAAGAAGTCTTCAGCAAAGTAATTTGGAGATGATGAATTATGTGTATTGGAAGACACAAGATGCAAACTTACATATTCCTGACACAGTGGGCAGCAGTGAGAACCCAAGAGCTGCTAACAATAGAACCACTACAAATTTGACTGCCACAGCTAATGATCATGGCCTGCCAAGGCATGGCATACCTCAGAGAAATCCGATCTGCCAAAGCTGAGAAAAAAAACAGTAAAGGTAAATTCATCAGAATTGTCATCCTGGACCCATCTTTCTGCATCCTCCCCACTGATACACTGATACATAATCGACAAGCAACATTACATAAAATCTAGGTGTACAATGACATAATTGATAAACATACCCTAATAACATTAGTGAATATATCCATCACCTCACCTCACACATTTGTGTGCATGTTAAAAACATCTATGATCTACTCACTTAGCAACTCTGAATTATACAGTAGAATATTATTAAATATAGTCAACATGCTGTTATAAGTGGTCCCCAAAATTATGCATATCAAAACTGGACATTTGTACCCTTTGATCCCAATCACCCACTTCCACCACCCACACCCATGCCCATCTTTAAAAGTCCTTCATCCATCTTAATTCTGTGAAACATATCAATGTTATTAAAAATGCTTTGTAAACACAAACTGAATTTTTGTGTCCATACTATTTCCCTGAAAAGAATGTTCCCCTTGTTATTATCATCCCAATTCCATGATTTCTTTATGGCTCAGTTTAAATTCTCTTTAGTCTCACTGTTGGGTCCTATTTCAGCTCTTTCCCTTGCAATATAGTTGTTAGGATTTATTGTTGTGGTAAGCAATAAAAATGATAAAAAATTGATTCAAAATGTTAGAGAAATAAATTCAAAATTTTAATGTAACTGGAACCGGAGGGGGATGAGCTTACTAAAATTAAAATCTTGGTGAGATCAAATAGATACAATAATAGGAGATTCATATTTGAAGCTCAGGAAACAACTGACATTTAAAAAAACAAATTTTAGAGTTCCTCATAAAAGTGAGTTGAAGCAATGGTAGTAATATCTATACTAAACATGAAGATACAGCTATAAGAAGGTGAAGATAGAAATAATAATCTTCAGTGAAATACAGTCTTTGAGTTCTCTGAGTGAAAAATACACTGAAGATGGCCTCACTTATGTTTTAAAAGCATCATTTGCTATAGGTGTTATAATTAGGTGAAAACATAATTATATGTGAGAATATGATTTTTTCAGAAATAGATTTCTAAAGAAGAAGGGCAGGAAAATAATGAGAAATAGCTATTGATGATAGACAGTGTACTGGATTTCATAACAGTCAAGGAAGGGAGGAAGAGTCATAGTGTGATAGAGTTGGGTGGACAGGAACCTAGAAGTCACTCTATATTGTCTATCAACCAAAAAATATATATTTAACTAAAAATTTTATCATTACATTTGTAAGCAAGTGTGCGGCAGTAAAGAAATAACTTTGTGTTAGGAGAATAAGAAGTCTGAGACTCTGTGTTAGCCCTGTTCCTCTTTGTTCCTAAGAACATAATCAATCCATTTTACTTCTCTGGCTTTCAGAGAAATTGATTAAGATAAGTATAAAAATCTCACTTATATCACATAGGGATATTGTGAAAGTTAAATAAAATAATACACCAAGTATGAACTGCTTTTAAGCCATGAGGTAAATGATTCCCATTATTTCCTTGGTATAAAAACTTATGATGAATTTCTCAGGAAAAGAGCTTTCTTTCCCCTTATCTACTTCCAATAGCCTCTTCTTTTCCTTTCCTTCTCATACTTCCCTCACTACCATTTTTGGGGGACTTACTTTGAGGCTGTGGCAGAGAGATGAAGTGTGGCCGAATAGACGTGGTAGTGGAGGTAACAGCTGAGGCATTCGTAGAGGTTGAGACTGAAAGGGAGTTGGAAGCAGAAGTAGTCATTGGCCCTTGCTGGGACCAGGGTGCATGGCTGGGCCGTGTAACTCCCTGGAGCCAGAAAAGGAAAGGGCTCACTTGGCTGAAGACGTAGGGCTTTGTGCAATGTTCATCAAAGTGACTCAAGATTCCCACCTGCACCCATGTGTCTTTTTGTTGCAGATGGCACACCAGAGGTGCCCCTAGGTCACCCTGCAAGAAACAAAAAACAAAACATTCACAGATACTTTAAAGGAGGCTAGCAAGTAACTTCAGGTGTTCAATATTCCTCTGTTTCTCCCTGAATTTTATACCCCCTCAACTTTTCACCTTACAGCCAGCCTCCCCCACAGCTTTCTTGGCTTCAACGCAGAAAGTGAATTCATTTAGCTTGGGCCAAAACTGGGCACAAGAGCTGACTTTCAGGATGCTTAGGTGCCTTTTCTGCAGAATTCCAAGACTTCCTGGTGAAAAACAGAAAATAAAGAAACTTTTTGTCTTTAGCCTATATTAGAGGGAGGAATGCTGTTGAAGAGAAAGATAATAACATATCTAGATATATGAGAAACGATACCCTCTTTCTAAATGTGTCATTCTCACCTCCTATCAGTGACTATTGCATTACTCACCCCTCATAAGAGACCAACTGGGTAGCCAGCAGTCATACAGTTGTATATTTTTCTCTTGCTCCAGGCTCTCCTCCAGGCAGATAGGAAGCACTAGGGGTTGAAAATGCAGTGGCTGCTTCAGGAAGATTAGTCCAGGTCCCAAAGGTCCCTTAGGACCTACATAGGGCATGGCACGGTGAATGCCTACAGTCTGAGCTTGAGTAGGTTCCTGAAGATCAATAAGTCCCACCTGGACCAGGGCCAAGGCTTCTGAATTTTTTCTGGTGGAGAGGAATTTATCAAACATTTTGTTATTATATTATTTTAATGTGAAAAAGAACTTTGCACTTAACATGAATCACACGAAGTCCAGGTGAGCACTAAAGTACTACTTTAATTCCCTCTCTCCTTGTTGCCAACACACACTGTTTTATTAGGCACCACATGTGTGAAGATCTTCAGGTATGGTAAGATAAATATTACAATGCAATCCATATCCTTGTTAAAAAACAAAACAAAATAAAAACAAAACAAAACAAAAAAACAACCTAACTTGGAACAAGTTGTTATGGTGTTTAACCCTTAGTGATACTAAATTTGAAATTTAGGAGTTGAAATATCCCACTTGCAAGATGTGAGACTTTGGACAACTAGTTACTCCTTCTTCCTGAGCTTTGTTTGTTTTGTCTCTACTAATGGCTTTACTTTACTGTGTTAAAGTGAGAAGTAAAGTTACGTACCCAAAAGAATGTTTTGGGAGTGTCAAAGTTATTATTCTTCTAGAGATTAATAAATGATTTTAAGAGATAAGATTCTACAAGTCATAAAATGTAAAATTGTGATTCTAATGTAGGTAATAATTTATAATGAAGATACTATTAATCATTTTATAGGTAAAATTATATAAACATAAAATTTAGAATTATATTATTTGAGATCTCAAAATTACTCCTAAAAACAGCTAATACACTAACTTGGAGATACATGAGGATATAAAGAGATAGAGAGAATGCACTTTGTCTTTAGCTAAGGAAATACATCACATGATTATCGAAAGTAAGGAACACCAAATTTTATTTCTGTAGCTAAGGAAGATTATCTACCTTCTTAAAAAAAAAAAAAAAGATATCCATGAACAATCTGTAAGTTATCATGCTTTATAATGATATAAAATTAACTTTCAAATGACACGCAGACTTACATGAAATTCGCACATCTAGCTGTGGTAAGGATCCACTGTTCATTCAGTATAGAACCAGCACAGAAATGAGAGAAAGAGAGTTGCACTGAAACCATCCAAGGGAATTCACCAACTTCTGCCTCCCAGCAGTTGGGACACTGAGGCACAAGGCCAGGACGTAATCCACACTCTGCAGAAGAAATCCACACATGGGATAAGATGAAGTTAGTGCTATCACCCTCTTTCCCCTGAATATGTTGATTTCTTATTTTGAGATTTTAGAAAAATGCTTGTAAATCTTTAACTTTGGGGAAATGCTTCGAAATATCTTTTAATCCTACACGTGTAGCTAGAGTAACAAAGATCTGCCTACTCTCTCTGAGAATAATATGAGGTATCTCTATTCATTTCTCAAGTGGAATAATAAAGTATTTCTGAGCACTAAACATGTTTTTCTAGTACAGTAAGCTGAAAGAAACTAGGTTTATACTATTGGGGTTTTAAACACTTTCTAGCATCAATAATGTATTCTATCAATATGTGGACATATTTTAAGATTACATTACTCATCCCCTCCTTCTTATCCAAATAATACTTTGAATTATCACTCTGTCAAAGTTTGAGAACATGACTTCTGATTTAATCAGAAACTCTGGTTTTAGGCTACAAGACTTTTTGGTCTTAAAAATAACCAAAATAGATAACGAGGCTGAACTTACCTGTGGTTTCATGAGAAATAACAGCTGTCTTGAAGAGCCAGAAGGCCTGAAGACTCTCTTTCCAGACCAAACCCAGATGACACTCAGCCAAGGAAACATTGAGTTCTGAATTCTTGAGAGGCTCTTTTTCAGGCTGTTTAGACTTAGTTTCAAATTCAGATCCAGGCATCTGATAAAGTTGCTTTGTTAAAAGTGTGATTGGAGCAGCACGCAGGGATGACAAACCGTGCGAAAGAAAGATCTCTTTGGTAAATTTTGAGGTCTCCCCAGATAGTGTCTGGGGAGAATTATCAGAAGAGGCTAAGGTCAAAAGGACAGGAGAGAAGGCCATAGGAGAAAGAATGGAGCAATAAGGGGAAATACAGGATGAAGGTAATGTGCAAGAAAAAAACAATGAACAGGAAGGGGACAATGCACATGGAGTTGGCAGAGAACAAGGAACAAGAAAGGAAAAAGATGGAGAAAGAGGGCTAAGAAAACTAGATGGAACATAAGGGCTTTCTTTCGTTTTGGTGATTTGTAAATTACTGCCAAAGTTCAGATAATCGACTCTTCCAGGAAGCCAGGTGCTTGAAAGGGTAAGAGGGAGAATGTTTGTAAGCTCACTGGGTAGGAGAGAATTGATTTGATCTTGACTTTTTGCTGCAGGTATCTCAGTTGACAAAGCTATTATAAAATACTGATCTGTGGAAAGAATAGTTTCTGTTTGTAAAAAAGGTACAGGTTTAGACCAGGAGCCAAACTGACTAGTTAATGGAGTTGCTCTATTCAGTTCAACTTCAAGAGGAACAAATGATGTAATTACATCAGCTTTATAATGGCTGTCAGGCTTTATTTCTTTTTCATGTGGGATCCATGTTTTGACTTTGTCAGGTGTAAGTATAGCAGAGGATGCAATAATGTCAGTTTCAGGGTGGGCCCAGGGCCTGCCTTCTTGGGTTTCAGACTGTATCCAAGACTCAACTATACCAACTTCAGGGTAGATCCGTGGACTGAATACTTGAAATTGTGAATGGGTCCATGGTATATCTTTACTCATTTGAATGTGGAACAAAGATCTGACTGTATTTGCTTCCATATTGACCCAGGGTTTGACTGCTTGAGTTTTGGCATACATCCAGGGTTGATTTTTAACAGCTCCTTGCTGAGTCCAGGGGTGACCTACAGAAACGTTAGCCTGAGTTAAGGGACTGTCTGTCTGAGAGTCAGGTTGAATCCAAGCTCTGTTTGTATTACTTTGAGTCTGTAATGAAGGAGTAATTGTATCAACTTCAGATAAAGTTATAGGTTTTACTAGTTGTTTTGCAGTCTGCAACCAAACATGGAGTGTTTCAGTTTCAGGCTGGGTACTGGGTTTAGCTGTAGTAGCTTCCTGTAGATTCCAAGGTTTGACTGAATCTATTTGAATCTGAAACCAATGTCTTATTATTGTATTAGTATCCACCCGGGTTGAGGGGTAGATTTTTAAAGTTTCAGCCAAGGTCCATGGTCTGATTGCAGCAGTTTCAAGGTGGATCCAGGGGTGGATTGTAGCAGTTTCAAGCTTAGTCCAAGATCTGATTGAATTGCTCTCATGCTGAGTCCAAGGGATGATTATATCAACTTCATTTTGTGTCCAGGAACACGGTTTTTGAGATTCAGATGGGTACTGGGGCCTAATTGTACCATTTTGCATTGGGTACCAAAATGTGACTGGATCCACATCAGTCCAGGAACTGACAAACTGTAGCTCAGGCTGGGTCCATGGTTTTACTGTATCACTTTCATGATGGGTCCAGAGTCTGACTGTGTTGGTTTCAGTCTGAGTCCAGAGTTGGGCTAACTCACCTTCAGGATGAGGCCAAAATCTGACTGTATTAGTTTTGTCCTGGATCCATGGGTGGGCTCTTTGCCATTTTGGTTGGATCCTGGGAGTAGCTATTTGAGATTGAGGTTGAGTGCCTTGTTTTATTGCACCAAACTGAGTCTGGAACCAAGATCTGACCATATTAATGTCAGTCACATTCAAGGGTTTCGCTGCTTGCATTTCAGATGGGGACAATAATGTAAACATAGTGGCTTCAGATTGTGTCCAGGGCCTCACTGCTTCAGATTTAGGCTGGGCCCAAGGTCTGAAAGTACTACTTTTAGGTTGAGTCCAGAGACTGATTACACCAGCTTCATTTTTGATCCATGGTCTTACTATATCTGCTTCAGAAAAGGTCCAAGGTCCCACTGTGTCTCCTTTAGACCGGTTCCCTGGATGAAATACACCAGTTTTAGTCTGAATCCATGATAAGGTTGTTCCAGTTTCATGTTGAGCCAAGAGATCCACTCTACCAAGTCCAAACTGAGTCAAGGTACTCACTGTTTGAGATTCTGATTGGCCCCAGGGTCTTACTCTTGTTGTTTCAGTCTTCAACCAAGATCTGCTAATATCAGCTTCAGAGGGGAGCCAGAGTCTGGCTGCTTGAGGCAAGGGCACTACCCAGGATATAAATGTTCCAAATTTAGACAAGGCCCATGAGTTGATATTATCAGTCTTAGGATGTGTCCAAAGAAAGGAAGCTTGATTCTCAACTGTAATCAAGGATCGAGAAGTATCAATTTGTGGATGCAATGAAATACTAAATATACTAGGTTCAGGTACTCGCCAAGGTTGCTTAGACTCAGTTTTAATCACTGTCCACAATGTGACTGTATCATTTAGACTCTGTGTGTACAAATTTACTAGGGAATCAAATTGCATCCAGAACATGACTGAGGAAACTGTAGACTGTGTCCAGCTTACTAGTGGAGATTCGGTCTGAGGCTGTGGTATGACTGTGACAGCTACAGCCTCTGCCCAGGGATTTACTGCTGCTGATTCAGTCAGGGTCCAGGGTACGACTGTGGCAGTTACAGCCTCCGCCCAGGGATTCACTGATGGAAAATCAGTCAGGGTCCAGGGTATGTCTGTTTCAGCCACAGCCTCTGTCCAGAAATTCACTGATGGAAAGTCAGTCAGGGTCCAGGGTATGTCTGTTTCAGCCACAGCCTCTGTCCAGAGATTCGTTGCTAAAGACTCAGTTGGAGTCCAGCGTATGTCTGTTTCAGACACAAGCTCTGTCCAGATATTCGATGAAGATTCAGATGGGGTCCAGGGTATGTCTGTTTCAGCTACAACCTCTGCCCAGGGAATCACTGCTTCAGATTCAGTCAAGGTCCAGGGTATGAATGTGGCAGTTACAGCCTCTGCCCAAGGATTCACTGATGGAAAGTCAGTCAGGGTCCAGGGTATGTCTGTTTCAGCCATAGCCTCTGTCCAGAAATTCACTGATGGAAAGTCAGTCAGGGTCCAGGGTATGTCTGTTTCAGCCACAACCTCTGTCCAGAGATTTGTTGCTGGAGATTCAGTCTGGGTCCATGGTATAACTGTGGCTGCTGCAGCCTCTTCCCAGGGATTCACAGACAGAGAGTCAGTTTTGGTGCATTGTGTTATTATGTCTTTCCAGGGATTTGTCTTTGTCTTTAATTCTGAAATTTCAGTTTTGGTACAAGGTGTGACCATGTCAGGTATAGTATGTGCCCATCCATTTATTGCTTGAGGTTTAGTTTGAGTCCACTGTATCATACTCTCAGATACAGGCTGTACCCTGGGTTTTACAGCTGCAGAATCAGCCGGAGTCCACAGTATGTTTACATCAGCTATGGATTGTGTCCACGGATTCACTGCTGGAGATTCATCCTGACTCCATAGTGTGACCGAGGAAGCTGCAGCCTCAGTTGAGGCTTTTCCTAAAGATTCTGCTTGAGACCATACTGTGACTGTACCACTCTCTGCCTCTGTCCAGGTACTTATTGCTGGAGACTCAGCTTGAGACCATGGTGGAATTATGCCCACAACAGGTTGTATCCAGGAATTTATTCCTGAGATCTCTGCCTGGGACCAAGTTGTGACTATATTCGCTTCAGATTGCGCCCAAGGACTTACTTCTGGATTTCCTCTCTCAGTCCATGTTGAGATACTCTCAGTTTCAGACTGTCTCCAAGAATTTAGTGCTATAGATTCTGTTGGGGTCCATGTTATAACTGTAACATTTTCAGACTTTTTCCAGGAATATAATGAAGGAGACTCAGCCTGAAGATACAGTGTGGCTGTATCATCTATAGACTGTGTCCATGAATTTATTGCTGGAGATTCAGCTTGGGTCAACTGTGTTATTGTCCCAGTTATAATGCCTGTCCAAGGAATTACTGCAGAAGACTCACCATGGGTCCATGGTGTGATTAAATCAGCTTTCGACTGTGTCCAGGGATTTCCTGCTACAGATTCTGTGTGGGTCCATGCTGTGACTGTATCAACTACAGACTGTGTCCAAGGACTTATTGCTAAGGACTTAACTTGGCTCTGTGGTATGGCTGTATCACTTTCAAACCGTATCTGAGGATTTACTACTGGAGATTCAAACTGTGTCAATGTTGTGACTATGTCAGCTATAGTTTTTGTCCAGAGATTTATTTCTGAAGTTTTACCCTGGGCCCACAATCTGACTGTATCAGCTACAGGCCGTGTCCAGGGATTTATTGCTATAGATTTAGCTTGAGTCCTCTGTATTACTGTATCAGATGCAGGATGTGTCAAGAGCTTTTGTCCTGAAAATTCAGTCTTTCCCCACGTTGCGACAGGTTTAGTTAACAACCGTCGCCAATAATTTACTCCTGGAGTTTCGCTCTGGATTGATGGTGTGACGGTTTCAGTTTCTGACTGTGCCCAGAGATTTATTTCTAGAGATTCAGCCTGGGTTGATGGTATTAAAGTATCTGCATCATTTTGTGCCCCAGGGTTGATTATACCAATATCCTGCTGAATCCAGGGTCTTACTGTGTCAGCTTCATACTGTGTCCAGAACCTAACATTATTGGCTTCTTGTTCATCCCAGCTTCCGATTGTGTTAACATCACGTTGTACCCAGGCTTTTACCTTATCACCCACTGGTTGGTTCCGGGGACTGACTCTTTCCATTTCGGACCGTATCCAGTGGTGTGCTGTTTTCATTACTGGTTCTGTCCACAGTATGATCGTCTCCATTTGTGTGTGAAACCAAAGTTCGACATTATCAGTCTCAGACCGAGTCCCAGGTCTGGCTCTATCACCTTCAGGATGGGTCCAGGAGTGGGCTCTTTGAAATTCTGTTTCAGTCCAAGGTTTGAATGTATCCATTTGAGGATGCAACCAAGATCTCACTATATTAGCTTCAGGCTTAGACCAGGACATGTCTGTCTGAGAGTCAATTTGGCTCCAGGTTCTGATTGTATAAGTTTGTGTCTGCAACCAAAGTCTGACTGCATCAGTTTCAGGGCTTGTCCAGTGTGGGACTATTTTACCCATAGATTGTGTCCAGTATCTGATTGTAGATGATTCGGGCTTTGCCCATGGTTGGATGCCACCACCTTCAGACTGAATCCATGGTTTGACCAAGTTAATGTCATTCTGAATCCAGGGATGCAGTGTTTTAAGGTCTGGCTGGGTCCTCAGTCTCATTTGATCAGATTTAGTCCAGAACCAAGATCTGGGTTTCTCAGCTTCAGGCTGTTTCCTAGGTCTGATTGTTTCAATTTCACCGGAGGTCCAGGATTTGACTGTATCTGCTTCTCGTTGGTTCCAATGTTTTCCCTTTTCTTCTTCAGTTCTAGATCTGACTATTTTAATTTTAGACTGAATCCAGGGTATGGTTACTTCAGCCTTGGTCTGTAACCATGGTCTGATTGTATCAGTTTTCAGCTGAGAAAAAGGTCTTCCTGCTTGGGTTTCTGACTGGGTCCAGGTTTGTACTATGTCAGCTTCAGGCTGAGTCCTATCAGCTTTAGAGTGAATGAAAGACTTAATTAGATTAGTAAGAGGATGGAACAAGAGCCAAGATGTATATTCAGTCTTCATCTGAGGTTTTCCTGTAATAGTATCATGTTTACTCAATACGTTGATATTATACAATTTACTTGAGGGTCTGATCACACGTGCCTTATATTGAGCCCAAGACATAACAGAACTGTCTGCAGATGGAGCCAAAGAAAAGGGCATATTAAACTCTGAGTAAGTCCAAAATTGAGTTAACATAGGTTCAGGGAGAATCCAGTATTCATTTGTCTTTTCTATAGGCTCTTGGGATCTAACTACATTTGGGGCTGGCTGGAACCAAGGTTCCAAGGTGTAGGTTACTGTTGGATAACGGTATCCATATGAATTTAGTGTGGAATGAGTCCTGAATTCAATTTCATTACCTATTAAAGGGACCCATGGACGTAGGTTATAGGTTATGGGTTTAACTACAGGGTTAACTTTACCAGCTCCATAGTGTATTTGGATTCTAATAGTCTCTTCACTAGATTGAACCTGCATCACTGTTTCTGTTTTTTCCAGCACACTATGTGTCCAAGGTCCAACATCAGGGGTGATTTCTAGCCAGGGTCTAGCTAGAAGTTGACCATCGAAAAGAGTCTTAGTAGCTTGCACTTGAGACTGGACAGTAGTAATCTCAGAAGGAATCTGGAATCCACTTATGTCACTTGAAAACAGAACCCAGTTTTCATTGGCATTAACTAATGGTAGAGTATGAAGGCCAATTATACTGGCTGATTGTTTAACCCAAGATCTTACTGACTCAGTCACAGTTCTATGTTGATGTTTCACTGAATCTCTCTGAGGAAGGTCCCAGGATATAGGTATACCAGTTGTTAAAGGATTCTGGGGATCAGAAAGATCCCAAGATTCAGAAATATCAGTTCTTGGGGTACTCCAGGGATCAGCTATCACAGAAGGATCCCATGGTTTGGCAATAGGAAGGGTCCAGGATTTAACCATTGGCAATTTGCTAGCTGAAGATTGCTGACTACGTTGAAGGTGTACGTGTCTACTGCCAGGGAAAGAATCTCTATTATTTGAACCAAAAAATATTGGAGGATGATTCCGGCGCTGTCTCTTTAGTGCCAAAGTGTCTAATGTCCTATATGACTGTATAGTAAATCCATGGGAAGTCAAAATAGCAGAGCCCGTGTTTAAGCTAAGCCTTTTTTGTAGACCATGTTCTACCCTGGAAGAAAAACTGCAGAGTAGGGGAAAAACAGGATCCAGCAGCTTCTGGGATGCTTCGATAAGCCTTCTCATCCAAGATAGGTATGGGACCATCTTGATGACAAGAACAGGATCAGAACAGGCCATTGAGGACTCACTGACCAGGCCTACCAGCTCCCAATGGTTGCCAAAGAGACAGAGAACAGGACTACCCTGCTGTACCTGAATGAGGAAACAGAGAATTCATGTATATGACATAGATAGACAGACATATATAGGATGCATATATTAAAGTGTCACTTATATCAACTGTATATAAATATCTAATACATACATGAATAATCAACTATGTGAATGTATATTTATATTTATAAATAATGTTATTTATACATTACATATACACTAATGATTTTTAACATTAAACATATAAGATTCATATATTTTTCTACTACATATAATTCCAAATGTCATGGCGAAAGTAATTAAAAGTTATATGGTGCATACTTCAAGGAGCTCTAGAAGCTGACTTAAGTACAAATTACTAACTGGTTGAAAAAGAAAAACCAAATGCTAAGTGGGGAATTTAGAGAAAACCCTAAAAAATAAATTAAATATTCAACATCTTTTTTTTTTTTACAAATTACTGAGCTGGCTATTTCTAGGCAGAGCACAACTAATACAATTACATCTATTGGTTATGTTTATCTCTATCATTTCCACTGCAATTGCTATGCTTCAAATCATCATGGGTTTTTTTCCACCCCCCTTTATACTCTTGTTTTCAAGCCATTACTATTTCCGTTTCCCTGTCATACATGCCCTTATTTTACCGTTTGTTCTCCCAGAAGGCAGAATAATAGTCAGAATAAAAGCCAAAGGCTTCTTTAGTCTCTGATCTCAACTATAGACATTTTTCATTTGCTCATTTGCTATTGTTATACTTGCTTCATTCTAGTATCAGAAATTTTCTGATAGCTTCTTTTGCCTGGTTTTTTTCTTTTTTCAAAAATTCATGATAAATTAATTCATCAAAAGCTTTAGGCCTTTGCACAAATGAAAGACTTTTAAAAGGCCTTCTGTGCTACTCCTATTCTGATGGCACATTTTCTACATCTATCACTAATTTTTTTCTTGGAAGTTAGTTTTATCAGTCACATTTTATTTTTTTATTTGTTGCCTGTATCTTGTAAGCATCATGAGGGTAGGGCAATTATATACCTTTTAAACCCTCAAATCTTCCCACAACACCAAGTCAGGTTTAGGCACTCAGTATGTACCGAGTATATGATTCCTAATTGTTTTGCTTTGCATGACAAAATTATGATGATGAAATAAATGTGAAGAGTACAAAGGTTCTTTAATAGACTATTAAATAGATTCCTGAATAAATCTGATGTCTTTCATTTATTATTCTGTGGCCCCCACTGCTTAAGTAATCAAGTCCATGTATCATTACTTCATAAAATAGTCCCAACTTATTTTTCTACTCTCATTTCTTCTGCATCTCTCATACAAAAATTTTTTTCCAAAAGTCTTACTGCTCAAGTATTATCTATACATTAGATGTTCTTCCTATTTTTCCATAGTGCGTCTCTGTAGTTAAGAGCTCCTTTGCTTTCTAACTTTTAAGTCAGTATAAAGATAAAGTTGACCCTGTCTTCATTGTGCCTCTACTGTTCACTATACAGATGTCTATAATATTGACAAAATTATACTGTAGTTAATTATTGTATTATGCGGTACTTTAAATCTATCTCCTATCAAATCATAAGATCTCAGATGACTGGAAACATGCTGGGATTTTCTGCATTGGGACCAGGTCTGTTTTCTCTCTATACAGTGTCAGATTTGTATTTCCTATTTGTATGGTTAATTTGTCTTCTTAATTTCAAGTTTCTTAAATATTGATTTCAAGACTTTTTCTCCTCTTAGTCCTTTGGACTTCACAAAGTCCTGGCAATTTGTTTAATGAAAGAAATATTAATGTAATCCCATGTTTCTCCTCCTTTAGTAATTCTAATCTCTGCCATACTAGCAAATTTCAAATGGTCTTTTTCATTTTTACTTTCTCATTTTTTTTTTTTGCCTTTAGTTCCTTTCTCGCCATTTTTTTCTTAAACTGTATCTTATAAAATAAATATTACTCTCTCTAAAATGTACTAAATTATCTCCTAGGTTGAAGTTTAGACAAAAGACCATATCCCTAAAAAATAATTAAGTTCTCTGTCCCTAAATTTTCTCAATAAAAATATTTCTTGCTTTATTTATTTGTGATATTATCTGTTTTATATAATCATGATCTGCATGTATATATATGTATATATAAGATCATATGATTATATAATAACCATTAACATTAAATCTGTGCATTACATGTGGAAACACTTAATATGATATCAGCCTTTAGAAATTTTTAAGCATACAGTACAAGACTATTAACTGGATATACTATGATGTACGATATCTCCAGAATGTATTCATTTTGTGTAAATGAAAATCTATATTCATTTTGTACAATTTTACAAATAGTTTTACATCACCCCCAATGGTAACTTTGCCTTATACAGTTAGTACCCAGCATTCTTCTTGTGCTTGACTCCAGATGCATAGATTGTTGCTTTCAGTCAGGTAGAGATGTTGTTTTTGGCAGAATGAGAGGTCCAGCAGCTTAACTGACAGCTTTTTAATACTGGTCCCCAAAATATTGTGGTCTGAAGAAACAGATACAATATACTTATGGGTTATTAAGTAACTTAAGCATTTTATAGCATAGCTTCCTAAGATTTTTACACTATAACTTTTAAACATTTAATTATATAGAATTTCTGAGATACTTAGACTTCTCTCTTCCATTTTTTCTCATATCCACAATTTTTGAGCTGTACCCAAATCCTTCTTAAATGGCATAATGAAACAATAATTGTAACCCAAGATATTGTCACTTTACTTCCTTAAAGACTCTGACTTCACCCCTGTAAAATGGAGTTATACGGATATAATGATTTTTATAAAATTTTTAAGCTCTTTCCTTTTCCATCATTCTTTTAATATTAATATTTGAGCAATGATATGACTTCTGTGGCTTACTCTGATATTGATATATGCTGCAGTGTTTGTACTGGCAGTTATAACAACTCTTCCAGAAGATATCATGAGTGTGAGAAAGTGGCATTTCTTCCCTCCTGGTAGGGTATTGCAGGAAGACCACTCCTATGTTTCCTTTCACTTGATCTGTTCCAATTTGTGGAGCAAAGCCACAGTGCAGACATAGTCTGTGGCCAAATAAGATATCTTCTTGGTTGATGATTCCTGAAATTTCAGAGTGCAAATACTTCCTAAGGGAATAGGAAAAATGAAGAGTAATGTTATAAAATTAGAGTGAAAAAAAACCATTTCATTAAACTTCCATTCAACCTGAAATGTTTAAATTAGTAAGGCCTTTACTTGCTTAGCAAATGTCATCTGACATCTTTCTATTTTCTTTCCCTGTAAATTAATGTTTTATTTTACAAATTAAATAGAATTTGACTTTTAGAACTTTAAACTTCATTTTCAATATAATATTTTCTGAAGAAAAGTCTATTTAATGTATCAAAATCCAAGGTAAAAAGTTAATTATGATGAATCGAATATAAAAGGTATATATAATTATATCATCTTACTCATGGTCCTCACTATACTTACAGTTTAATCAGACAGCTGGCTGTCGAAAGTATCCACCACTGATTCAGTACAATGCCCTGGCAGGTTTCAGGCGTCGGCACCTGCCATGGGATGTTGTTGGACACTGACAATGAGGCCATCCTTGGGGTCAATGAGTTTAACCACTGCTTTCGAGAAATGGGTACTAAAGGGTCAGATAGGGAGGGGAAGAGGTAAACATATCATGAAAACAACATTTTATTGAATGCTTAATGATATATTTGTTATTCTACTTTTTCGTATAATGAACAGGAGGAGACTATAAAGAATGAGAAGGAATATTTAAAAGGTGACAAAAATACAAGATTATGTGATATATAAGCATAAATAAGAAACAGGTAATTAAATGACAGAGATCACAGACAATATTTAAGAGGTTAATGAAAATCAAGAACTTCCCTATTACTAACACAAACAAGTGGAGAAAAAAATCTCAAACATCTGTAACTTACCACAATAGCAGTGAAAAAACAATCCCCCAAACTGATAGAGGCAAAGTACAGCTCTCATGTTGCCTCAAATGGCTGTAAACGCAAGGCAGGCTTCTAGTAGAGTAGTTACCAGGGTTGAGATTAGAATGTCTGACATCATAATAACTGCTTGTGAGAAAACTACCTTCTTTCTATTATGATCAACCAACTAGAAAGTTAGAGATAGGAAATATAGCCATCTTAAATGCAACTTAAAAATTAAAATAAAAGTTAGCTCAATATTAACTTTTATTTTTGGAGTGGGAAACCAATATCCAGACCTACACTTTGTAAAAAAAATGATGATATATTAGGTAATATCACGTAGTTTTAATTACCTGCCACATACACTTACTCATAAAAAGAATTAGATAGGCTATATGAGTTAAGAAAATATTGATTGATAATAGTTTGAAATAACTTATAGATCAATATGTGATAAAGATAGCATATTTCAGTTATGTATTTATTCACATATCCAAACCTACTCACTACTGTCAACTCAGAAAAATTTATGTTGTAAATTTGTGGACAATTATCTCAAGAACTAATTTTACTTCTCTCTATGGCAATCTGGAGCAAAAAGCAACAATCAAACAAATATTTACCAAACTTTTCATATGTACTGTGCCAAATGTGAAAAAAAGAGGTCTTTGTCCTCTTGTACTTTTCAATTTAGGATAGAACTAATTCGTTAAGGATAGCATCTGCTGAACAGTATAGAAAATATAATAAAATCAATTATATAAAAATAAATTTAAATTTCACATGGTTTTATGATTTTATCATAGATCTCAGATCATTCTATCACACTACTTAGCAATCGTAGTGCTTGACTTTTATTCTCACATGACTAAAAGATGTCTTCTCTGTACCAGTCTTCATGTCCTTGTTCTAGATACTTTTATATTTCCATGGCCACCTGATAGCTTTTTCCTCATCCTTTTTCACTTACTCTGTGAGCTGCACTATAGTCAGTCAAGCTTTACAGTAACTTTTAAAAACTTTTTAAAATAATACATTTGTAAAAATGATATTTGTTTACTAATAAATACCCAAAATTAGAGAAGTGAAAACCTATTACAATGAATGAAAATATTGTAAAAGCTATTAAACTAATGCTTGAATTGTTTAAAGAATGACTAGGAACTAAGCAAACAAAATAAAAATGGAGTTCCTACTCTCTGAATAATTCTTTTGAGTCCTGTATGAAGAAATAAAGGTTATGTGGTATCCAAAATCTTTTAATAAACAATAAAAATATTTTTGAAAAATTAAATTTGGCAAAGGTCCTAAGTAGATATTTCTCCAATGAAGACATATTAAAAGATGCTCAACCCCAGTAATCGTTAAAGAAATGTAAATCCAAAATCCAATGGATACCATCTCAGATCCATCAAAATAGCTACTTTTGGATAACACACACACACACACACACACACACACACACACAAACTAATGAGGGTTGGCAAGAATGTGGAGAAATTAGAATTTTTGTGTACCTTTGAGAATGTAAAACAATATAGCCACTGCAGAATACAATAAGGAAATTCTGCCAAAATTAAAAACATAATTACCTATGATCCAGCAATTCCACTTCTGGGTACTCACCTAAAAGAATTAAAACAGATGTTGAAGAGACATCTGTACACGAAGTTCACAGCAGTATTATTCACAATAACTAAAACATGGAAGCAATCTAAGTATTCATTGACCTAATAAATGGGTAAACAAACATGGTTAGTACATACAACAGAATATTACTCACCATCAGAAAAGAAATAAATTCTGCAATATGCCACAAAATGCATAAAACTTGAGGACACTAAGATAGTCACAAAAATATAAATATGACATGATTCAACTTCCATATTTAGAATTTAGTCAAAATCATTAATACAGTAGTAATGTAACGGGGACTGACAGGAGGAGAAAATAGGATGTTCTCATCAATTGGTATAGAGTTTCAGTTTTATAAGATGAACCTAGTCATTGGGTTGTCTATCTGGTGGTGAAAATAGTTATAAGGACAAACTGTTACACAACAATGTGAATGCATTTAATACCACTAAACTGTACTCTTAAAAATAATTAAATGATATAATTTTATGTTATATGTATTTTGGCCAAAAGAAAAGAAAAACGAGTTCTGAAGATTAATGTACAGCATTGTGACTGCAATTAACAATACTGTATTCTATACTTAAAGCGTACTAAGAGGGTAGATCTTAAGCATTCTTAACACACATTTAAAGAACAAATAAAAACATTTGTGAGATATTGGGTATGTTACTTAGCTTGATTAATGTGGTAATCATTTCACTATACACATATCAAAACATCAAGTTGTACACGTTGAGTATATACAACTATTATTTGTCAATTATACCTCAACAAAACTGAAAAAAAATCTATGTTTATACAAAAAAAAAAAAAATATCCAACTCATTGGACCCAGTCTCAGGTCAAGAAACCTCACACCATTTGAAGACATCAAGCAAGATACATCTCAAGGTAGCACATCAGGTGGCTTCTGGCCTACATACATCATCTGCAACATTCTTCAGAATTTCCTGAGCTTAATTTGGGTACCCCAAAGTGGATTTAGGGTCCTCTTAACTGGATCTCAATTTCCTGCACTAACTTTGAGTTACTTGAGGTGTTTCTAGGATCTGTGATATGTTGTCTGTGAAAGCCTGTTCTTTTGAGTTGTGCCTGAGGTGTATAAATTGCCTTAGGGCACATTAAGTTAGGTGTGGGTAGTTTGTGCTGATGTTGATGATCCAGGACTGGGTCTGGCATATAAATTAAAGTAGGTTTTGGTTTCCAGAGGTGAGTCTAAAGTAACGTGAGACCCAAATAATACAAATTAGAGTTAGCATACACATCAGAATTCTTGGACTTAAGTAAGGTTACCCGCATTCAGTTTTAGGAATCCAGACTCAACTTACAAATACTCAGGAAATACACCTGGAAAATAGAAACATACCATATGTTCACAGAGTAAAACACAGGGAACCCATAATCCACTTTATGGAATCAAGGCATTCTCAGGATACGGAGACTCGTTAAGGAGATATTTATTAAATTCAGAGAATCCTGGAATTTTTTAAGTATTCTAAACCTCCTCTTGAGTCCCCAGACCCACATCAGGGTGTATAGATTAAATTCACATATCCCCAGACATCAACCTATGAGTTTTTTATACCTATACCATCAAATCTAAGATGTACATCAACAGACTCAGACTCATTTCAAACAGACCCAGATATACCTCAGAGACTTCACAAATTATCAACCAACCCTAACCATCCACATGTGAGCACACTTATAGCAGGCTTTCACAGATTTTATACTAAATACTTTAGTTGATCCAAATTCAGACCCACCTTCAGAATATTTAGCCCTGATTCTAGAGAGGTAGTTTCAGTTTAGATGATCCAGATCCGCCTCAGAGTTATCAGAACAATCTAGGCAGACAACAAATAAATTTTATAGTAACTTGGCTCAGCTCTTGAGACCCCGGAAACACACTGGAGAAGACAAATGCATCTGAGAGTATCACAGAGCAATCTCAGGTGACCCGGATTCATTGCAGACTCTTCTTATTTACCTCAGGGGATCCTAAACTAGCTTCATAAGACCCAAGTTTAACTTAGGCACCTCAAAAAAATACACAGTGGCCTCAGCCAATCTTAGAAAAATCCAGACCTGCATTATGGGTTCAAGGCTTGGTTCATAGGATATACACACACCACTCAAGTATGCCCACACACAGTTCAAGTGACCAATAATGAGACTGGAACCTAAACTGTCTTCAGAAATCCATACGAAGCTTAGTAAACAACAGGCCCACCACAGAGGACCCCATAATAATCTAGGTACCCAACTCTGCTTAGGCATTGCAGGGTAACCTGTGTCTGCTTTCTGATAAAAGAATAAAAAAAAAAAAATCCCAAATCCACACACGGAGACCCATACTTAGTTTAGGGGATCACAAATAACACACCAGAACTACAGACATAACTCATGGATTCAAGACACAAACAGTGTCCAAGGCCCACCATTGTGAACTCTCGGACTCTCCTAAGGAAACACATACACATAATTTGGAATCCAGAATCAACTCAGTCATTTCCCTCCATGAGGAAAATGTAACCCATTAGTCTAGTTCTGTAAGCAGCCCAGGTGAATTCCATACTCATCTCATGGAACCTAGATTCACCTCAGTAGACTTAGACTCAGTTGACAGATCAAATTCATTTCAGAGGACCTCACATAATATGCCACATGATCGTAGACACAAGCCAGAAAGATTGAATTTTTTAAAATGAAAATTCATAAGACACCCAACAAAAGACTTCAGACCCACCTAAAGGAACACAAACTCAACTTGGATATCTGCAAATAATACCCCAAAGGCCCTACACGTGGCACGATAAATTCTGCATCCATCTCAGGGACCACAAAACTACTCAATAGACCATACTCACCTCAGATGACAAAGCCAAAAGATCCCAAGGCACCTCAGAGAGGGCCACACCTACCAGAAACAATAAGCACAGGCCCCCATCAGACAATACAGACTAATTTTGGGAGGCTCACACCTTCCTCAACAAAACCAGCACAAAACCCTGGGTACCCCCATAGAAGTTACAAATATGGATGATGGGAAAATATGAGCATGCGCATGACCTCTGATCTATATTTGTCTGTTTCATAAGTAATATGGTATAAAGTATAGAAATTTATTTTGAAGGAAATTTAAATGTCAAAAGCAAGCTGATGCAAAACTAGAGTAGTATTTTAATGTTTCTTAGACTATTTGTCTGCTACTGATACTATGGAAAAGTTTTCTGAGTAGAATATAAGGATTCTGTACTTCAACAAAATAAATTCTGTGTTAAATGTTGCCTTAACCAGTTTCTGAGGCTTTTAGAGAATATACTAACATTAGCCCAAAGTCTGAGGGCTAAACATTCCTAGCTATACATTTCATAACTCAGTCTGTGCCCAATAGTCAAAGCAAGTTCCAAAGGTTGGGGCCTAAACCCCAACCCCTCAGGCTGCCTTGGTGCCAGAGGTCTTTAAGGTGTCCAATAACTGGGAGAGGGCAGAGAAGAAAGCAACGTACAAAAAGAGCACAAATTCTAGCTTCCATAATACAGGGACCATCTCAAGATGACCCTAGGCAATAAAAACCTTGCTAGCCTAGAGGGCTTCGCCCTTGGTTGGCCATGTTTGGCAACGTCAGGATTGGGGCATAAGCAATGAGCAAACTGCAGAAGGAAGGCTACTGGAAGGGCAAATGTCCATCAACACAGGGAAGCTGAGGAGGGTGGTCCTCACAAACCCTAGCCCCACATAGCAAGCCTCTCATAAATGGGCTGTTTCCTCCTCCAACTACAGAGGCCTAAGTACTCACAAGCTCCAGTCCTAGAAAAATCCACCACAATCACAAGAGTGGAACCTCGGGTCACCCTCAGCATGTCAGGAAGGCAACACTGAATTTTTACTAGATACTAGAGCTACCTACTCTGTCCTGACCCATTCCATGGGCCTCTCTCCAATATTAACTGCACAGCGACAGGAATAAATAGCCAAAAGGAGAGGCAGCTTCCTTGTCCACTGCACGGAGCATGTTTATAGGGAACCTAAGGGTAGATCATTTAAAGACATCTGCTTCTATGTCAGGTTTACCTACTAGCAAAGCAACTACCTCACTGTAATCTGTTGAAAGTCAGCCCTCAAGGCAAACAGAAAGGGCCTTGCCAAGTTTTGCTAAGTTCCCAAGTGCTGTCAAATTACATGGAAACAACAGCTAGGTACATTAATCTAGAATTAACCCAGTTTCTTATGAGTCCTCACAGGTTCCTCCAGAAAATAAATCAGAAAGTGCAATTTATTCCTGTGAACCCATGGAAGATCTTAAGCTCTTGTTCTGGAAACTAGATAAGTCCACAAGTCCCAGGGAATCAGGGAATTTTTGTGTACTTTGAATTAACAAACTGTCATGAAAAAGTAACTTCATTGTCAATTACCTCTACTATTAACTTTGTCTTGTCTTTTCTTTTTGCTAAGTTTACATCTTCTAGGTTACAAGGCTTCTACCACTTTTACAGGGTGGAATGACCTCATGTTGTCTTCCTTGTGGGCCCTTAGAATAGGCTTTCAGTGATTTTTATTCCCCATAGGCAGGGACTACAGTCCTATCTCATCTTTGAAGAAATTAAGAGAAGACAGACCTTCCTCCCTCACCATCCCCTTAAGATTAAGGGACTAAAATCTCTAAGGAAAATTATGTAGGGAGGCAGCAGTAAATTTGAAGTGTTAGTCAGGCCGCACTCTGAGACTACAGTGTGCTGATCAGCCCTGCAGCCAGGCCAGAAGGACACCTATAAAGGAAGGTTGGCTGAAAGAAAACCTCACTCCTTGAATATCACTTCCTGCTGTATATGGGGAGGGACTCTGATGGAGATAAGTAGCCTGGGAAGCTACAGAATTAGTTCCTACTAAGGCAATGCAAAATATAATGATCCCACACACCTCTGATGATGGTCAATAGATGTTAAAACAAACTCTTATAGGACAATACTGCCTAATATCTTTTAGGTAATGTGCAGTTGCTGTTAATTCTTTTTCATGTATTCTCAGTTGAGTGCCAAGTCATCCAAAGATAAGTACAAGACCTCTGACTGAGCAATTATGAACTGTGCTTAAAATCTTAAAAAGGGGAGATGCTGAGAGCTAGATCTGAGCCTCACTTGTGTCCAAAGCATTGGCAAAGCTATGCTTCATCATGTTGCAATCTATCAAGGGCAGAGAAGCAAACAAAGAACAGGCAACTGTTTATGGTTTCGCCCAGATAACCGGGGCCTGGCCTCCGGAAGATTATTGTTGCCAGTAAGTTTCAAGTCCTGAGAAGAAGACTCCCACAACCTCCTTGACCTTCAGATGTATATAATAAACACACTGAGCTTGCCTCAGAATTACTATATCTTCAGCATAGTGCAGTGTCCCAGCTGGCTCAGCTTTCATACATACTGTCTCTGTGTTTTTCTTCATTCTTCCGTCATGCCCTCTTAGGAATATTAACACTCTAGCCATGCAGGTTGAGGCACATATCCATCTCAGAGGTGCCAAAACCAATTCAAGTAATCCCACAACAACGTTAGGGATCCAATAAAGTTATAAACTCAAGATCCATCTCAAGATATTCAGACACAACCAAACATCATAAAACCATACTATAGAAGGCCTAATCTCCTATCACAAGATCTAAATTCACCTCCTAGAAAATTTTTTCCACCTGATTGGGTTTAAACCACCAGAGTGAATACCAAAATCACATTAAAGGATCCAGATTCAGATCAGGAAACCTATTTTCAGCTTAGGAGATCCAAGTTCCACTTCAGGGGATTCTAGAAACACCCCGGAGCTCCCTCAAGACCTCTGTGAACCAGAGACCCACATCGGGTAACCCAGATTCCTTTCAGGCATATCAAGCAACACATCGGGGACTCCAGATCTAGTAAAAAATAAAGACACAGCTCAGAGACTTCAGAACCAATTCAGTTTGCCAGACCCACCTCAGAAGAGCATAAACCCACTACAGGGAAATCAGATTCTGCTTAAGCAACCCTAAAACAAGCCTCAGGGTATGCTAGACCCACCCACCACAAAACTCTAGAGATACCTCAACTCAGAAAACCCAAATTACTATGCTAAGAAACCATAAATCCACTTTAGGAGCCTATAACCCACTTCAGTTGACTCAGATTCAACCTGAGACCAGAGACCCTGTTCAGAAGAGAACAGACTTTTCTTTTGTTCCTGTGGTCTTTGAAAAACCAGCTGTCTATGGTCATGCCAACCTGAACAAACCCAATTCTGTTTGATCTCGGAAGCTAAGCCAGGGTTGGGCCTGGTTAGTACTTGGATGGGAAACCACTTAGGAAGACCAGGTGCTGTAGACATAACAAATAAAAAATAAGGGTTTAATGTTCTGACAAGGTCCTTGCAATTTGTGAGGTAAACCAAGGGTTACTTCGCCTCAGAAAAAAAAAAAAGAAAAAAAAGACCAGCTATGTCATCTGTTGAGTGTGTTGTCTGCAACTGTTGATGAAAAGTATATTTAGGAATACAATAAAAAGAACAATTATTAAAGGATGAAAAGGGATATTAAACCAGCAGCTGAGTCTGAAAGGAGCCAAGGAAGAAAATTTTAGGAAATGAAACACCAAGTGTCCTTAGTTGGTACCATGAAGTTAAAGATAATCTGAAATTTTTTTTAGCTTTCAGTCTGGATGTTTTGCTGATGGTGTCTGAATACCCTGAGATGGATTTTGAGTTTAGGAGCTAGTTGGCATAGATGTCAGAGAGGTTTCAGGCAAAATGCACAGTATAGCAACGTCCAATTACTACATTAGGCCTCATCTGGAAGCCAGAATTAAGTTCAATGCCAGACAATTATGAAGGACCACTCACTGAAGTTTGGAAGTTCCCTGATGATGCTAGTGGTTTTGATAAGATTCTCCACAGACACGGTTATTTACTAAAGTAAAACACTGAAGACACAGCAGTTTTTGTGAACTTCCTGAGTTTAGAAAAAAAAATAAACAGCTGAAAGCACAAAGTTTGACATTTTGTTATCTAATGGAGCATTAAACTGTTTTAGATTTACTCCCAATAACTTAGACAATTATTCTAAGACTTCTTGAGAATTTTTAAGAATTCAATGTTATAGCTTCCTTCTTGGGTCAGAATTTTATTTCTAAGGCTATAGCTGGAAAACATTTTGTAAACCTTTTGATTGCTGCTTGAAAAAAAAATCAAAAATGATGGTGGTGAAAGTGACAAAAGGAGATACTCTTATTAAATAACTCTAGAGACTAATAAAATTCATTAGATAATAGTATCCAGTCCAATAGTAGGCAAATAATAGTTGTCCTAAACAAAATGTCTCTTAAGAGATACACAGGGTTTTTAAAAATATTTATCCCATTTATTTGTATTTTAGAGTTCATATGAGCCATTTGATGGAGACATTGTCACATGTCACAAAGTCCTTGCAATTTGTGAGGTAAACCAAGAGTTACTTCGCCTCAGAAAAAAAAAAAAAGAAAAAAAAGACCAGCTATGTCATCTGTTGTGTTGTCTGCAACTGTTGATGAAAAGTATATTTATGTCTAATTCATAAGAAAAAATTTATTGGGGTTTGCTTAAAAGACAAATAGTCCCAAGTGAAGGTAAAACTACACTGAGGAACATTTGAGCATATTACATAATAAAACAAGTCAAGGAATCCATACTTACACCCTCATAATAACAGTGTACGTATTTGTATTCTTTATGTTACAGTGGAAGTATACACTGCCCTTTCTAAAAAGTACTGAAGTTCATGAAAATTTTAAAGTCCAGAGAGAAAACCTAAAAATCCCTATAAAGTGTTAACAGAGGATGCCCTCAAATCTGAGAGAGGTATAAGAATTTGCAGGAATCTGGGGGTTTCCTAAGGAACGCAGATATATAACAGCAGTCAAAATTAGAACTGTGAGATTGTGATTTGAGTTGTGTCAAAGAAATTTTAGGCTACTTGGAAGGATAGAGAAAATATTAAGAGGAAAACAGCCCATGAGAGGGAGAGAGGAAGAGATAGTGCAAAGTAAGGTTTATAGAAAGCTACAGCTGCAACGGAAAGTTATTATGGATAGCAACAGTGATGCTTGAGTGGTTAGAGATGAAAGAAGATCAGCAAAGAAAAACAGAGGATAAGGGGCTACCAGGGAATAGGGGGCTTGGCTGGCATCTTGTATGGAATTTGACCACCTGCTAACATCACCTGCTTGATTCTAAGATGTTAGGAAAGCTGGCTACTCCTGATGTTTTCTGCTGCTGGGCACTAGAGAGAGGCTTGTTTAAAGTGTCCAATTGTGGTGGTCTTCCACTCAGAGTAATTTTATATCTTTTCATTTAAGAAATATGAATCCAGGGTTGAGTTGTCTAGTTTGACATCATTATTCATAGTCAGAAAGATGAACAAGTCAGAAAGATCAACACCAGAAACCTGTGAAAAACAAATCTAGGCTTAGGTAAAAAAAAAAACAAACAAAAAAACAAAAAAACTTTATTCAAAAAGAATATTGCAATTTGCAACAAATGGATGGATTGTGAGATTATCATGCTAAGTGAAGTAAATCAGATGAAGAAGAGAATCATATGATTTCATGCATATGTGGGACATAAAACTGAAAACAACAAAGAAACAGGACAAACAGATGAACAGCCAGAGCTAACACTTTTGTGGTTACCGAGAGAAGCCAGGAAGGGGAGAGACAGATAAGGGTAAAGGGAGTCAAATATTTGGTGAAAGAAAAATTTAACTTTGGGTGGTGAACACGCAATGCAAAATACATGTGAGATAATGCTGAATTGCACACTTGAAACCTATATAAAAAATACATAAAAATTATATCTCAAAACAAAAGAATGAATAAATAAATAAAGACTATTGAATGCAACACACCTATCTCAGAATCTGTAAGTATCTCAAAATATGGTAGAAAAAGCATTTTTTTATGAGTAACGTATAAGCAGGGCAAGGAGAAACTTAGTGGGAGAAAAGTAGATCAGTGAGCAGAAGGCAAAACTGGGGCACTTTAATAGCAAATGATTTTCTCTGCCAGTGTTGTGGCGCGTTCAAATCTAAGACCCACGGAGCCAATTGAGATTAATTACAAGCCTTTATTAGCTGGCCGGCGACTGACCCTCCCCTCTAGAGAGTCAGCCCCGAGCGTCCGGAGGAGGCAGCTTATAAAGCCTGAAACTACAACCTGGTTGGCCTTGATCAAGCAAGCAAGCAGATTACGAAAGCCAAAGTTAGCTGTTAGCGTCCAGCACAAAGAAATACGGTTTCTGGTGGACAGCTATGTTATCTGTACTCCAGCGGCAATATTGTTTTATTTTTCTTCTTGGCAGCTGGCACCTGGAGATATCACTCTCTGCCCTGTCCTTGGGGCTGACTCACTGAGGAATTGATACCAATAACCATAACAACATATTTTCCAAAGTAGTAACGGCCAGAATAAAGAGGGGAGCTGTGAACAAGGAAGACGTCATTGAAATGCATTTTTTTTTTACACTGTTATAGTCCCCACTGGTTTTCTAAGGGAATTCAAATCATTGAATCTTCAGCCCTGAGTGGCTGGCAGTTTGCTCTGAGGACTATGAGTTTTACTGCCTGTACCCGCTTTTGACTTAGGCAGTTAACCAATTAATTATACAAAGCCTAATAATAACTCTAGAAATGCTTATATTAGGGGTCCTGCAATGGAGGAAAGCAAAGTAGTCAATCACAGGGATCAGTTAAACACACTCTCATACCAAGATCCTGTTCTCTGGCGTTGTGCTTCTCTGTTGCTGAGCAGTCGTCTGACTAAAGCCTCTCTCTGACAATGCCTGAATGGTTAGCATAAGAACAGCAGGTTTTACATAAAGCTATACAATTAAAGCAAGATCTATGCTTTATGAACACATTAGTCTTACACGTATGAATTAATATACAAGATTCTTAGTTTATTTTACAGGTTCTGAATATATCAAAACAAACAAGAGGGCTTTCAAACATGATTTTATAACGTGTGATCTCTTTACAGTAGGGGGTGCATCGTGCCTAACATGGGGGAGGGAAGGAGGCTTACCCAGTTTTTGCCAGTTTCTAATTTGAACTTGGTTAAATTTTTTTCCAGGGTCTTATTTATCTTCTCTACCTGTCTTGAGCTCTGAGATCTGTAAATACAATGTAGCTTTTAATTAATGTCTAGAAACTTGGCTAAAGATTGGCTGGACTGGGCGATAAACGCCGGGCCATTGTCGGACTCCAGTGCTATGGGCAGGCTAAATGAGGTACTATCTCTGAACCTAACTTCTTTGCTACTACCTGAGCTGTCTCCTGCTTGGTGGGGAAGGCTTCAGTCTATCTTGACGAGGTGTCAATGAACACAAGTAAATACTTAAATCCAAAAGTTCCAGGGCTCATTTCTGTAAAATCTAATTCCCAATGTTCTCTTGGGGCTTGTCCACGAAGTCTCGTCCCTTGTTGTACTCCTGTGGAGGGCCCTGGATTCACTTGTGTGTAGATGTGGCGCTGGGCTGATACGTGGCTGGCCATCTGTTGCAGCCCCGGAATGTAATAGTCTCTTTTTAACAGTTTAATTAACTTGGTTTCTCTCAAGTGAGTTCTCTGGTGAACTTGGGTTATAAGATCTCAGCTCAAGGCCTCAGGTACCACAATGTGGCCGTCCAGAAGCCTAACCTACCCAGTAGATTTCTCTTTGCCTCCTAGTTTGTTGCACAGTTTAACTTCTCCTGAAGTGTAGGTAGGAGCGTCCGTTAACACTCTGGGTGGTAGAGCCAGCAGAATGTCAATTGGCTCCACTGGTTTTCTGGCAGCCTCCTTTTCTGTCTGTATAAGTGTTCACAGTCTTGTTTTTATCCCGCCCCAGAGCTTGAATCACTGTTTCTAGTTCAGCCCGCTGAGCTGAGGTGAGCGGGTGTACAGGAGGACGTGTTGAATACAAACTGGGTCTGTAGTGGGCTGTCTGTCTGGCTCTAACACAGCCTTGGCGCTCTCCCGCAGGATCTGCTCCCTTTCTTCTGAAGTGAATAAAACCTGCAAAAGCTGTTGTCAGTCATCCTACGTGGGAAGATGAGTGAAGAAAATAGTCTCTAAAGGAGAGATTAGTCCCTGTGGTTTCTCTGAGAAAGAAGGGTTTTTATGTTTCTAGCTAAACGGATCTTTCCTGTTATCTGAAATTCTAATTTCAATATCAAGACCACGTACTGACTCAAATCATAGCCATCTAATTATGGTAATAGTTTTATTGTCATGGCCAAAATCAGAGCCATGCCCTTTGCTTCTTTATAAGCCTTTTGTTTTTGAATAGTAGGTCCATTCTTGATATTCATGACATACAACAATTTATAATAACTGAAATTATGACTGAAAGATATTGACAAATTTCTAGGAACTTTATACAATTTCTGAAACACTTGTATTAGTAACATGTATTTATAAGAATGTAACCTAAAGAAGGTTAAGTATCATTTATTACTTGACAATGCTTCTAATATAATTTAATATATCAAATAAACTGAATTAGCTTAACATTTCTCTTTTACAAAGTGACAAAGCTAAACCTTTGAGATTTTCCAGGTGCTCCCTGGGAAGTCTCAAAGTTATTTTGAATTTGTTATAATGTTACAAGGTTTGATCACTTGATTAAATAGGATCACAGGTCACTATGAAACAATACTTAGTTATCTATTTAACCAAAGTGATAATAAGATTTCAAAGGTAAATATGACTATATAAAAAACTTAGCACTCTTAATCTTAAGAAGACTCAGTTTTTTTAATAAAGACTATAAGGCACAATAAATTATAAACAAGATACAGGATCTTGTTTCCTAAGTGTATTGTTCGCAGGTAAAGAAAAACCTTTTACAATCTCTTATTAGGAACAGACCAATAATCTACACTCCAGTTTTTGTCAATACACTGTTGATATTAAAGTTTATTTTAAAACCTTATGAGAAATACATTTAATTTTAGCTAACTTGACTATGTAAAACAAGATTTTCTTTCTCTTTTTCTTTACAACTCCATATGTTTACTTATGTTCTTGTCTTTTATTTTTCTCTCAGGATTTCTCTTCACAAACCTTCTATTACTTTTCTCATTCCTTCAGTTTGCCTCTTCTCACTCGCTCAGAAATAACTAACTGTAAGACAACTACCTTTCCTTTAATTTCCTTCAAAATAAATCTCTATACTTTATATCTTCTTTTGTGCCTCAAACAACCTTTAAATAACCTGAAACTATTTTAGGATAAAATTACTCTCCTTTTTCTTAAAAACACATCCTTTATATCTCAAAACACACTTTATTTTCTTTGCATACTTTGTATACAGAATTTTTCCTTTACTTGTTTTATTCCTAGTAATTCATTTACACATACTAGAATTCATAACTCTTAGTAGCCCTAATTTCTGGAGAAAAAATGAAGTAGGCAATTGTAAACTGTATTTTATATGTTAGCATTCAATAGTTTAGCAAATTTATGAATATACCAGTTTTATAATTTTAAAGGCATATTTTTTTTTACAGTACAATTTTAGGAAGACTTAATTTATCTATAAGTGCTTATTTCTTTCTAAACCAACCAAAGCAGAGCTCTTTTACAAATCTACCTTCCCATAAAAATAAACTCTAACCCAAACCGAAGGACCAGTTAGAAAGGATACTCTACACTCTGTGAATCTTCTAATCAAATTCACATTCACTCTCCAGACTTAAACCTTCAACACAAATGCACAACCATCTCTCTACTATCTCTCAACAACATCTCCATTTCCAATCTCTACTTACACAACTATTTTTCTACTGCTCTTTCCTGCTTTAATCTAAAATATAAAGAAGGATTAGCCTAACAGGCCCCTATTAGCTTTTTTTAACTCTTGTATTTTCAATATTAAAACAAACTCACTTTTATCACTGGGTAAATTATTTTAATTTCTTGTACCTCAGTTTTTTCATCTGAAAGGCTGTTTGCAGGTGAGTGACCCTTCTAATGGCCACCCTATTCCAAATGTGGGCTAATCCAACTGGCAGAACCTCTGGCGATCGAAGGGAGTGACGCGGGACCCATAACCTTGGGCCGCCGCCTGAAGTCTTTGAAATTACTGAGGAGACACTGCAGAGGAGTGGGTCTGGAAGAAGCTTGACCCATGGTGGCCGGAACAGCAGTGAAAGTAAATATGATACCTGTAAAAGTTAAAAAGTTAGAGCAAGAGCCATGTGTTCCCCTGGGGACCAGTCCGGCGGGGCAGCAGCAGCTAAGCCAAGAGAGAAAAGAAGAATCAATAGACATAAGGAAAAGAGGAAGGATAAAAACATATGACACTCAGAGAGACCACAATTTCAAAAACAGACACCAAAGAGACAGAGATGACGGACCAACACAAGACAGGCGCCGGCACAAACAAGACAAAACCAACCAGCCAGGTCAGGCGCTGATGTCTCAGTCCTGACCAGACTAGGGAAGGTATGCCGCGTCCAGCCTTCCACTCGTTCATAGGGCCCAACCAACCAACCAACCAACCAACCAGATACCCAGTAACCTGAATACCTGTAGTGCAGTCTGACTCACAAGCGCAGCTGCTCCGGATGGCTCGTGCCCAGATGTTACATAATTGACTGATTCTTCCCACTACAGAATCAGAATTGTCCACCTGCCCTCCTGGACGAGTCTGCCTGGCGTCCAGGGCTGAGGAACATCTCTCGGCGGCCGCCCTTGGACGGGGCAGGTCCTTGCCCAAGGTGGCCGGGGTTGTGGATTTTAGGAGATCTACCCCCGCCATCCCCCGCCCGGGGAAATGTCGCTGGGCCCTCCAAATGTTGTGGTGTGTCCAAATCTAAGACCCACGGAGCCAATTTAGATCAATTACGAGCCTTTATTAGCCCACTAGAGAATCAGCCTTCATTAGCCAGCCAGTGACTGACCCACCCCACTAGAGAGTCATCCCCGAGCCTCTGGTGGAGGCAGCTTATAAAGCCTGAAACTATGTCCTGGTTGGCCTTGATCAAGCAAGCAAGTAGATTAAAAAAGCCAAAGTTAGCTGTTAGCATCCAGCACAAAGAAATATGGTTTCTGGTGGACAGCTTTGTTATCTGTACTCCAGTGGCAATATTGTTCTATTTTTCTTCTTGGGAGCCTTGGAGCTATTTACTCCTAGGCTGCTGGCACCTGGAGATATCACTCTCCTCCCTGTCCTTGGGGCTGACTCACTGAGGAATTGATACCAATAACCATAACAGCATATTTTCCAAAGTAGTAACAGCCGGAGTAAAGAGGGGAGATGTATACAAGGAAGACATTATTGAAATGCATTTTTTTTTTACACTGTTACACCAGCTGATTCTCAAAATGTTCTCTCCTTTGTAAATTAATTTTTGCCTAAACTTGAAAACTTTCCACAGTTCATGGCACTGGATGAAGGAGAGAAAACTTTTTAAAGTTGGGTCAAGACAAAGGTTGAATAATGAACAATTGCAGGCATTTCATCATCACAGCAACAGGAAAAATAAATCCTATTACCACAATAATAATTTTAAAAATATCATTCAATATCAATTTTGTACAAATTTATTTGTTTAGTAAATGGCAAGCATTTTAATTTTATTTAAAACAATATCCAAATAAGATTTGAAAGTTGCAATTGGTTCAAATGTCTTTGTGTCTTTAAATAATTTTTCCTTCAGCTTTTTATTTTTCTTTCAATTTATTGGTTCATTTTTCATAGTCTTCTACACTCTGAATTTTGTTTCACGTGTCTATCCATGTAGTCTCATTTAACATGTTCCACTACCCAGAGTATTTCTTGAATATAACAAAATATATAGATTTTGCTTTGATTTATTTTTTATAAAGAACACTTTATAAACACTTAGTTGTCCTTTCATTACTATGCATTTATTCTGGTTATAACTCTTTATTTAATTTCCCAGGTTTCTATAACCCTTTTTAATATCCAGTAGAAAAGTTCTCAGAATGTTCTCTAAAATATTTCTGAATGTTGATTCTTCTGAATAAATTCTAAAACTATAATTGGGAACACAATATACATATACAGTTATATACATATACAGATTTATACATAAATACACTTATATATATTAACATAAGTCACATCCTTTATATTATTTTTATTTTAAGGTCACATTGAAATCATATGAGAAAATTCTTCTCCACTTACCCACTTAAGTCCTTCTTCATGTATTTCGAAGGCTTTAAGAATTTTCTACTTCACATAAATCTTGCACATAGCTTCAGTTAAAAAAAAAAAATCTGTATGATGATAAGAATAGCACTTATTTAACAGAATTTTAAAAAATAATCAAATGAGGTGATTGATTAAAAAGTAGATAGTACACTTCTTATAACAGCCAGCAGAAAGTATTTTTAGATGTTTTTGTTTTTATTTGATCATTTGTTCTACAATATTTATTATCATTAAGGAAGTGGTCTGGTTTCAAATTCAGTATGATTTGTGTTATATATGTTTCTTGTGTGCTATCTTTAGAGGCTATATTTGTAAAAATAATTGAAACAACTTAAGTCCTCTGCTCTTTTGTCTTTTGTCCTATGAAAGTAGAAATAACATATAAAGTTTTATTTATCAATTTTTAGCAGCAGTATAGACACCATTTAGAAAATTTTCAGAGTATGCCTTAGAATTTAAGTTCATTATGTCTTAGACTTCTATTTCTTCTTGAATAAATGTTGGTAAATTTTGTTTTCTTAAATCATCTGTCACCTCACTTTCCAAATCACTTTCACAATAGTGCAAAAAAAGATTTCTTACAACTTTTCACTTTTTTATTGCTAATTTATTCTTCACTGGAGGTGTGTATATGTGTTCTGTCATTTTTTTCCATCCCCCTTGTAGGCATGCTATTAGTAAAAGTGTACAATGATGATTTGGATACTCAAGGCATCCAAAGCAACACATTTTTTTTAAAAAAAATATAGTTTCTAAGGTTTTGACAAGTTCCTAAAGAAAGATTACAAATTTACGTCAGCCTTCTACCTAACACAAAAATTATTACAATATTTCCACAATTTTTTTATAGCTGTGAATTATGTATTAAGTGTTGTGCTCAGGTTACACCCTGAATATCACTTAACTTCACAATAATTGTATATAATATCATGAATTAATTTTCTTGGGTATATTTAAAAGGTTAAGTATTTTATCCAATTTCACCCAATTATTTAATTTTAACAGCTGCTCTAAAACTAAAGCAAGAAGCTTATTTACATAGAAAGCAAAATGGTTCATGATGTGTTTTTTCTCCTTTTAATCTACCACAAATGCCTGACTTGAAAATGCAGGTTATCCCCCAAGTCGTCTTTTACTTTTAACACAGAGAGTTTCTGTACATTCTTACCCAAAACCTCATGCTACGCTGATTTTCTCCTTTTTATTTTCCACACTGCCTTTAATAAACACATGCCTCTGCAAATGTTGTTAATTCTGCCTAGAACAGGTCCCTTGAGCAGTACATCTAATAAATTACAATCCATTTTCAAATCTCTCAAAATCCAACTCAGTGAATGTATACCATATGTATTTTTAAGAGTTGGTTTTCTTTAACAATAGTTTCTAGGGCAGATCTTTGGATTTAAATCTCAGTATTTCTAGAAACAGATTTCTGAAACTGTGGGCTGTTTTAAAGTTTTTTAAAATTTTTATTTATTTTTAACTTAAGTTTAAAGTTTTTACTTTGTTTCCTTTTTTACAGAAAGGACATAATTATACTGTTACTGAAGTTCTAAAATTTAACTGAATATACATTATAGAGATATTTTATCCAAGTGATTGGTCCCAATATTATTTAGAAAATGACAGTCACTATTTTGTATAATACTCTTTTTTAATCAGTGGGGCATTGTCTCAAATTTTTTATGGCATCTGTCATAACACATTATTTCCTGTCTTCTTTTCCAAAGGTGTCTTCTCACTAGTTAGTATAGTCTTTATTTGTATTAATTACCAATTAATTATATATTATTTGATTATTTATAATCATGCTGTCAGTTAAACTTATTAATAAAATTCATTTTCCCAAAGAGATATAAATTAACAAAGAACATATTTCATCTGTTCAAAATTTAAAAAAAAGAAACTACAATGTTGACAGAGCCACGGCAAAATTAATGTCTTTACGGTAAGAATGTAGTAAATATGTGGGTAAAATGTTTATGGAATGGTTTTGATCAAAAAATTAACACTAGTACTAATAGATTTGTAATTGTCATTTTAAAAACAATTTTGTAATTAAAGGGTATAAAATATCTTTACCTTCTGGTGCATAATTTCACTGCTGGATTATTTACAGGAAAAAAATACTGAAAAAAGAAAATTAAGATTTTTAACATAGATGTGTTCAGGACTACATTATTCATAGGAGATATGAAAATTCTAAATGTCATAGATATAAAAATTAACAGGCATTAGTCTGTTAAAATAATAAAAATACTGAAAAATGTAGCAATAGCATTATATGAGTTGTAAATTTTGAGACAATTCATTCCTATGTAAAATGTGTAGACAAAATCTACAGAAACTCACAAAAATAAGTTTTAGTCATATTCTGTACTTATTTAAGTGTATTTTGTAATGTTAGATTTAATATTAGAAATTAACTCATAGAAGGAATAACTTTACAGTGGAAAAGAATAATTTGTCAGCTAACACTGCATTTTTTTCAGAAATATATTTATTTTACCAGAAAATTGTTTAAAAAAATTGTTTTTTTTATACAGAGATTGAGGTCTGAAATCATCTCAGGTGGATATTTCTTATTAATTTTGAAAGTTCTCATCAAAACATTAGATTTATCTAGTTAAGGAAAGTTGATCTTTTTTTCATGTATTTGAAATACACTAGAGCTTTGGATTCCCAAATATTCTCATTATTTTAGTTCTTTTACCATATTCTCATTCTTTCAATCATATATTTTTTCTTTTCACTTTTTAGAATTGTTAAAAAAAAACAAAACTAGACGCCGTGTGTACTGACAATATTTGAGAGGGAGGCAAATTATAGATCACTATTTGATAGTAAAATTTTAGGTTTCCCTTTATCTTGATTATATCAAATAAATAGGAGCACGTAAATAACAAAAAGAAAGTTAAAAAATATTTTGATTTTACCTTTTCTTTAGACTTTTCTCTCATCGCCCCTCTAACAGTTTTCTACTTCACAAATCTTCCTCATTCCCAACTTCCTCTGCGGCGCAGCCTACGGTCACATCCGGGGTTTTTTAGCCTCCTTCATATCGGTTGCTATCGTTCTCCACATTTAAGCTTGCTCTCGCCCAGGGGCTCGTCAAGGTGGGCGTTATAAAAACAAGAAAAAGGGTATGGTATTCAGAATTTTTAAAAGAAAATACAAATTTATGCCTCCAGAGAGAGTCCATAGGTATATTTTGTTCTGGGGATATAGCGACAACGGTGATTCTGACTTTGTAAATTTTCTCGGGCCTTTTCAGTGTCTTAAAATTGCAGTAAATAGTGGGTATATATTTAAACATGTATGACCTTCTGCTATCTGGGGGAATTACATATAGATCTGTTACCTGATGAATATGTTTCTGATAACTTTTGAACTCCTCAACAATGTGTTCGGGGGCAGCAATGGAAAGCCAGTGAAGTGTCCAGAGTCTGTCTACAAATGGAGGCTTGAGGGGGTGGCAAAATGCACCAAAGTCAGCTGTGGCGGGTAATACTGACTAGAGAATCCCACAGTGGAGCTAAGAAATTCAATGTGAACTTGATTTTTTTCACTCAAGTTGTGCCGGGTAATCTCATCATTTTTCATATAGAATATCGAGCCGCCATTTTGTTTCATGTGTGCTTTTTTTTTTTTTTAACCGGTTTTTCTGTCTGAAAAATACAGTCAAGATACTAAACCACTGATTAAAAATTTGCATTTGTAGTTATCAAACGTCAAAATGTTGATTCGCTTGCTAGAAAGCATCAAATTTTAGCGTTCCGTATATATCACGTCACTTAAACCAATATTTGCTAAAGCTTATCAACATAATCACGTTTTAAATTTGCTTTAGTAAGAGCTTTAATTCCCTTCTTGAATTCACTGTTTCACATTTTAAAAACCATTAGAAATAGAAAATTATGTTAAATACTTTTAAGTGATATTTTTTTTAAAAATGGAAATTGTGGGGACAGGAATGGAAAATATATTTAAGGTCTTTTTATGTACATTTCATGAACCTGCCTATATTAACTGATGTGCAGAATCCAGAAATATTTTCTTACCACTTATTTTGGACTAAAAAACTCACCATTTTTAGAAAGTGAAGCCTTTGGTGCTACACCTCAAAAAGTTGCAGTAGCCTTCCAATCCAATTTTTACATGTATTTGTCACATACCTATAAAAAAAGGACTATTTATTAGGCCAGTGCTTATCCAAGTATATGTTACAGGTTTTAAAAAAAATTTAATTACCTTGAGTAGGGTACTTCACTTGAGTTTTAAAATGCCTGTGTCATAAAATTTGATCCTTTGGCTTATACTTTTTCTGTTACATATATAGTGACATATATTTAACCACTTTACAGCACAATGGTGGAAGCAGATCGGCCTGGGAAGCTCTTTATAGGAGGCCTCAATATCGACACCAATGAAAAAGCTCTTGAAGCAGTATTTGGGAAATATGGTCCCGTAATAGAAGGTAACTCTTAGAACCAACATATATATATATGCTCAAAGTAAATATATATTAAATATACACATTGGCAGCTCAATTAATTTTATTTTCTGTTCATAATACTTGTATGAGCATTGTTTTTAATACTGAAAGCAAAGAAACAGTGATGACTATTGGAAACAGGGCATGAAATAGGATAAGATATGGCAACTGTAGAGTTTATTTGCTATAGGTATTAGTGTACTAGTTATAATAATATAAAATGTGAGGCTTATTTTTTAAAATAATTTTCAAAATATATTTACTATGCTGTGTCCAGAAATTCAAATTAAGTTAAGAGAGACTTGCAAGAAATTGTGAAAGTATGGATAATTTTGAAAATATGAAAAGTTCAGTTTTAGGTAATAGTAAATTTAAAAGATTTACACATATTACAGTTCTTCTGATGAAGGATCGAGAAACAAACAGGTCCAGGGGCTTTGCTTTTATTACATTTGAGAACCCTGAAGATGCTAAGGATGCTACCAAGGATATGAATGGAAAGGTAAACATTTTTTAATAATGTTCATGTTCTGTATTAATGAATAAAATAGTCTTCTTCCTCCCGGATCTTAAAATCTAGTATGTGTCTCCTATATCTTTTAAAGTTTTCAGCGATTCTATTAAATAAGAATTTTTTAATATTGCACTCAAGGTCTCTTAAGTGCACTCTGGACTCTTTTTGGCTTATTTTTTCTTAGATTATCTCAATATGTTTTAGTTTTTTTTTATTTGGTAAGCTATCCCCAATATTTTATACTGTTATTTTAAGCCGTGGGCTTTTTTTTGTTTTTTTTTAGACTTGTCAGGAATGACTCTTCCCTCACAAATTAAAAGATCTCCTTCAAAAACAATTTGCATATTTGCTCCATTGTATCCCTTCCCCATCATATATAAAAGTAATATTGTTTTATACTCATTATATAATGTGATGTTATTGATACTATCTTTAATATTTGTAGTCCTTGGATGGTAAACCAATTAAAGTAGAGCAAGCCAACAAACCAACTTTTCAAAGTGGTGGCAGACGGAGGCTACCATTTCCTTCAAGAAATAGAGGCCATCCAAGAATTCTGAGATGTGGAAGAGGAGGAAGTGGAGGAGCAAGAGGACGTCCTTCACGTGGAGGACACTTGGGTAATATTTTAAAATATAAGGATGCAATCATAAGACTGAAAAGCTAAATTTGAATGTATAGAAATATCTCAAATTCTATATACTTTGTAAGCAAAGTAAATAATTAAGGTTCATTATATGAGGAATTAACATTGATAAAATGATTTCTAAGAGCTAAATAATTACTGCAGGTATAGAAATGATTGAAATAGTTAAAGTGCAAAACAGTCTTAATCACCTTGCAACAAAATGACAAATATCAAACTAAATTGTCTTTTTTTCCCATTGCTTCTGTTTTCTGTATTCATACCAACAATTTTTCTACAGAATTACTTTCTGTTAATCATATATTAGAATTTTCTACTTCGGGACTAAGATCTTCATTCGAGTTTATATTCGTGAGTGATAAATAAAAATACTATTAAAATACAGTCTTTTTTGTTGTTGTTCTGAGGATAACATCATTGCATTATAAAAATATTAGGGAATCTTAAAAAATACCCAATGGCAAATAGAAATAATTTGCAATACCCACAATTCAAGGATATACACTTCATATTTTAGATTTAACCTTGAAATGTTTGTGTTTGGTGAATACATGTACAAACAAATTTCTATCATTTTGATAGGAAGGTTTTTACCTGGAACTGTTATACTGAATTCTGCATTTGGAGAAATACTAAAGGAACTATCCAGTGCCTTACTTAGATTCTCAAAGGTATTTCTCAGATGCAGGAAAAGACTAAAAACTACAGCTTCACAACATGTGTGTATCTTTCTTTGTGTTGGAGAATGAGTTCCTGAAAAGGCATTTATAATCTTTTTCCATAGAAATCTTTTTCCCCCCCTCAGTGTAACAGAAAGACACTTTTCATTTCAAAAATATCCAAGTATCAGACAACTTTGTTTTATATGTTAACCAGTCTTCTCAAATCAGATTTAGCTTTTGTTTTTTATTATATGTGATTGTTAGGAAATGCTTTCTGATGTGTAGTTGCATGGTTTGCCCCCACTTTAAGATGGTTTGTTTTTTCACTATGTTCTTGAGAAAAGTTTATCAATTTACCATAATTCATATTCTACCATAAATACAGATATTAATTTATTTTTTTTACTGTGACAATCTTGGAGGATTGGAATATATCTCAACATTTTTCTAGATTGAAAGGTAAAATATTTTTAATTAATATGTTTTTCTTAAATGTCATTAAAATTGAGTAGAACACAGTCTTTTTCATTGATAGGACTATTTTGTAAAGGAATTGTAGGAATTGTAACTTAGTCTTTTAGAGAATGTGTTTTTTCGGATGCATCTTCTGTTTCTTTAATACTTTGAATTATGCCTGTGATATAGTTTTAAAGGTTTTTCTTGACATTAGTCTTAGGTGAACTATCACCATTTTCCTCCTATGTTTTTAAAGACCGTTCTTGAATTTAATTTATCCATATTTTTCTGCACCTAATTAATTCTCTGCAAATCTGTTTTTTTCACTGATATAAAATGCATCTT
This sequence comes from Rousettus aegyptiacus, assembly GCF_014176215.1. NCBI lineage: Eukaryota > Metazoa > Chordata > Mammalia > Chiroptera > Pteropodidae > Rousettus > Rousettus aegyptiacus. The sequence continues at coordinate 5,720,831 of NW_023416294.1, forward strand.
GATTTTCTCAGGTTTATCCAAACTGACTTTTACAATGAGTATGTGAATTGTTTTGTCACATAAAGAGAAAACTTTATTAATTTAGACTAATATGAATACCTAAGATCATACTACTGCTTAGTAAATATTTATAAACAATAACTGAAACTCGATCACTTAAAAATGTTTATTTAAACACAGATGATGGTGGATATGCTCTTAATCTCAACATGAGTTCTTCCAGGGGACCCTTTCCAGTTAAAAGGGGTCCACCTTCAAGAAGTGGAGGACCTCCTCCTAAGAGATCTGCCCCATCTGCTCCAGGGCACAGTAATAATGGGATGGGAAGACGAGGTAAGTGTTATATAAGGAAAAAACAGTATTTTTTAATGAATGGAAATGAACTGTTTAAACTGAATGCTTAACTTTAAATTTAGCAAGCAAAATGGAAGTACATGGGAGTATTTACTCATCACTAAGTTATTTATTAATTCATTGTAAAGAAATAACCATGTAATTCTTCAGCATGTAGTTATAGATTCAATAGGTAGTTAACACCACAGTAGAGAAAACAATCCTTTTAAGTCCATATTTGATATAGAATACCTCTTAATTTTTAAAGTCCCTGAAAATACTCTGGTTAATAGGCCTTTTCACATGGCTTAATAAAAATTCCATGAAAACTAAGGTCCCGTGAGTGGATATTCTGATCAGTAGCACAGTTGGGCAACCTGTATTTTGACAACCTGGTCATACAGAGAAACAACTGAAACTTGCCTTATGAATTATTTTTTCCTTTGGAGCATGATGGCACTTTAGTGATGATTTCATATTAAATGCAGATGTTGGTGGGTACATTCTTAATGTCAACATGAGTTCTTCCAAAAGATCCTTACTAATAGTTCCCTATTCAAAAAGGTACTAGAAAGTTCAGTTTTAAGGCCATAATGTTTATGTGCAAAGCAGTGGTTTTGGTTGTATGAAAACAGGAAGAAATATGTAAAAACACACTAGATATATTTTCTGCTTGCAGCAATCACCTTATTGGGAACAAAATAGAATAAGGAAGGCTTAACCATTGGAAAATAAGTATTTTGTTCTTTAGCTGAAAAAAAGAGCAGTGTGGACTTAAATGGTATTTAAAAATAAAATAAGGCTTGAAAGGTAGAATTGAAGGAGTTAGACGTTTTAAGTTGGGAGGAAATGACAGAAGTGCACTTAGTAGCATGAGATGAATAGAATATAAGAACAGGAAATACATTTTGAAAAGGAGATGTTCGATCCTAAATTGAAGAGAGAAGGAAATAAAAGGATTTATTGAAGTCTGAGAGGCAACTTTAGTTCTCTTAACTGTAGAATTTTTGTTTCACCTTTGATATGGTATAAACTTGAAACTTCACTAAATTAAAAGATACGTTGTTATACTCCCTGCATAAGAGCTGTTTCTAAGTCCTCTTTTCTTTTTAATATGATTTCACTTACATGTGGAGTCCGAAAAATCAAATAAGTGAACAAAGCAGAAACAGACTCATAGATACAGAGAATATTTTGGTGGTTGCCAGAAGGGAGAGGTGTGGGGGCTGGGTGAAAAAGGTGAAGGGATGAAGAAATACAAATTGGTAGTTAGAAAATAGTCACAAGGATTTAAAGTACAGCGTAGGGAATATAGTCAGTAATACTGTAATGGCTTGTTGTGGTGTCAGATGGGTTTCAAATTTATCGTGATAATCACTTGTTATAAAATGTATAATCCTTATGTTGTCTACCTAAAACTAATATAATATTGAATGTCATCTATAATTGAAACAAAATAATTAAAAAAATTTACTTATGTGTCGAAGGTCAATAAAGCTATATGGCTCTTAAATTCAAAATACACAACAAACCCATACTTTCTTATTAGTAGATTAGCTAGAGAATAAAAAAAGACTGACTTTTAGGAATTAGGAGTAAGAGGACAGACAGAATATTATTTTGAGTGAAAATTTCATATTTCGAAAGTTATAGTGCTCTTAAAATGCCATCAAATAGTATTGCCAATATGCAGGAGAAATCTATATTGCTATCATTACAAAGATTAAGCTTGTACACTCAAATTTATTAGCATATGAGAAGGTCAGCCACTTGGTGATAAATTATAAAATATAGGTAAAGCATTTGACATGAAGTAGCCCAGTAAAAATACTAATACAACAAAGAGCATTCTTGACAGTGTTAAAATATATATAAGGACAAGAATATATGAAAGTATTCTGAGACCTAAAAAATGGTTGAAAGAATAGCGTAAAAAGACTAAAGTAAGTGGGAGACTAGATTTTGAAAGTATAATAGGGCTTAATATTGTGGTCTTTGAGCAGCAACTGGAAGGTTTCACTCAAAATGGTGCTATTACAAAACTTAGATGTTGAAAAGAATAATTAGTTGTAATAGGACCATTATAAGGAAAAGTACATTAAGCAGTAAGCAAAAGCAAGATTAAGAGACTTTGAGGTGACTGAGGCAAGAGAGGAACAAGAAAGACATAGGGAGAAGAGCTGACATAAGAGATTTAAAAAGATTGAATATATGAAAGTAGTTGTCAAAATTATATTTAGATCAAATTTTTGAGAGATATTACATACTCTCCAAAGATTATATGCAGTGTATATAGGGAGGGGAAGATGTCAGAAGATAAAATGTAGATGCATAACATTAATTTAACAAAAATGAGCATAGATAGAATCCATAATTTTAAAACATTTTGGAAAAAGGAAAATAGTTTTGATTTTTCTTTGAAATATTACAGTCAATTTGAGATTCTAAACCTATGCATTTTAAAATTAAACGTCCAGGAACACGTGGGAGAGAAAATTACGGAGTTCCTCCACGCAGAGAGCCATTCTCTTCCAGGAGAAAATACTGTATGTCACCAAGAGATGATGGTTATGCTACTAAAGATAGGTAAAAGAAAACAAAGTATGTGAACTGTTAAATCATAGTTGGTATTTTTTTTATTGAGATGAAATCCATCTACCACAAAATTAAACATGTTCAAGTGAATGATTGAATAGCACTCATAGCGTTATTCTGCCGTCACCTCTGTGCAGGTTCAATACATTTTTCATTTCTCCAAAATAAAATGCTCTACTTATTAAGCAGTCACTATCACTTTTTTCCCTGTCGATCTTATTCTGGAAATACCATACAATATGTGACCTTTTGTATCTGGCTTCTTGTTAGCAGAAATGTTCCAAGGATCAGCCATGTTGTAGCAGTACATCACAAGTACTGATTTTATGGCTGATTAAATATTACATTGTAGTTATAGTTAACAATTTTCATTTGTCTGGTTATTTTTACTATGGTATTGTTGTGAACATTCATGTGCAAGTATTTGAGTACCTATTTTGAATTTTGGAGGGATATACTGTGACTGTGGCATTCCTGGGTCATACTGTAATTCTGTTTAATTTTTTTAAGGAACCTCTATTTTCCACAGCAGCTGCACCGTTTACATTTCTGTCATCAGTGTATAGGATTACATTCTCCCTACATCTTAATCAACACTATATATACACAAACACATTTTTTAGTTGTAGCTAACTTAGGAGTAAAGTAGTATCACATTTTGGTTTTGATTTCCATTTCCCTAGTAACTAAATATATTGAGTATATTTTCATATGCTTGCTGGCTGTTTATCTTTAGAGAAAAGTACATTCAGGTCTTTTGGCTGTTTAAAAATTTTGTCTTTTTGTTAAAGTTTTTTAAATACATTCTTCCAAATATTGGAAGGCACATCTTAAAATATTTGCTGCTTTATTTATTCAAGCAGAGATTATCCCAGCTATCGAGACACCAAGGATTATGCTCCACCACCTAGAGATTATGCATACCGTGACTATGGCCATTCAGGTGCTCGGGATGAACATTCCTCTAGAAGATACAGGTAATATGAAATTTTTCTCCTTTCATTAAATAGCTCCTTGCAGTTCTTTATTTGGACATTTGTTAATAATTTTTGTTTGTTTTTTTTTTAATTTAGCGATCGTGATGGCTATGGTGGGGGTCGTGACAGAGATTATTCTGAATATCCAAGTGGAGGCTCTTACAGAGATTCATATGAGAGCTATGGTAAAAGTCCAGTTTTGCTTTGTAAATCACAGAATTAGATTTAATAGGCCAGACTGTTGTTTACTCTAATATTACTTTCAATTCCACAAAAGGAAAACTGTCTAATATAGGCTTTTCATAGTTTAAAGGTCTTTGAATTATGGTATTAATAGCGCTTTTAAACTACTAGATTAAGCTTAAGGGTGAATTGGAAGTTTCATCTATTTTCCTTATCAAAGAAAAGTTATTTTAAACAGTATGAAGCATAGGAACAGTATGAAAGTCAGAATTTCAGCCTATTTTAAGATAATGTGACTAAGCATTTGCTTTAAAATAAGTTACGTAGCTAAAACTATTACCATTAAACTTCCTGTTAAATAAATTTAAAATCCCTAGGTAACTGCAGCATAGTTGATATCTTAGTAGAGAATAAAAATATTTTGTAATGTAGTTCAAGTTTGTTATTTGATCATTGGCTTTACAGGTAACTCTCGTGGTGTACCACCAGCACGAGGCCCCCCTCTGACTTATGGTGGAAGTGGTCGCTATGATCATTATTATAGCAGTACACGAGATGGATATGGTGGAGGTCGTGAAAATTTCTCAAGCAGCAGAAGTGATATCTATATAAGTGGTCGTGAGCATTCTGGCAGACGAGAAAGAGGGTATCCACCATCTGTGGATAGGGTATACTCTGCTCCTCGTGAGTCATGTTATAGCTCAAGTTATAGGGCTGCCAGAGGAGATCGCAGGGGACGCCGATCTGAAAGAGGAGGCCGAAACAGATATTAAAAAATACACTCAGTTATGTACCAGATTTTCTTTTCAAAGAGAAAATATAAATGCTATTTCTGTTACCTGTGTGCTATTAAAAGAAAAACGTTGATTTGGGGGTAAAGACATGCATTTCCCTTCTATGAATTTTTAGGTAAGATGGAAAAGTGGAATTATTTAAAGTAACTTCATAATTGTTAATTTTAATTAAAACATAGATGCTAACTGTTTAAATTTAATGTCTGTATTGTTAAAACGTTCAGAGTAAAAATTCCTATAAGATGCTGTTTTATGTCTGATTTTACTCCTGAGTTAAGCATGAATGCAATATGGAAAGTGGATTGCTGTTTGTCTGAAATATCCTTTTGTGTCTTTGAACTTAAATGCATACAAAATTAAGCAATATGTTAAATTTTCACTGGCAAGCTGTATTTGTTTTCTAGTTTGGTAGATAATTTATATTCCTCCGTGAAAAGCTAAATGTATAAAGGTTTGAGAACTCTCCAACTAGTCTACAAAACAATATTTGCCTCATAACTGATATTTTTTGTGTATCCTCCTTAAAGAATAGTTATGTTGAAAGAAAAAATAGGTATGAAATGACATGAAAGTTTTAAGAAAATTAGGCATCCATTTCTTAACAAATTTGAAGCAGCAGATGAGTAAAGTGCTAATAACAGTAAAGAAGCCAAATTTTCCACTTAAAACTGAATGAATTAACTTCCAAGTATATATATCAATGAAATAAAAGTGCCCTGGTTATAAAAATGTTGAAAAATAAGTGTTTTGTTTTAGGAATAACTCATTAACTTTATCTTGGAAGATTTGAAAATTAATGTAACTTAAAGGGTTTAATAATTATGTTCTTACAAATTTGAAATTATCTGGAAGGGTTAGGATTTTTATCAGTAAATTTAAGTGAAGATGATGAATAGGAATAATTTTAAAAAACTCCTTTTTGGAAACAAATGTATAAAGTTTTAGCAAGTCTGCTACATTGTGAGATTGAGTTAGCAAGTTTAGCACAAAATTTTGTAGTTTCTTAAAAGTATTCTTTTAACGGAATAATACTAAGTGAAAACCAAAGGAAAACTTAGATACTGGAACATCAAAGGTGTAAGAAATTTAAAATTTAGTGTATAAGATTAAAACAACAAATGAGTAAGAAAGGAAAGATGAAACAAGCAAGCTAAGTTTAGAATCTGATCAAAACCAAACCAGTTTTTCTGAGTATATAGCTTAATGACATATATTTTTAAAGTTCCAATGTTTATCATTTTGTGATCCTTAAAAAATACAGACTAATCTGGAAGAAGAAAGGACTACTTTTAATGGGTAAATATTGATGGAGAGTAAAAGGAACACTTGAAATAATTGAGAAACCAACAGGATGAAAGCATTTTTCAGAAGAGCCATTGCCACTTCTGAATGAGAGAATATATTTGCAAAACACACCTCCAATAAGGGACTAATACCCAAAATATATTTAAAAACTCACAACAACTAAAAATAATCCAGTTAAAAATGAACAGAGGACGTGAACAGATACTTCTCCCAAGAAGACAAATAGCCAACAGACATTAAAAGATGCTCAGCTTCACTAGCTATTAGGGAAATGCAAATCAAAACCATAGTGAGATATTACCTCATACCTATTAGAATGGTAATAATCAACAGGACCAGTAATAACAATGTATGGTGGAAAAGAAACCCTCATATACTGGTAGGACTGCAAATTTGTACAGCCACTACGGAAAACAATATGGAGGTTCCTCAAAAAACAAAGAATTGATTTATCATATGACTCAGCAATCACTCTTCTGGATATCCACTCAAAAATATGGAAAACATTTAGTGTAAAAATAGAATGCACCCAGATATTCATAGCAATGTTATTCATGGTGGCCAAGGCAACTTAAATTCCCTTCAATAGATGACTGGATAAAAAAAAAAGTATAGTGCATACATACAATGGAGTATGACTCAGTTGTAAGAAAAGATGAAATACTGCCATTTGAGACTACATGGATCTTCAGATTAATATGCTAAGTGAAATAAGTCAAGAACAGCTAGGAACCACATAATTTCACTCGTGATAATAAACCAATAATCAAATAAGACAAACAGACTCATAGACAGGATTAGTGATTATCCGAAGGAATGAGGGAAGCAGGAATGGTAGAGTTAAAGGGAGTCAAATACTTGGGACAGTAGGTAATTTAACTTTGGGTGTGCAAAACACATATGACACATTATTGAATTGTACACTTGAAACATGATTTTACTAACCAATGTCACCTAAAGTTAAAAAAAATCCATGCCATGAAACATTTTGGGTTATATTAACACCCATATTTAATTCTTTGTAAATGAATGATACCTTTGCAGGATTTTCTCAGACCCCCAACTAAGATGTGTCCTTAAATGTTTTTCCTTTACACCAGTAGTTTCTCACTGATCGACTAAAGGATAAGAAAATAAATGATCATTAGAATAATTAAAACTCTGTTTTCCTAATGTTGAACTTATCCCTTCCTCCCAAAAGTCTGGCTTCAGAGATTAGTTGGCATACACTCTTAGAAAACATGCAGGTAGAAACCATCAAATCCCTAAATCAGGAAACATAACCGGTGAATTTTTGTTTAATACATAGAATTATACATGCAATTATGTACAAACACACTGTCTTCCGAAGCCATTAACTGATCAACTGCAGATAAAAGGGGCACTTTTCATAGTCAATTTTCTCAAGCGTACAATAATCACAAAATTAATACAGAGACTTAGATTGCAAATATTGAAATCACAGATATTAGTAATCTGACTTTAAGAAATCTGATTTTCCTCTAATACTCTGTATAGTTAGTCCTATCCTATGCAAATAAGTTTTTGGGATGTCTCATAAGAAAGAATTTCTACAGAGGAAAAAAAGCCTGCTTAACAACTACCTTGTGTTTTCCTTTATTTCTTCTTACTAATACAGAAATTTAATGTCTATGCTTCCTGTGGTAGGTAGAATAATAACCCCCAAAAGATGTCCACATCCTAATTTCCATTATTTAATATGATGAAAGAGACTGCAGATTTCATTAACTAAAGATATTGAGATGGAAATTTATCCTGGATCATCCATGTGGGCCCAAAGCCACTGAAGTGTTGTTATAAGGAAAGACGGATCTAGAGTAGGAGATAAGAAAAAGCAAAAAAAGGTTGTGGTGATATGGCCAAAAGCTAAGTAACTCAGGCAGCCTCTAGAAGTTGAAGGCATTGAAATTCTCTCTTGGATCCTTCGGAAGCAACATGGCCTTGCTGAGCTGTAACCCTTTAAGATGATTTTCAGACTTGTGGCCTCCATAAGTGTAAATAAATTTGTGGTGTTTAAACCACTAACTTTGTGGTAATTTATTAGTCAGCAATTGGAAATAATATATTTCCTATAATGACTTTTAGACAATTGTCTTTTAATGCTAGATTTTTTGGAACCAGAACTTAATTACTTATCTCACATTGCACAGATTTGTCACATTATCTGGTAGGTTTTCTGTCTGCCCTATGATAGTAGATGAAAAGAACTCACTTAACCTTTTTTAATGATTGTAGACTTAAAAAATCTACTCCCAGGAACTATTAATAGCTCCAAAAGGTGGCTGACTTCTAGAATATAGGTAGATTTAATAAATCTACCTGTTGAGTTAGATATTTCAGTAACCCTGCAAGGCATAGGTGGGACATTGGGCAACAACAACAATGAACCAGCAAAAGGATAGTGTCCCTTGGATTCTGTCCCCAATGGTGGAAGGGGACAGAGATCAGATACACCCAGACAGCATAGCAATTAATAGCAGTGTATACAGTGTTCCTGCAGGTGGAGATTTAGCAAAAACAGCAGACAATTACAGTAAAAATTCCCTCCCAATCATAACAACATGGTCCACCTACCAGCTTCTCTCACAGTTCTCATTCCTACACTGACTAAATGGTATATTTAATAACAACAGAGGGACTGCTCTGTCAAATAAGCCTCTGTCTCTAGAACAGCAACTGCTAAATGTATAGACCTTTCCAATATCCTGCTGCTATCCTCGTGTTGGCCCCTGCAAGCTGAAAAGCACTGCAAAGGAGTTGGGGGAAATTCTGGGTGGATCTTGGTTAACTGGTGGCTCTAACTGAGACAATCCATCTGCCTGGATGGTTGTTATCATTCAGCAATCCACTGAGAGTAGCTGGATGGACACAGAAACAAAGAGTAACCCCAGGACAAGTCGAGTGGTCAATTGACAATCACATATGAACCTTGCCCTCTGATACTGTGTACTAACAGTTGAGCAATTGTAAAAGGACATACTCAGTGTTTGGACAGTGAGAGGAAGAGCAATGGATGATTATAAACAAACCTTCATGGTGGCAAGAGATGTGCGAAAGTCTTTGGGCACATTTGCAGGAACAGAGACAGAGGATATAGAGTAGATAAAATCAAAGAAAGGATCAGTAATATCGAAGCAGAAATCTAAAAATAAATCAGAAGCAAGAAGAGAGAAACCAAAGAAAAAAATAATGAAAGAGAAATGCAAGAACTAGCTGATACCATCAGGAGAGGAAACAAGAATAATGAGCATTATCAAAGGTGAGGAAAAGGAGCAGGGACTAGAAAGTATTTTCAGATAGTGGATGAGAATTTCTCAAATCTAAGGAATGAGCTAGAGCTTGGAATACAAAAAGTCAACAGAACACCCAATTATCTCAACCCAAAAAGGCCTCCACCAAGACATATTTAGTAAAATTATTAAAAATCAATGACAAAGAATTCTCAGGGCAGCCAGGAAGAAGGAAATGGTAACATATAAAGGAAAACTCATGGAATGGAATTATCATCAGACTTCTTAGCACAAAGTTTACAAGCCAGAAAGAAATGGAATTAAATATTTAAACTGTTAAGTGAAAGGAACTACCAGCCTAGAATAATGTATCCAACGAAGCTCTCCTTTAGATATGAAGAAGAAATTTAGACCATTCTAGACATACAAAAATTTGGAGAATTCACTATGAGGTTGCATGACAGGAAATAGTGAAAGGGGTCAGCACACCTAAAACAAAAGGATGAAATAAAGCAAAAAATATATAATTAGGAGTAAAGTGACTATGAGGCATATAGAAGCAGAGGAGTGCAACCTTTATTAAGAATGAGGCATTATAAACAAAAAGAATATAGCAAGATAATAATGAACATTCAGCATACATAGAGACAAATTGAGATACCTATGAGTGAAAAGATCCAAATTTGCAAAGGGAAGTGGAGATAAGGCACATGCATGAGAAAATGGACAAGTGCATATATGTAATTATCGTTTACATATTTGTAATGGTAACCACACACCAAAGATTCAAAAGTGAAGCATATAACATAAAACAAGAAGAACCAGAGGAAAAACCCACAAAAGCCAAACAAAACAAACACAAGGACAAGGAAGCAATGGAAATACTGAGCTACCAGAAAGCAAAAGAAAAAATGACTGTAAGACCTCACATTTCTATAATCTAAATGTAAATGAACTGAACTCACCAATAAAAAGGTACATAGTTGCAGAATGGATTGAAAAACAAAACCCAATCATATCCTGCCTCCAGGAAAAACATCTCAGCTCCAAAGACAAATATAGATTCAAAATGAAAGGGCGGAAAATGATATTTCAAGTAAATGGCTTTCAGAGAAAAGCAGGAGTAGTTATACTAATATCAGACAAAATAGACTTCAAAATACAAAAGATTAAGAAAGGTCCTGAGAAATACTTCATAATGATAAAGGGAATCATGCACCAAGAAGATATAATACTTATTAATATTGATGATCCCAATCAGAAAGCCCTGAAATATGTAAAGCAATTACTAACAGAACTAAAGGGAGAAACAGACCAAAGCACTATGGTACTAGGTGACTTAAATATCCCACTGTCAGATATGGACAGATCATCCAAACCGAAAATCAATAAGGAAATAACATCCTTAAATGAAACATTAGACCAAAAGGACATAATTGACATTTGCAGAGCCTTCCATACCCAAATAGCTGCTTCTACATTCTTCTTTAGAGCACACGGAACATTCTCAAGGATCGACCACATACTGGGACACAGAGACAGCCTCAACAAATATAAAGAGGGTTGAAATAATACCAACCATGTTCTCTGATCATAATACTTTAAAACTAGAGATCAACTGCAAAAGGAAAGCAGGAAGAACCACAAACACATGTAGATTATACAACATACTACTGAAAAATAACTGGGTCAGAAAAGATATAAAAAGTCAAGAGATATGTAGAAATGAAAGATATGATAGTATAACATATCAAATTTTGGGAGACACAGCAAAAAATGGTCATAAGAGGAAAGTTCATGTCATTACAGGCCTATCTCCAAAAACAAGAATGAGGCCATTAAACTTCATATTAAAGGAAGAGCAAATGAAGCCAAAATCAGCACAAAGAAAGAAAGAATCAAAATTAGATCAGAAATAAATGAAATTGAAGCAAAAAAAGATTGAAAAAATAAATGCAGCACAGCTAGTTCTTTGAGAAGGTTCATAAAATTGACAAACCCCTAGCTAGATTAAAAAGAAAAAAGAGCAAGGACATAAATAAACAAAATTAGGAATTAAAAAAGGGAAATTACGACTGATATTGCAGAAATTCAAAGGATCATACAAAAATACTATGAAAAATGTATGTAACACAAAATTTAATGACCTAGAAGAAATGGACCAGTACTTAGAAAAATATAATCTTCCTAGACTGGTTCAAGAAAAGCTGGAAAATCTAAATAGACCAATTAGCAGAATGAAAATTGAACCAATCATCGAAAACTTACCAAAAAGTAAAAGCCCAGGACCAAATGGCTTCACGAGTGAATTCCACCAAACGGTCAGGGAAGATTTAATACCTTTCATCCTCAAACTCTTCCAAAAATCCAGGTGGAAGCAATACTTCCCAATTCACTTTATGAGGACAATATTACCCTGAAACAGAACCTGGTAAAGGTAACACAAAAAAGAAAACTACATTCCAGTATCCCTCATGAACATAGATGCAAAAATTAGATTCTTGTAAACCAAATACAGCAACATATTAAAAAGATTATACACCACAATCAAGTAGGCTTCTTCCCTGGTTCAACATGTGCAAATCAATTAATGTGATACACCACATAAAAATACTGAAAATTAAGAATCAAATTATATATCAATAGATGCAGAAAAGCTTTCTGACAAGACACGGCATTCATTAATGATCTAAACACTTAACAAAATCAGAATAGAAGGAAGTATCTTAATAAAGGCCAAATATAACAAACCCTCAGACAATTTTGTATACTTAATGGTGAAAAACTAAAAACCTGAACCTTTTATTTAAAGGAAAGAATTACATTTTGTGCTGTTTGCCTTTAGAAACATTGCCTTTCTTTGTTGGCTCCAGAGAGCAATCTGTGTCTCTTGTATTGCCATTCTTTTACTCAAATAATTACTTTTGGTTCTTTATTACACCAAGACCCTCCACTTTAATGTTTTATTTTATTGCAGAACAGGGAAAAATTTCCTAAGTTAGTGGGGAGTCCAACCACAAAGAGAAGTCTGGAAAGAATTCAACTCACCAAAGTTAGAATTAAAAGGAGAGTTTATTAGAAAAGGGATAACACTCCACAGACAGTGTGGTCTCAGAGGCAGAGAGACGGACTGTGAGGGACAGTGAGAAAGCCATAGGGGATGACTCTTGGTTCCTGTTTCCCCTTCACAGGTGTGGGGAATGGGGAATGTTAGCCATCCCAGAAGAAATCATCCTTTGTTCTGAAGGTGTCCCCGTGACCTGGCTGCTGGGCTGATCAGTACATTGCCTGTCTCTGATTTTGGCTTGATTAACATTTTAATTCTCTTACCTCCTCCCCGTGTTATTTCCTCCCCCACCCCACTCCCACCACCCATCTCACCTCAGAGATTTTATTATTTTATTCTTCAGGGGATGTTGAGGGACAAAGTTCTGTCTTCTGTAACTTCTTGAAAGCTGAAGGCTGTAGTACCTGCCCAGTGAGAATAAAAACCACTGGAAGCCTATTCTAAGGGCCCTGGAGGCAGATAACGTGAGGTCCTTCCAGGATGTAGAAGTGGTAGGAAGACTAGAAGGTATAAATTTAGCGAAAGGAGTGAAAATACAAAAGTCAAAATTAATAGTAGAGAGAATGGACAATGACGTTGCTGGTGCATGGCAGTTTGTTAATTCAAGGTAAAGATAGCTAGTCAAAGGAAATTGAATTGTTTTTGGAGAGAGCAGTGGCATAGACACTGGACTAAAAGGTCATTCAGAAAAGTTTTTTGATGCCACAGGACAAGGGGACTTACCTAGTTTCCGAGGGGACTTATCTAGTTTCCGGGACAAGAGCTTAAGGTCTTCCACAGGGTCACAGGAATAGGTCGCACTTCTCAGTTCATTTTCTGAAGGAAGCTGTGAGGACTCAAGAGAAACCGGTTTAATTTGAGACAGATGCACCACGCCGTTGAGTCCTTGTAATTTGACAGCAGCCGGGGAACTTAACGAAGCTTGGTGGGGCCTCTCTGTTTGTGTGGAAGGCTAAGGCTGACTTTGAATAGATCGCAGGGAGGGAGCTGCTCTGCTCATAGGAAGCCCTGACATGGGAGCGGGTTGTCTGTGAGTGGTTCAGCCTTAGGTTCCCCACAAACGTGCTTTTGGCTTTTGTAATGGACGAGGGGGCTGCCCCCCTCTTTGGCTGTGCCCCATTTCCTGGAATGAGAGGATCCCCACACCAGACCCTGCCCTCATGTGTGCTGGAGAATTTCTTTGCTAGTGCTAGTCTCACAATGGGAAAAGCAAAGTATCTTATGTTAGGGTGGCCCTTTATTCCTGTCTCTGTGCAGTCAGCATTGGAGAGAGACCCATGGCAGCTCCCATATCTAGCAAAAATTGTTTTTCCTTCCTGCCATGTCAAGGGTGACCTGAGGCTCCACTGTCGTGATTACAATGGATTTCTCTAGGACTGGAGTCTGGAGTACTTGGGCCTCTGTTGTTGGAGGAGGGTTCAGCCCCTTCATGAGAGTCTTGCTTGAGGGGTGAGGGCTTGTGAGGTCCGCCCCTCCCCAGCTTCCCAAGTCTGGATGGACATTCGCCCTTCCGGTACCCTTCCTTCTGCAGTTTGCATGTTGATTATGCCCCAGTCCTGACATTGCCAACCATGCCAACCAAGGGCAAGGCCCTCCAGGCCGACAAGGTTTTTATTGCCTAGAGTCACCTCGAGATAAGTCCCTGTATTATGGCAGCTAAAGTTCGCGCCTTTTTATCCTCTACTTCCTTCTCTGCCCCATCCCAGTCATTGGACACCCTTAAAGGTCTCGGTACCAAGGAGGCCTGTGGGGTGTGAGGTCCAGGCCCAAACTTTTGGAGCTTCCTTTTCAGTACGGGGCACAGCCCAAGTTGTGAAATGTATAGCCAGGAGTGTTTGGTCCGCAGACTCTAGGCCAATGTTAGCATAGTCTCCAAAAGCCGAAGAATACTGGTTGAGGAACATAAAACATAGAAAACTATTTTGGTGAAGCATGGAATCCTTGTTTTCTACTCAGAAAACTTTTTTTTTATATATAATATCAGTAGCAGACCAATAGTCTTAAGAAACATTAAAACACAACTCTAATTTTTCATTAAAGCTTACTTTTGACATTTAAATGACCAATCTTCTTTAGCTCAATTACAAAAAATTTCCTCTCAAGATTTGTCTTCACAAACCTACTACTTTCCTCATTCCATCAGGTTGCCTCTTCTCACTCAGTCAGAAATAACCAACGTGAAGACAAACACCTTTCCTTCAACTTCCTTCAGAATATATCTCTATATTTATGTCTTCTGTTATCAAAAACATACGTTTTCCTTTCCGTCATAATTAGAATTCTTAACCACCACATTACGTGACTCCAACAAATTTAAACCAGAGGTGCTGCACATACTGCGATTGCCCCATCATCAGTATTTGTAACTTCCCTAGAAGTGCAATACAATAGGTCCCCTCTCAGAGCGTGAGGGCGAAGGGGTAGGAGAGAACTCCTGATTATTTTGACATCTGTGGGAAGGCACTCCTATCTATCATTGGACCATCTAATGATATAATAAGTCTGGGTCTTGGTAAAGGAGCATAGAAGCTTGTAAATACAGGGGACTTTCCCACTTTTCCTGTTCCTTGCCAAGAAGATCTAATTGGAGAAGAGTATTGTAGTTCAACGAACTGTTTACAGGCCAGAATTCTTGGTCCCCCTCACATCATTAGTTTGGAAGGAGGGGGCACACCCGCAGGTCCTAGCTGTGAGGAATTGCTGCCACACGTCCACTGAGAGCTGGGCCGTGGGGCTGCCCCTCCTGCCTTCCCGCGGGGCACAAGCTGGGAAGTGCCCCTGCTGCTGCAGAGGAAGGAGGAAAAATATTCTTCTCCTTCCGAGAATTGAACCTGGACACCCCGGGTAAAGCACTGAAACTAAACCTCAAGATAGCAGTGCTAGCTGTGCCTGAGTCCGATAGTGCCTTACTCACCCCGAGAGGGGTGCAGGTGCGCCCTGTGGTCGGGTGCCTCCTGGGAAGGCACAAGAGTTGGGACGAGAGCAGGGGTCTGGGCCCGTCACTGCTGAAAGCGGCGACTGCAGTAGGGATGTGGGTCCACTACTTCTAGGAGCATGCACAAGGGTTGACCTGTGGCTCGAACAACGGGATGCACGAGGGGGTCCTGGGCCCCCCACTGTCAGAAGGGGAACGACTGCCTGGGTCTAGGCCCGCCACTGCCTCGAGCGTGTGCAGGGATTTACCTGCAGCTCCAGGGGAGAGAGACAGACACGTGGAAATTCAAGGATGGCAACCGAAGTCTAGCTTTTTGGGTAAAAACTACCCTGAATTCCTGGGCTGTAGGCATGCAGCCAGGGAACCCGATGCAATCGGGACTGGCCTCGCGGTGCGCAGATGTGAGCGATTTGGACCGTCTCTGAGATTGCTCTGGCATCCCAGAGCCAATCAAGAAATGGGAACAGGACAGACAGACGGTGAGTTTGGAGGGTTCAGGGGAACTGCTACCGTGACCCCGCCTCCGCTCCACTGGAGTTCCCACTAGAGGGGGGCAGGGAAGGAGGTAAAGGTTAA
Organism: Rousettus aegyptiacus; assembly: GCF_014176215.1. Classification (NCBI taxonomy): domain Eukaryota; kingdom Metazoa; phylum Chordata; class Mammalia; order Chiroptera; family Pteropodidae; genus Rousettus; species Rousettus aegyptiacus. Next base: position 5,736,847 of record NW_023416294.1, read on the forward strand.
GGGGCAAGATCGGGGAGTAAGCCGGAGCAGGGACGGCAGTCCGCTGCTTCCCCGGCTGTGAGCGCTCCGCGAACTCGAAAGCAAGGGGCTGAGAGGAGGGAACAGAGGATTCCCATGAGGGCTCACCTGTCCTGTTGTGGCTGAAAGGTGGTGTGCAGTCTTTTAATTTGGAGTTCGAACAGGGTCCCTCAGCAGCTCTTCTCTTCAGTTCCAACAGGGATGCCAAGTCAGGGAAGTGAGAGGAGGAAAGGTGGGAAAGGTAGACAGGGCCTCTGGACTGCTGCTCTGCTTGTTGTGGTGCGATCAAATTTAAGACCCACGGAGCCAATTGAGATTCATTATGAGCCTTTATTAGCCGGCCGGCGACTGTTTCTCCCCACTAGAGAATCAGCGCCCGAGCCTCTAGAAGGAATAGCTTAAAGAGCCCCCAAACCCCCTCTAGCAAGCAAGCAGGTTTACAGAAGCAGAGGCTGGCCATTAACATACCTTCACACAGGATAAGGACACCCTTAACATGAGCATATCTTTGCACAGAATATCTCCTAGAACTACACCCTGTTTAACATTGAACAAGGGAAGCAGAAGTTGGCCATCTGAAAATTTTCCACCCTTAACATGCTTAGAGAACAAGTCTCTCTCCAGCCCCCCAGAAAATGCATCAACTGTTGGCCCGAGGCCAGCTGATCTGTGTGGTGTAGGGAAATGAATCCCAGGCACTCTCGGATGAGAGGAGCCATGGCAAACTGGGGAGGAATCAGTTTATGTCCTTTGGTCCCTCTGTGGTTGCCAGAAAGGGTGGTGCAGAACAGGGCAAATTTCCCCAAGTGAAAGGGAGAACAGGCCCTGCACCGAGAGAAGAAGAAGGTCCTTTGGCGGAGAGTATAGGAAGAATTTGACGCGCACACCGAAGTAGAGCAAATGGAAAGTTTATTAGAAAAGGGGTAACGCTCCACAGACAGAGTGTGGTCTCTTCTCAGAGGCAGAGGGAGACACTGAGGGACAGTAAAGGCACTGAGAGGGACCTGAGTGTTCAGGGAATTCATTCTTTATGTCATTCTTTAGTTCCCATTTCCTTTGATAGCGGCAGTGAGAAGGGGAAGGAAAGTTAGTGTGAAAAGGTAGGAATGTGTAGAGTGAAAGGCCTGCTGGCAGTTCTCAGCCTTGGGCCCGTAGGTTCTCCATGGTTTTAGCCACAAGGAATGACTCTTGGTTCCTGTTTCCCCTTCACAGGTGTGGGGAATGGGTTGTTAGCAATTCCAGCAAAAGTCTTCCTTTGTTCTGACTGTGTGCTCCCCTTCTCCTGGCTGCAGGGCTGTTCAGGACTTTGTAGGCTCTGATATTGGCTGATTTCACATTTTAATTCTATTGCTATATTCTTGCATTAATTTAGTAGTAGCATATTTAGCAGTTTTGAAACATTTGAGCATTTTTTAAAATTACGAACAGCTGTAATCTGAAGTTAAAAATGGAACGGTGTTTACGGAAGGAGTAGTTTAAATCAAACAGTGTGCATTAATATAATGCAGTTTATTAAGGTTCCCCGAGAGTAGAACTGGTGTAACTTACATCCTTGCTGTAGAATGAGATGGGGAACCCAAAACCCCATAAGTCTCTGGAGAGTTTTAGAAGGACTTTGCGAACTCAAGATTGGAACCTGTTCAGAAGAAAAGAGAGGCAAGTTACGTTCGTTCCAGTTTCTTTCAATAGAGGTAGCAAGAAGCCCTTCCCCCCCCTCCCCTTCCTACCCCTCACTGGCGCCCTTCTGTTTGAAACCCTTACCTTCCAGTGCGCAGGCGTAACATGCGCAGTGAACCCATTTTTAAAAAGATCCGGTGTTCTGTTTGTATTGTTTTGTGTTCGGGTTGTGAAATTATTAATATCTTTGAAGCGACTGTTTTGTAGGGTCTTTGTCCACCCCCTTCCCCCGCCGTCCGCCTCCTTTCTGGTGGATTGCTTCTTAACGTCTCTCAGTTTTAGCGTTAACGTTTAAGAATCGGTCCGCGGAGTGACACGGGGATGTAAAACACCCGGAAAAGCTAAAGGGTCAAGATGGTGGTTATAAAACCGTCTGCTGTGGTGACCGGTAAGCCACTACATGTAGCAAAATAACTCTGGGATTTCATAAAAATAAGGCCCACTTGGGTCTTACTTTTTAGCTAGGCAGGATCAGTGCGCCAGGGAAGAGAGTCCAAATCATATTTTACGTAGTAGCATCCGAGGCGACATGGATTCCGGAACCGACGGATTCCTACCGCCACCTGAGTGCCCAGTGTTCGAGCCTACCTGGGCAGAATTCCGAGACCCGCTTGACTACATCGCGAAAATCAGGCCCATAGCTGAAAAGTCGGGCATTTGCAAGATTCGACCGCCTCCGGTAAGCCTCTGAATCAAATATTTTAGGAGGTGGCTTTTAGATTGAGTTCAGGGTTACAACAGATTTACAAACCTTTAGTTGTAGAGCTAGAAACCCGTAGCACTTAGCTGAATCCTCCACTCACTTGTTATTATTATTATTTTTTATTTAAACGTCTGACTAGAACAGCCTCTCGTGAGAAAGTTCGTATCGGGTCCTCAGACTTCGTAGAGTTAATCATTATTGAAGAAACGAAAAGATCTTCGAAATTGATTCTGCACTGTGCCGCTAGTTATATGGATTTTTGTGTTTCATACTTAACATTAAAACAAATTTTAATGTATTCGGAAGTGATTGTTATGTAACTGAAGCAATGAAAAATTACATGAATTTTTTTGTTAACTACAGGGCCTAAGATTATTTTGTTTTCTCATAGAACTATTGTGTCTGTAATAAACAGAAAACAGTAGAGTGGCATTTGGAGTCCTTCCGACTAATACTGATACTATTTTAATTAGAGACAGCTCCTCTTGACCTAATATACTTACGACTACTAATTGAAATGGATGTTTGCTAAGTTAAGAGTGCAAACTGAAAAGAACCTACTTTAAATAATAGGATGTACCGAGTGTATGTCAACTTTAATGGCATACTATTCACGTGTTACATACTTATCAAGATTATAGCAATTGCGTTTTTCTATTTGCATAGTTATACTTTTCTTAGTGTTATGCTTAGCTTTTCTAAGAGTATGAAGAGATATTAGTCTACATTTGAAATTAAACAGTTTCTTAACCATATTTACTTGATCTCAAAACTCCAATGGGCCACTTTTTACTAAACACGTCATTTTGAACTCAGCTTTTAGACTGTTTGTGGGAATTTCTTTTTTGTTTGTTTCTTTTATGTTTCCATTTTTTTGGAGGAGACAGACTAAGTAGAGTTTTGCATTCATAACCTCCCTTCCCCCCTCAGTTACCTCACCTTAAAGAAGCAACTGTTTGAGCACTTGGGGCAAAAATAGCAACCCGAATTATCTTAAAAAGAGAAGAACATTAAAGTTGAAACAGTCGATTCTAGCTATCCACATCATCTGTCTTTCATTGTGCCATAATCATTTTTTGTTTATTTCTAGGACTGGCAGCCTCCCTTTGCAGTAGAAGTTGACAACTTCAGATTTACTCCTAGAATCCAGAGGCTAAATGAACTAGAGGTAAAAGGGAAGTCATCTCTTTATAGTAAAAGCTGAATTCCGATCTCATTTTGCTTGTAGTTTTGTAACTGTAGTTAACGAAGTTAGGTAGTATATTTTGGTTATAACTCAAGCTCAGTTGTTTCCCAAAATATTTATCGATCTTGCATAAGATCTTTTCAAAATATCAAGATATGAAGGGTTTAAGTTTTTAGAGATGAGCAAACTAAAAGTAGACCTGTCACATAGATACTACCTTTTCTGTTTTCTTCACTCCATATGCTTATCATTTTGGATTTTTCCTGATTTAACAAGAAGTGCAGAGCAGAAACATGGTCTTCTAAATTTCCAGCTAAATTAGATTGTTGTAGTTGTTCTTTTTGAATAAAATACATTGTTTAGGAGTGGGTCAGAATAAGTAGTAGAGGTAGAGCTTGTTTATTAAAGCAGTTGTGAGGATATATTCCTCTTAGTATTAAATATGAGAAACCTTATGAATGGTTCAGCATTACTTATTTTTTTGCTATTAGAAATTACTGAGGTAAGGGAAGGATAATTCAGAGAAGGGTTTCACATCCAATTTTTTGACATAGAATCAAAATATTTTGTTCGCTTCACTTGTATGTCTATAGACTCAAATGGATATCTTAAGGAAGATATTAGGTTGACCCTAAATAGTCTTGTTCAGGCTTCATTAACTTAGCCCATGAATAATACTTTAAATTTTAAGATATAGGATTTTTGAGCATTGCCTTCTGCAATCTATTATATTAAAGAGTTGGCATATTTGAGCTTTTTATAGACCCCTTGTGGTGATTTAGGCAGTAAAGCCTAGGGTGTAGCCTAGTAGAGAATTGTAGTTAGTTCAGAACAGTAGTACCACCCACTTTATATTGGACTAAAGTCAGGTTAATGATAGGGTTCTCTCTTCTCTAGGCTGAGACTAGAGTGAAACTGAACTATTTGGACCAAATTGCAAAATTCTGGGAATTCCAAGGTTCTTCATTAAAAATTCCCAATGTGGAGCGGAGGATTTTGGACCTCTACAGCCTTAGTAAGGTAAGGGTAATTCTATCTTTGAAAGGAAGAACAAGAAGTCCTTGGCTGTAGACCTTGTAGATTGAATGTTGTGTCCTTGGCAGAAAAGATAACATAGTGCATGTTAACATTTCTTGGCAAACTCTTTTCCGATTTGTTTTTGAATGCTTGGAACAACCTAAATATTTTAGGCCTAATTGCTATTTTTAGGTCTCTCTAGTCTGCTTACAGTTAACCTATAGTCTTTCTTATCCTTTCAGATTGTGGTGGAAGAAGGGGGCTATGAAGCAATCTGCAAGGACAGGCGGTGGGCCCGAGTTGCCCAGCGTCTCAAGTACCCACCAGGCAAAAATATTGGCTCCCTGCTAAGATCTCACTATGAACGCATTATTTACCCCTATGAAATGTTTCAGTCTGGAGCTAACCTTGTGGTGAGGGTCCTTAGCTGGTTTGGGGCCTAATGCGATTTGCTCTTTTGGCAGTCTACCCTCTTGGTTAGTCTCTCTCCTGAGTTCAGAGTTTAGACTCTTAAGTTCATTAATAGAATTAGAACTTCCAGGAGGCCTGGAAAATTTTTTGCAGCTTATATTGAAGAAATTTTGTACCTGCTAGGGTAGCTAGATAAGGACTAGAGTGTCATTTCCCTTTGTCTTAGATGGTTGATGTCTAATAGGATATTTTTATGGACAAGATCTTGGGCCTATTTTAGGTCATCCTTTATGAAAGAGATAATTTATATAATTACCTTATGCACTTGTTAAACTTCTTGGGCATTGTTCAGATAAAGTGAATTTAGGGGTAAAACATTGCTATTATTTGGCCTTGACTTGAGTGGGAACAGATTTAGCTGGTATCTTAAATAATAAGTTTTTAAGTTTTTTTTATCTGTAAAGCCCTTTTTAAATGCATATGTATATATGTATAAAAATATATACGTTTTTATCTACATAATTGTGTTAGATTTGATGTTTTTATTACTGCTTTTTCAGACAAGGAAATTGGAAAGGTCTCATGTTCACAAACCATACACTGTAAAAGAGAAAAAAAAAAGTGAAAGAGTAAATGTCCAAGTTCACATCTGCCAGTATGCTTCCAAAGACAGTGTTGTTTTTATACTCTAATGCTTAAAAATTATACATAAGAAAAAGTGTATATAAAATATAATTTCTCTACTTGGAGAGGAATTCTCATAATAAGAACTTTGTCATTCCACAGGATGAGAAGGGGCTAGATTTGTTTAGTTTAGAATGAAGTACAGTTTTCATTGCTAGAGATTTAGAATGAAAGAATACTTTATTTGTTGACTGTTAATGTGACTCAATTCCTGATCCTAGATTTTTTTTCCCCAGCAGTGTAACACTCACTCATTTGACAGTGAGGAAAAAGACAGGGAGTATAATAAACCCCACAGCATTCCCCTTAGGCAATCTTTGCAGCCTTCCAAGTTCAGCAGCTATAGTCACCGGGCAAAATGGCGACAAGCTGATGTGAGTGTCTTTTTTTTTCTTTCATAAATTGCCAGAGTTCTTCTGGGACCTGCTTTGGGGGACAGTTCATTTATATAAAACATTGTGGTTTATTTACTTATTGTTAAACCTATAGCTGGTTCAAAAACGAATGAATTGAGAGTTATTTTGTTTCATAGTTATGGTACTGCAATGTTTTTTTAGTTTACCTTTTACAGATTTTAAAAAGTAAACTTATAGTCTCCTAATATCATTTTAGGAGTTAATATTTGTGAATCTTAGGATGAGTTCCACAGAGCACACTGTATAGTTGTTTGTTTTTTAACTGTTGGTTTTTGTTTTGTGTTCTTTTATGAGATGGTTAGTCAGATGTGGTTAGAAGTGACACAACAGAGGTTTAGGAAACAAAGGTTATAATGTTTGGGAGATAGGGCTTGCAACTCAGGCCACAGTGGGAAGCATGAACATGAGTCAGGAGGCAGAAGGGGCAGGAGTGAGGGGAGAGCCTTGGCCGTGGGCTTCATTGAGATTTCTGGGGGAAGGGCAAGGCAGGTCAGGGTAAGAGGTTAGGATTGCCTTATCTGAACAATTATGGCAGGCTTTAACCTATAGGGTTAAAGCCTGCCATAATTGTTAGTTGCCTACCACCTAGCTAAGACAGAGGAACGCTGTCTCTTAGAGTACAGGAGACAGAGGACTTAATGCTTTGGATTAGTTTGTTATATATCAAAGACATGTTATGGCCGGGTTATTTGCTATGTAGAAAAACTGCCTATCAAGAGAAATCACTGCACTCAGAAAGGTTTTCAAGATTTCAAAAATAGAGAAAAAATGCAAACAATATAGTCTTAAATTTTCTTAAGACTGTTTTGTGTGTCCACATATACATAAAAATTTGGATGTGTTGTTCAAACAGCTTTGAGTCCATAAGTTTTTCTGAAAGAGAAACACTTGTCAAGCCACATGCTAGCCAGAAAAAGGACCAGGTACCAGGGAATGCAGTCTAAACCTGCAGCTACTGGACTAAATGGAGAGGACATGTCTGCTGTCTTTACTGGACTAAATGGAGAGGACATGTCTGCTGTCTTGGGGTTTCTGCTACTCTTTCATAAGATGAGTTTGGGGAATAAAGTTGGAAGTTGTTTTGAAAGGATTTACATTGGCTATAGACAAGGGGGCAGGGGATAGTGAAGAAGAAAAAGTTCTAGGCTAGAATTGAGTAGTTCACAAGGAAGAAATATCTGCTGCTTCTGGATTGGTTGTTGGCCACAGTCTGGAAACTTTGTTGGTCAGCAAGAGGAGGTGCTTGCTGCCAGGTGGTGGGCTGTTCTGTGTAAGAGCTGAACAAGCCTCTTGAAGTAGACTCAGAGTTTCAGCGTACATTCAGCCTTGAGCAGTTTTTTGTTACTTTCAGCCCAAGGCTCTGTGCACTGATTACTTTTCCTCCTCTCTTACTCCTACTCTCTGGCCAGCTGTACTTGATGGCATCCTAGAAACATTCTCTTGTAGATTTTTATTGCTGAAAGACTGTAAAGGAGGATTAGGGTGTGTATCTGAAGTTATTTTGTGAATATTAATAGTAAACCTAAAATATTTTCACATTAGAATGAATAAAAAATAGTAATCCAGATTAGGTTATTAAAAGTCAGATTCTGAATTTCATTAGTGCTTTAGTTCTTTATAACAAAAAATGTCTGAAAATAAGTTGAACAAGAAAATGAGCATGTTATAACTTGGAAGTCAGTAAAATTTGAAAGTTGTGAGAATAAGCCAGTGGCACACATTTTTTTCAAAATATGACAGTCTTTAGACACTTGTTTTCTGAAGATGGGGATTATTTACTCTGGAAAGTTTTTTTAAATTCTTGAAAATTGTATGGTTATTAAACAAAATAATAAAGTGGTTGGACTTTCAGAACATTGAAGAAAAATAAGTTGTAAGTTAATTCTTTATAGAGCAGAAAACAAGTAAAGCTAGTAATAGAAATTATGAAGATGAACATATTTTTTTCATTTTATACATTAGTGTATGTAAAAAAGTTAATAGTAAGATGTCTAAAAGTAAGAGTAATACATGTCATTTCATATTTTAAAACAATCTCTTAAAAGGTAGATGCTTTGCTAGAAACCTGTATGTTAAAGTAATATGTAATATATAACTTGGTATAATTAACATGTAATTAATATGTAATGTAAAATCATAATGTCATGGTATCTAGGAGTCCCATGCCTACAGAACTGATTAAATCTTCTTTTACTGCCTGTTTTCAAGCTTCTTATATTAACCCTAATTAACCTTTTCAGTTCCATTGAAAGAAAAGTTTTAATGGTATGCATAATTTCCCTAGAAACAATAAGCATATCTCACCACAGAAGACCGCAAGAGGAAACATTAGTGTCAGTGAGGAGGTAGATAGGAAGAGCAAGGAAAAGGCATAGGCCACAGCCTTTACTAGATTTTTTCTCCAGCAAGGCAAGGTGCATTGTAGGATAAACATTTAGAATTAGCTAGTTTGAGTAATTCCAGCAGGCCCTGGGGCATAGGGACTTTCCTTAGTTGTTTGGTACCTGGCTAGGGGTTGATTTAGGGCAGGGAAAATATCTTGGTGTCTCAGAGTTAGATTAGTTTGTTGGGGGTATGGACTTTTGATTTATTGGTTTGTATATGAAAAGCATACTCACCTACATATTGTTTACTGCCCCTAGGAACAGGCTAGCCCTGAGAGGGAAAGTGTTCTAGGAGCAGCCAAGAGGCATATTCTTACCTCAGATATGTTAAAACACCCTAAGATATAGAAAATTTTTAAAAAATAATTATATAATTGTTCGTAATACCAAAAAATTGAATCATGTTAACATTGCATAATCAATGCATAAGTTAAATTATTTGTAGAATAACATAATAAAAAGCTATGGAACATATATAGATATAGATAGAGATATAGATATAGATATAAATCTATGTATGAGGGGAAGGGATAGTCAGTCCAGTCAGAAATTTTATTCCTGAACCTACTTTTATTTTGAGCTCCAGACTGCTCTGTTTCTTTTAATCATCTCCTGATCGTTGGGAAATTATGCTTACTACCACCATTATGTTCCCAGTTAACCCAGTGTTTCTCATATGCAATATATATTATTGCCTGCATAAATTATTTTGGGGATACAACAAAACCAAATTTGTGAGGTGTGTTGAAACAGATAAAAACATGACGCCCACTGAAAATAAATATATGATAAACATGGTATAATGTGATATATGTGTTTTTTGACATAATAGGTTTCAAATTTGCCAGATCTCTGATTCATTTTGGGGAGAAAGAAGTTTTCTAATGATCTGACTTACAAACAGAATAGGGACCTTCCTATCTTATGTTTGCATCTTCGGTTGCAGAAAGAGACATTTGAAAATGGATGGAGGCTTTTGATTAATTTTAATCTATGTCGTTTATTTCACCTTTATAGGATCGGGCATATTTTGCAAATGTGGAAGTCTTGATCTTGCCTAAAAATTTATTTTTATATATGTAAAACTCATTTTCTTGTTTGAATCCTCCTTCAATAGCCAGTGCCCACTGAAGAGGACATTAAGAAGAATCCTGAGCTGAAGAAATTACAGATTTATGGAGCAGGTCCCAAGATGATGGGCTTGGGCCTCATGGCTAAGGATAAGACTTTACAAAAGAAAGGTAAAGTGTAATAAACTGAGAGACAATATGAGGAGTAAAGTACTAAAGTTCCATGGGATAGATGATTTGTTAATTTTGATGGAGAACAGGTTTGTTTTTGGATTTCTTTCTCACTTTCTTAGATAAAGAAGGGATTATATGCCCCCACGCTATTACAATGAAGGAGGAGCCAAGTGGGGATGGGAAAGTCATGTTCACATTGCCCAAGGAGGACTTGAATTACAACCTAGAGTCTTGCACCAAGATGACCATGCAGCTACGAAAGAATCACTGCAGTGCCCAGTTTGTAAGGAGTTACCTGTGATTTTATAACGTTTTTGAACTTTGTTTCATTTACTTCTGACCCCTTTATTATGAAGAGACTGATAATCAGGAAAAGGAGGAAACATAATAAAGTAGTTATAGTTAGGAGAAAAATTTACATCAACTATTTTTTAGACCAGAAATATTCACCAAATTGCTGTATATTTTGAACTCCAGTAATAACCATTTTCTGAACGTCTTAATATGGTGGGAGAGAATGTGAAATATAAATTATGTGAAAAAGCAATTTGTTTTGGCAAATGCTGCAAGACTGTCAAAGCCTCATCTCATGTAGTAGTGCCTCTTTTCTATGATACTACTTTACTTCTGTCTTTTATATGTATAAATCTTTGCCCCTTTTTCCTACTCTTACAGAAAGATTTTTATAATCTCTAAGTATTCTAAAGTTTCTACATTTACATAAAATGGTAAACCTCCTTTCTTTATTGTCCTCTTTCCTCTCTGGCTAATTTTACTGTGTTCTCATTTTTTGTTTGCCCTTTTCTAGTCGGTAAATGTTGATATTCTCAGAAATGTTATCTTTGAACAGATTCCTATTTTGAGCTCCAGCCACCTCTGTTTCTCTTTAATTGTCTTACATGATCACTGAATGATCGTCTTTATTTTCCCTAGTTGATCCTGTTTTCTCATGCTTTAGACTGTCACAAAATCCAAGCTTGGTAATCATTTATGATTTTTCTGTTACCCCTACATCTAGTTGATCACCCAGTTCAGATGTTTTTTATTTTTATTGCAGTACATACGCAAAAATACCTATATTAGTTTTACTTGTTTTTGTCATTTAAGATACCTACATTAGTTGTACTTGTTTTTGTTCTTTAAAATAAGTAGTATACAATACATAATCTTGTATTGGCTTCTTTATTTAGTATTAATGTTTGAGAGATTGATTTATATTGTGTAAGTTCTCATCCTAATATTAAATACAGTTTTAGCCAACTTCTCTATAGTTTTTAATCTGTTTTACTGTTCATGAAGAGGTTTTTTTTGGTAGTTTTCGGTTTGGGGCTAGTACAAATTTATGCTGCTGTTAGAGTATATGCCTTTAGTATAAATTATAAGCTTATATGTAGGTATTTCTTTTGTATATATAAGTACGATTGGAATAGCTGTGACAGAGGGTCATCACTTTATATACCTATGTAAGTATATGCAAATTTACATATGTTTGTGTAAATGTTTACAGTCTGTACTAGCTAATAACAATATGTTATTCTCCGAATGATCCATGCTAGTTTATACTTTTATGACATGGTTATGTAGTATTGAACTTTCCGTAAAAAGCCTCCTTTGTGCCTCTCAAAGCATCTTAATTATAGTTTTTCCTTAATATGTTATTTAGTTATTATTTCTGTCTTGTCCTCTTTTCCATGAGATTGAGAACTCATGGATGAAGTTAGAAATAGAACATTGCATAGTTGCTGACTGTTGGTAGGTGTTTAAAATGAATAGTCTGGAAACCTGAAGTAAGGTGGTATGGAGTAAGTAAGCAGCTTATATATTTTTTTATTTATCCTGTTAGATTGACTCCTATGTTTGCCGAATGTGCTTCCAAGGGGATGAAGATGATAAACTTCTTCTTTGTGATGGCTGTGATGACAATTATCACATCTTCTGCCTATCGCCACCCCTTCCTGAAATCCCCAGAGGGGTTTGGAGGTGCCCAAAGTGTATTATGGCGGTAAGGCTTATACAACATAGATGTTTCAAATTTAAATTTAAATAAAATTTAAAATTTAAAGTTCTTGGTAATACTTCTATTAGGTTTTGATTAGCTTTCAGTGACATAGTAAGCAAGAATGGTTGGTCATACTAGCAGTAGGTAGTAGAGACTTAAGCAAGACAGAGAAGGATTATGATCCAGATGACATGAACCATAGGAATCAAAGAAAACAAAATATGTATAGCAGATACCAAAGAAACTTATCCAACCTAGAAACAATAGGAAAGGTGGAGATACAACATGAGATATATCCGAAGCTCTTTTTTTCTTTTCTTTCTTTTTTTTTTTTTTTTTTGAGTTCTTTGTCTGTTGCTTCTGTCTTGTTAAGATATTTTATGTTTTCAGGAGTGCAAAAGGCCCCCTGAAGCCTTTGGCTTTGAGCAAGCCACCCAGGAGTACACTTTGCAGAGCTTTGGTGAAATGGCTGATTCCTTCAAGGCTGACTACTTTAATATGCCTGTACATGTATGTGGTTCTGGAGTGGGACATAGAGATTGATATCTGATACTTGTAGTGCTCATGAGAACATAGGGCCAAAGTAATGGGCTGTGGTCATTTTTATACTTGTTATCACAGATGGTACCTACAGAACTTGTGGAAAAGGAATTCTGGAGGTTGGTGAGCAGCATTGAGGAGGATGTCACAGTTGAGTATGGAGCAGACATTCATTCTAAAGAATTTGGCAGTGGTTTTCCTGTCGCCAATAGCAAAGGGAACCTGTCCCCTGAGGAGGAGGTAATACAGATGGTAAATCATGTTAATAGTTTGGCTAGGGAAAGTTATTTTAGCATTTTGAACCTTCCTCACAGTTCTATTTCACATATTATGGATAAAGGTCAAGTTTAATGACATTGCATGATCTGTCAGTCACCCGGAATTTGTGTAGTTACTGTTATTACCACTTTTTCCTCTCTGCATTTCTGATGGGATAGACATAGGAACTTGATAGAATTACTTGCTCAGGAACCAGAGTAGTTCTTCATCTTTTCCTAAATATATATACTAGAAGTTACCACCGTTTGGTTATCTTCATTATACATAGAAACAAATGTTATGAGCAGTTTATTCATCTTTGGAGATTGAAAGCTGGGAGTATACCAAGAAATACCCTCATTGGGCTCATTGTGGAGTAGATGGAATAATAGAGAAACCACTAATTTCATACTTCAATACAAACTGACCTCTGTGTAATCAGATACCCAGTCAGATGGCTGAAGAGCTAACTAATCACATTAGAAATTTCTATCTAGACAAGAGCCAAAAATTTGATGAATGAAACAATCTTATTTGGGGAGAAGAAGCTAAAAAATAATTCATTTCATGTATTATTAAGGAATTGTCCCTTTTATAATTGTTGTTTAACTGTATTGGGCAAAGTCAAGAGATTTACTCTTTGGTTTGATATATACATTGCTCTACAGGTGAGGCTTTTTGAGACGTTTGATCCAGAAAACAAAAGTAGTGATTTAAGAGGTAGAAATTTTCAAGGAACTCACTCAATTCTTGTATATGTATACTGTCACTGGGTGTGTATGTATAAAAGTACTTGTAGAGTTTGTTTTTTACAAAAAAAAAATTAGTTTGCTTATTCCTCTTTTTCATAGAAGTGAAAATTGAAAAATATAAAAGAGAAAACCAGCCATAGCCTACCTTATGAACATTTTGGTATAGTTTGAATTGCTTTTTAGAAATTAGAAAAATTATTCATATATTTAAGCTGCAGAAGAATGCATGTAGCTTTTTACTTGCAAAGCATTGTGTTCAATATCTTCAGACCCACATTTGAGCCTAAGAATTGATGTTTTGTAATGTAGTGAATTTATTTTTATGCTTCTCTATAATTTATATCTCCCTGCCTCTCCTAACTCACCCCAAAGGGAAACAGCCATGAGTTTTCTTGTTATAATTTTATTATAGTTTTTCAGTGATTAATTACCTGTGTATGTTTCTGAAAAGTATATTGTTTAATTTTTTGAACTTTGCATTATGCTGTATATACCTCTTACTTGCTCCTTTTCAGTCAGCGGTATGCTTTGAAAAGTCATCTTCATTTTTGCTTATATCTTTAATTTGGTTGTTCGCTATTGTGTAATACCTCATTGTATAATAATGTATAATAGTCATTATTTGTTTTTCTGTTGGATTGCTCCCAGTATTTGGCTATTATTGAGAGTATGTGAACATTGTTTACATTTCTCCTAAAGGAAGAATTTCTAGGTTATATATTTGGAAGTGAATTGGGGTTCTACAAAGCAATACTCAGACCACTGAGAGAACTAGTCATTCATGTCTCACCGTCTTCACTACTTTTTCATTAGGTTATTCCAAGGGTTGACTTTTAAAAGCATACAGTTTATATTACCTATGAACTGTTAGAAACCTCCAGGTACTTACAGTGCATAAATGCTTACATGTGTCTGTGTATAGATACACGAGTACATTTAGTATTTTATATATAGTATCCCCTCCACGATGGGATCATATAAAACAAATAACAGAGGTTTCTTTCCTGCCCCTGGCTCCCATTGCTGTTAGTTTCTCTTAGGTATTAGATCTAGTTTTTATTTGGTTATATCTTATGTATATTTAAGCTTTAGGTGTAACTAACAAAATTCTGATTTTTAAAAAAATCCAAGTGAAGTATTTACTTTTTAACAAGTCAGTCAGTTTTCACTTATTGCAATTACTGGTGATTTATACTGTTTCACCTAACTTTGCATTAATTTTCCATCCTTTTAGGTTTTATTTTTCTGTGTTCTTGTCTTTTTTCCTTATTTAATTTTTATTTAAGTAAATTAGTTAGATAATTACATATATATGAGTATGTATGTGTGTATATACATTCATGGAATATATATGTGTGCATACATTTATTGACATGTGTGTTATTCCTTATTACTTTGTTTTAAATGTAACTTAACCTTCATATTTATTTGGTATTTTTTTCCTCCAAGCATTATTAGAAAGTTACTATCCTAGTCACATCTCTTCTGATGTGTGTAAAATTTTTGTGTGCCTTTAATTATTTTCTGCTTAATAAAGAGGGTATTAATTTATTGTTTCATATAGATTTATCTACATGTATACCTTCTTTCTTGTTTACCATTCTTCTTGAAACGTTATTTATTAACTATTTTCTCTTTTCCAAAGTAAGTTTGTTTAATTTTATAAGAAACTGACAAACCATTTTTAGGAATTGGTACACCCATCTCTTAGTTTACACAGATTAGGTGTTCCATGGGTCCTTTTTTACATGAAAGAAAACCATGTAAAGAGTTTACCAGTATGAAAAAAAATACTGAGGATATAGGCTGATATGTCACTTATTTTACATATTTTCATGGAAAAATGCTAATTAATATTTAGAAAAACTGAAATATATTTTATTTGCTGTCAGTGTCTCATCTAAACTAATACCCCTCCTCTTTGTAATTGGCACAAAGTCACTGTCTTCTTCACTCAAAATATTTGGAAGTACTAATTCAGTTTCATTATTTATGTTTATGTTTTTGGTTGCTTTTTCCCCAGCCCCATCTTTTGTTAAGTTTTCATAACTTCTTTGATATTTATTGCAGCATTTAAAAAAATTTGTTCTAAATTCTAAGCCTCAGTGGATGTTTGGAGCAATATCTAGAATTTCAGTTTCTTGTTCTATTGCCAGTTGAACAGCTTTGTAAATATTTCCTGCAGTGAATGGTTCAAGGTCACCGAAATATCCATCAGCAGGATGGGCTTCAGATATTACATGAATTAATTCATTGTCATTTAATACATGATCAGTGAGTTATTTGTTAATATCATCTACATTCAAATTGTCAGAGCCTTTAATTTTAAATATATTTAATAAATTAATAATGCCAATTAATCCCTTTTCAGTTGTTGGAACCATATTCAGTACAACCACTTCCGGCCATATTGCTTTCCATCAAACATCTAAAGTTGTGGTTTTATGTCACTCAAAGCTAAAGCAGTATTTTTTTTTTTTTTAATGAGGATAGGAACTTCACACCCTTCATTTATTTTTCTTTCCTAGGTGATTTATTTATTTTTCATTTTTTTAAATTAATTATTTCTGTATAGTGACATTGGTTAAAATCTAAAGTTGCAGCTGTACATTTTAACAGTAAGGCATATATTTTTACATTGTGTATTCACCTCCATTGTTAGATTTGTTTCTGTCACTAGATATTTGATCCCCTTTTCCCCATCTACCTACCCCCTACCCTGTGGTAAGCACTAGTCTATAATCCATATCCATGAGTCTGTATGTTTTGTCCTGTTCATTTGTTGCTTTTAGGTTTATATTCCACATATAAGTGATATCTATGGTCTTCATTTTATTTTGGCGCATTTTGCTTAGCATGATTATCATGAAGTCCATCCATATTGTTTCATCTTTTTTATGGCTGAGTCATATTCCATTGAAAATATGTACCACAGCTTCTTGACCCAATCATCTATCATAGGACACTTCAGTTGCCTTCATGTCCTGGCCACCGTGAATAATTCTGGTGTGAACATCGGTGTGCAAATATCTTTTCAGATGTGGGTTTTAAAGTCTTTGGGCTAAGTACCTAGTAGAGACATTGCTGGATCATGTGGTAGATCAATTCTTAAATTTCTGAGGAACCTCCATACTGTTTTCCATAGTGGCCATACCAATTTGCAGTCCCACCAGCAGTGTATGAGGGTTCCTCTTTCTCCACATCCTCTCCAACATTTGTTATTACTTGTCCTGTTGGTTATAGCTATTCTAATAGGTGTGAGATGGTATCTCATTGTGGTAGTGATTTTCATTTTCCTAATAGCGTTATCGAGCATCTTTTCAAATATTTGTTGGCCTTTATTATGTCCTCTGAGGAAAAGTATCTGCTCAGGTCCTCTGCCTACTTTACGATTGGATTGTTTGTTTTCTTATTGTTATTGAGTTGTGTGAGTTCTTCGTATATTTTGGATATTAGGCCCTTATCAGAGGTGTAGCTTGCAAATACATTTTCCTGTTCAGATAGTTGTCTCTACCTTGTTGACAGTTTCTTCTGCTGAGCTTTTTAGTTTGATGTAATCTCATTCATTTATTTTTGCTTTTACTTCCCTCGCTTTTGAGGTCAAATTCATAAAATCCTTTTTAAGTCCAAGGTCCTTGAGTTTAGTTACTAGGTTTCTCCTATACATTTTATTGTTTCAGGTCTTATATTCAGGTCCTTAATCTATTTTGAGTTAATTTTGGTGTATGGTGATAGGCAACAGTCTAGTTTCATTCTTTTGCAGGTAGCTTTCCAGTTTTCCCAGCACCATTTTTTGAAGAGGCTTTCCTTTCTCCACTGTTATGTTTTTGGCTTTTTTAGGTCGAAAAGTGTAGCCCATATAAATATGGGTTTACTTCTGTATTCTGGACTCTCGATTCTGTTCCACTGGTCTGTATGTCTGTTGTGCTGCCAATATCATGCCGTTTTGATTACTATCACTTTGTAGTGTAATTTGAAGTTGGGCAGAGTGAGGCCTCTAGCCTCGTTCTTTTTTCTCAGCATGGCTTTGGCAATTTGGAGTCTTTTGTGCTTCCACAGATCTGATGGAATTTTGATGGGGATATCATTAAATCTGTACTGTTTAATGCTTTAGGTAATATGGTCATTTTAACTATGCTGATTCTTCCAATCCAAGAACACAGATTATCTTTCCATTTTGTTATATCTTCTCTGATTTCTTTTTAATAGAGCCTCATAATTGTCATTACATAGGTCTTTTGTATGTTTCGTTAAATTCATTCGTAGGTATTTTATTCTTTTTGTTGCAATTGACAAATGATTTTTTCCACTTCTTTTTCTGACACTTCATTATTAGAGTATAGGAACACTTTGAGATTTTCAACGTTGATTTTGTATCCAGTAAAAACTTGACCGTTTTTACTTTATTGTTTCTGGTAGTGTTCTTGTGGAGTCTTTAGGGTTTTCTATAGAGAGAATCATGTCCTCTGCAAATAGTGACAGTCTGACTTCTTCGTTTTCTATTTGGATGCCTTTTATATCTTTCTCTTGTCTGATGGCACTCGCTAGGACTCTAATGTTATGTTGAATAGCAGTGGTGATAGTGGACAGCCTTGCCTTGTTCCTAAGCTTAGAAGGAAGGTTTTTAGTTTTTCACCATTAAGTATAATGTTGGCCGAGGGTTTTTCATAGACGGCCTTTATTAAGTTAAGGTGTTTTTTTTCCATATTGATTTTGTTAAGTGTTTCAATCATAAATGGATGCTATATGTTGTCGAAGGCTTTTTCTGCATCTATTGATATGATCTCATGATTCTTATTTTTATTCTCTTTATGTGGTGTATCACATTAATAGATTTGCTTATGTCGAACCATCTCTGTACCCTTGGGATGAAGCCCACCCACTCGATCGTAGTATATAATATTTTAAATATGTTGCTGTATTTGGTTCACTAGTATTTTAGGATTTTTGCATCTGTGTTCATGAGAGATATTGGTCTGTAGTTTTCTTTTTGTGTGTTATTTTTACCAGGTTTGATATCAAGGTAATACTGGCCTCATAAAATGAGTTGGGAATATTGCCTTCTCTTCGATTTTTTGAAAGAGTTTGAGAAGAATAGTATTAAATCTTGTTTTTATTCTTGATAGTGTTCTTTCATCCACAAAAGTGTTTAATTTTATCTCTTTTGTCTTTTGTTGTCTATGCTTTTGATGTCATAGCCAAGAAACTGTTACCAAAGCTCATGGCATGAAGATTTTTCTCTTATCTTTCTTCTAAGACTCTTATAGTTTTAACACTTATATTTGATTAATCTACAAAGAGTTAGTTTTTTATATGGTGTATGGTAAAATCCAGCTTTATTCTTTTACATTTGGAAATCCAGTTTTTCAGCAGTATTTGTTGAAGAGGTTGTCTGTTCCTTGTTGAATGGTCTTGATAGTGTTGTTGAAAACTACTTGATATATGTGCAAGAGTTTATTCTGTATTCTATCCCTTTTGTGTATATGTCTGCCTTTATGCCAGGACCATACTGTTTAGTAAGATTTATAGTAAGATTTGAATCGGGATGAGTGACATCTCCAATTTCATTTCCTTTTGTTAAGATTATTTTAGCTTTTTAGGGTCCTTGGGATGCCATATGAATTTTAGGGTAGATTACCTGTCTCTGCAGAAAATATTTTTGGGATTTTGGTACAAACTATTTCATTGAATCTGTAGAACACTTTGATCTTAACTATATTGTCTTCCTATTTACGAACATGGGCGTTTTCATTTTTTTGTCTTTAATTTGTTTCAGAAGCCTTTTGTATTTTTCATTGTCTGAGTCTCCTTCCATGTTAACTTTTTTCCTGAGGTTTTTTTTTTTTTTTTTTTTTTTTTTTGCCAGAGGTGAGGTGGGGTGGGGTGGGTACTGTTATAAATGAAATTTTTAGTGAATAGAAATGCAGCTGTTTATGTGCATTGATTTGAATGTGCAATTTTTCTGAATTGTTTATTACACTTTTTTTGGTTACATCTTTGGGGTTTTCTGTATGTAAGCGAGAATCTGTATAATTCTATAGAACTACTCTATTATTCTATGTACATTATACATGGTAACTGCTAGAGACTGAATTAGTAATTTGAAGACTCAACAATAACAAAAAATAGAGGACCTAAAGACATCACTTTGAGAATGGTTTGTTTTATTGTGCTTCAGCTTAGGAAGGTTGTATGTTACTAAGAACTTGTCATTTTTTTTTTAGATTATTAAATTTGGTGGCATATAGCTTTTAATAGTATTCTTATGTGATACTTCGATCTTCAGTTTGCAGGCATTATGGTTGGAGAATACACTTGATATAATACCAGTTTCCTTATATTTGTTGAAGCTCGTTTTGTGTCCCAGCATATGGTCAATCCTTGAGAATGTTCCATGTGCACTAGATAAGAATGTTTAAGCAGCTATTTTGGAATGGAAGGCTCTGCAAATGTCAGTTATTTCCATTTGGCCTAATATGTCATTTAAGGATGTTATTTTCATATTGATTTTATTCTTTGGTACTCTACCCAGAGCTGACAGTGAGGTATTTAGGTCCCTATTATAATTGTGTTTGTGTCAGTTTCTTTATTTTTTTTAGTAGTTGCTTTCTAGGTGTTGGTGCTCCATGGTTGGGAGCATATATATTGGTAAGTGTTGTGTTTTCTTGCTGTATTGTCTCTTATCATTATGAAGTGCCTGTCGTTGTCTCGTTACCTTTTTTATCCTGAAGTGTTTTGTCATGTAAGTACAGCTACATCTGCTTGTATCTGGATGCCATTTGCTTGGAGTGTCATTTCCCTGCTTTCTCTTTGAGACCAGTGTTTGTCTTTGGAACTGAAATGTGTCTCCTGGAGGCAGTATATAGTTGGGATTTATTTTTCGAACTATTCTGCCACTCTGTACCTTTTTATTGGTGTTTTCAGTCTATTTACATTTAGGGTGATTATTGAGATTTTCTTATAACCATTTTATCTTTTGTTTTCTGCTAGCTTGATGTTTCTTTGTCCAGATATTTCTGTCTGCTATTTTAGTTTGGTGGTGTTTTATAATTTTTTTTCCTCTTTTTTAATGTTATTTGTCAGTTCTAGAATTTTGTTGTTGTTGTTGTTACTGTTAAATTTATGCAAAGAAAGTTTCATAAAAGCAGTAGTCTATTTTTCTTGTGCTGTGTCTTATCTCCATTCCTTTTTGCAAGTTCAGACCTTTACCCCAACTCCTTTTTTGTTTTTGTTGTCTCAGATTTTCCCTATTTATGCTGTCAGTTCATTTCTGGGTTACAGTAGCTATTGTCTTCTTTTTATAAAAATGTTTTTACTTCCTTTACCCATTGTGTAATATGTAAGTGTGTAACACCTTATTCTGAATAAAGGTTGTTATGTTAATGTTTCTATCTGTCATTAATCTTGCTCATTTTTTTTTTTTTTTGTCTTTTTTGTTTCAGGTAGAATGACCCCCTTCAGTATTTCCTGTAATGCAGGCCTTGTGATGGAAAATGCTTTCAGCTTCTGTATGTCTGAAATGGTCTTTATTTCTTATTCATATCTAAAAGATAACTTTGTTGGGTACGTTCTTGGTTGGTAATAGTTTGAATATTTAGTTCTACTTTCTCCTAACTTGTAATGTTTCTGCTAAAAAATCTGATGGTAATCTAATGATTTTTCTTTATAGGTTACCAAATCTATTCCTTGGCTGTCTTGAACATTCCTACCTTGTCATTAACTTTTGATAGTTTTAATATGTGGGTCTTTGAGAATGCCTTTTTGGGTTAAGATAATTATGTGTCTCTTTGTTTCTTTGATTCAAGAATCCAGTTCTTTGTATAGGTTTGAGAAATTCTTGTTGACTATTTGTTTGAATATTTTCTTTGTTCCCCTCTCCCTGTGTTCTCCCTTTGGTATACCCATTATTCTTGTGTTGCCTTTTCTGATAAATTAAGATAGTTCTTATATAGAGTTCTTTCACTTTTGTTTCTCATGTCTCTCTTTTCTTCGATGTGTGTCTTCGTTGTCACTAATTCTATACTCCATCTTGTCAGCTAAGTTCATTATTTCATTCTTCATCTCTTTTTGAGTTCTTCAGTTTCAGAAGTTCTATTTGGTTCTTTTTTAGAGTTTCAGTCCTTGGCAAATTTTTCCTGTGTTTATTAATTTTGTTTCTGAGTTTATTAATCCATTGATTTGAAAGTTTTTCATCTCAGTTAGTTTTTGCAGAACTGTAATCTTAAATTATCTGTCATTGAAATCTCATATTTTATATATTTATTTTCTGGAGTTTTGTGTTTTTTCTGAGCTGCCTTATCACTTTCATTGCTTATGTTATCCAATGAATTATTTTTTCATCTAGCCATTTATTGGAATGTTCTCTGCCTTTTTTAAAAAAATTTATTGTTATTAGAGTGATCATCCTTTAGCAGGTTGATAAGAGATTTTCCTTTTTTCAGTAGGTATTGCACAAACTTCCTGCATTGCTCAGGTCTCCCAGATCTCTGCTTTGTGGCAAAAAAACCCCAAAAAACAAAAAAACCCTCTATTCTGTGGGTAGTTGTGTGTCTTCTATGTGACTGGGTCACCTCTGTCCCAGGGCTCCACCTCCATGGGAGAATGTGGACCCTAGCCGCTGGAGAGGTCTTGAAGTCCCAGTACTGTCCCAGGAGCCAGATTCAGTATTGTGTGTCTTGAATTGTGGGTGCCTCTGTTTATATTAGCCTTTATAGGTGGGGTCTGGTAAATCGGGTGAGTTCTCTGGTGCGCTTGTGGCGGTTTACCTTCCAGTAATCTGGCTGCCAAGGTTCAGCCACCTCCCATCTGTATCTCCACCACTGTCACTTGGACCAGCTGCCATGTAAATCTCTGCAGTTGTTACAGACTCCTGGTTCCACAGCTCCAAAGCTCCATAGCCTGATACTCTCTGCTGCAGTTGCCTCTGGGGCCTGCTGCTGGCTGTGGAAGTATGGAGAGGCAGTGAGACTCTGTAACTCAGAATACAGCTTTTAGAACATAGCTGTCACTCTTCTGTGTCCCTCTCTGCTTTGGTCTCAATCCTGATACCTGGGTTCAGATGCAATACATGCTGATCACTCATGCAGGAATGCTTGGGGCTACAGCAAATGCAGGCCACAACCTGATTCCTTCCTCCCCTCTTCACTTCAGTTTGCCCACCTTCAGATGTTTATTACACAGACATTTCAGAC
This sequence comes from Rousettus aegyptiacus, assembly GCF_014176215.1. NCBI lineage: Eukaryota > Metazoa > Chordata > Mammalia > Chiroptera > Pteropodidae > Rousettus > Rousettus aegyptiacus. The sequence continues at coordinate 5,759,327 of NW_023416294.1, forward strand.
GTGTTATATGTTGGGCTGGGAACTGTTTGTTTGATTATAGCTGTTCAACTTGTAATTTCAAGGGGAGAGGTCAAGGGGACTCTTCACGCTGCCATGCTTCTGCCATCACTCCATTTATTCTTAATGGTATAATTGAGTGGCATTAAGTACACTCAGAATTATCAAGTATCGCCACCATCTATTTACCAGATTTTTTTCTTATCCGGAACAGACTTTGTACCCATTAAATAACTTACCATTCTCTCCTAGCAGTTGCTAGTAATTACGATTCCCCTTTGTGAACTTGACTGCTCTAGAGAGGTCATGCGAATGGAATTGTTATTTCATTTTGCATAATGTCTTAAAATATTGGTCTACTTTATAATGTGTAGCAGATTTCATTCCTTTACTACTTTATTTTTGTTTACGTTTTTTTCAGTATCTCATTTCCTGTTTATGTTTTCCTGTTGTTATTTTCTTAGTGGTTTCCTTGGGGACTACTAATATATTAGCACTAAATTGAATTAATACAAACTTAGTTCAGTAATATACAACAATCTTTTTTTATGCCATATTCTCTATCCTTTATTTGTGGCAGTTTCATCTAAATTAATTTTATTTGGGCATGTTCATGTTTTAAGGATAGTTTTATGAATTATGAAATTCTTACTCTTTTTTTTTTATTATTTCAGGACTTTATATGTCATTCTATTGCCTTTTGGTCTCCTTAGTTTCTGATGAGACAAAGGCTGAGAAATACTGAGGGATACCTTGTTAGAGAGATGTCACCTTTCCCTTGCTGATAGAAGATTCCATAGTTTCCATCAGTCTATCTCACTGTGACTCTCTGAGTTTATTCTTTCTTGGAGTGCATTGTGCTTGTTGGATATCTGTGTTGATGTCTTTGGTCTGATATGGGCCGTTATCATTCATTATTTTTTCAAATACTCTTTCAGCCCCTTTTATCTCTGTTCAAAACTTTAATTAAATGTGTGTTGGTTTGCTTGATAATGTGTTCTGTAGCTATCTTAGGTTCTGCTTATTATCCTTTATTCATTTTGCTTCTCAGGGTGATTAATCTCAGTTGACCTATCTTTGAGTTTGCTGGTATTTAGTTTTGCCTGTTCACTCCTCTAGTGAAGTTTCTACTTCATCTGTGATATTTTGCAGCTCCTAAATTTCTGTTTGAAACCTTTTTATATACTTTTTCTGTCTTTATTGAGTCTTTTTCAGGAAACATAGTTCTCTTGGCTTCCATGGTTCTTTGTCCATGGTTTATCTTTATGAGTATACTTATGAAACTTAATTTAAATTCTTTTTCTAGAAAGTTTGATGTCTCTGCTCTCTCAGTGAGTTTTTTTTTTTTTTCTTTCACTGAATGGGCCATAATTTCTGTTTGTTTTTCCTTTTTTTTTGTTTGTTTTGCATACTTCAATTGTTTGTTGATATCCAAACATTTTTGAATATTTTAATGTAACTGGAAATCAGATGCTCTACCCCCTTAGGATTATTGGTGCTGCTTTGGGGGTCACATTTATTTGTATTAAGTGGCTTTTCTAAACTATTTTTTTGGTGATTGTTTTTTTAAACATTATCTCAGAATACTGTTTCATTCTTTGTAAATGGGCTCTTCATATGACCTTTCAGTGTATAAACAGGCCATGTACAACTCTTCTACAACTCTTCACTCTTGCACAGAACTTGAAGGTCAGCAAAAAATGAACATATACAGACTTTTTTTTCTCAGCCTGTTCCCTAGCCTGGGTACTGGTGGCCTTTTTAGATTCCTTGGAATATATGGAAGCTTTTCAGATTTGTTAATCCCCAAAACATCTCTCCCAGTTTATCCTTTTAGGCCTTTTGTTCTATTGGTTGTTTTACTTAGTTGGTATCCTTTGCTCTAGGAAGGATTAGTTTGTTCATTTGCCTTTCAGTATTTTCAAGAAATGTCTTTTATAGCTGCTTTTTTAACTCTAAGTTCTGAGTTAGTAAAATAAAGATAAGCCTTTTGCATAAGTTCTTCAGTATACTTCCAGATAGGTCAACACAAATTGTTCTTTGAGAACAAGGTCTCCTTTGTTCCTTCTGGAACCAAATGCCATTATGGGCAATATAGACTGCTGTCTTCAAGATTACCACTGACACGTGGTAGGGGATGGGCAAGTAAGTTATAACTGGTTGCAATAAACCCTTGAGTGTTATCCAGAGTACTGATAAAGTTGAATCTGATGTATTTAGCCAGTATTCTTGGCTTCTATGGAGAGATGAGGTATTAATAGTTTCCTACTCAGAGATTTCACTATTGTTCATCTGAACTAGCCAACAGTTTTTTAATACTATCAAAAAGTGCATTAATAAGTCATTTCAAAATATAAGTAAGAAAAAATGAATAAGATAGGATAAATAATGTAATTAATAATTAAGCAGTTTGGGAGTAAGGGAGCATCTCAAATAGTCAACGGAAAATACACAGTGTAGTACTAAGGTTTGGGCAAATTTTAGAGTATATGTTTTTTTGTTTCTTTATTTTTAGTGCATTACTCCAGATGCATATACAAAAAGATATGCTTATCATATTTAGAAGCTGTAATTAACCTAAGGAATAACATGTTGTTTATAAATTTTAATTAGAGGCCTGACAGAATGTTTAGAGCCTAGCAGGGAGCTGATGAGTGGCATAAGCGACTTTAAAGAACATTTATGACTGGTATTTGGTAGTTTCAAGGAGGATGAATCTTAATATGAATTATGGATAATTAATGTTCTGAGTTAGTGTTCTCTTCCCAAAAGAAATAATTTCGTTTTACATTCACATATTACACATGGCCTCCTGAGGATTTTATTTCTCAACTACAGCAAACAGCATGCCCTGAGAGCACACTTGTGCTCCTGTATATGCCTTGCTTAGTTTGTTTTTCTTTACCCAGTCTTGCTCCCTACCCACTCGGGCAAATGTCTGATCTGACAGGAGTATGCAACCAGTGGTTGGAATTTGAATGTGATGCCGGTTCTGGATCGGTCTGTTCTCTGCCACATCAATGCAGACATCTCTGGCATGAAGGTTCCCTGGCTTTATGTGGGCATGGTATTCTCAGCATTTTGTTGGCATATTGAGGATCACTGGAGTTATTCCATTAACTACCTGCACTGGTGAGCATGGCCCAAATAGCTAGGGGTGGATGTCAAGACTTCTTCATATGCAAAGGTATGTCCAGGCTTTAAATGTCTCCTCTTTATCTGACCAGGGGTGAGCCAAAGACCTGGTATGGGGTGCCCTCACTGGCAGCAGAGCATTTGGAGGAGGTGATGAAAAGGCTGACACCTGAGTTATTTGATAGCCAGCCTGACCTTCTACACCAGCTTGTCACCCTCATGAATCCAAACACCCTCATGTCCCATGGTGTGCCAGTGAGTACCTAGATTTAATTCATGCCATATGGTGGGGAGGGAATGAGGAGAACTTAGTTTTGGAGAAAATATGTGCATTTTGGTGTGCAGGCTAGGTTTAGTATCACCACATCTCTATTTCCCTTGCTGTGCTGCTATCAAGCTACTTTCCTACATGTATCACTAATGTATCTTTAGGTGGAAGGAAAGGAGATCAGATAATTATTTAACAACATAAAATTTGAAACCTAGAATTTATCCTTTAATCTGCCTCCTTGTCTTAGATTAGTTTTCTTACATTACTAATATAAATTCTAATTTTATAAAACTTAACTTCGGCTCAGGAAGGGATTTCAGATTTGAGAATTTCCAGGATTGATTTACATCAGCCAGTTTTGCAAAAGACTGAATAAGCCAGACTTTGCAGGAGAAAAGTAGTGCACTCAATCTCTACAGGGGACTACATATGTTCTCTTATGAATTTCTAAGGTCTGAGTTAATCTCTACACAGCTTTTATGCCTGTCTCCTTCACATTTTCCATCTGCATAATAGGGACTTGATATTTTCAAGGCTGCCTTTCAGTTCCGATATTTTTATCAGTGTTTACTTGCACTTTTAACTAAATCACTCTCTCATGAAAAAATAACCCTCAACATTGGTGATAACCCTAACAGCCATTTAGTTATACCGTTTGTCTTGCCTCATGAGTCTTTTTACTTTTTTTCCTCCTGTGTATACTCAATATATACTTCCACACATATTCAGGGCTCGGATTTGTGTTTTTCATCTAGCTTATCTAATTTTATGTATATATTCATAGTATTCTTTTATCCTTTTTATTTTCTTAAGGGTAGTATTATTCCAATTTTTATTTCTGATTTTAATAATTTGTCTTCTCTCTCTGTCATAGTTTGAAGGTTTGTGAATTTTGTTAAATCAAGGAACGTGCTTTAGGTTTTGTTGATTCTCTGCTTTCAGTTTTGTATTTCATTAATTTCTTGGTGAATCAATTCATTTATCAATATCCTGTATCTCATAACCATTTTTTACTTAAAGTACCTGTTCTGTCATGTTTGTGTAGTCCTCAGCTCTCTTTTGGTCACTATTTGCATGATACATAACTTTTCATTCTTTAACTTTCATCTTATTTGTGTCATTATGTCTAGGTGAGGTAAAGTTAGATGTGTTTTTTATTTATTTTGCCAATTTTTGGTTTTTGTGAGTTTAATTTTTAAGTTAATAATTACCAAAAGAAGGAACTTACTTCTGCCATTTTGTTTTCTGCATGTCATATTTTTTTTTTATTCCTCAATTCTCTTTTTCCTAGTTTTGTGTTTTGATGAGTGTTTCAGTTCAATGGCCTTTTTCATTGTATTTTTTAGTTATTTTTGTAGTTACCTTGATATTACAACTATTTCAATTTTAACATTTTAGTTTGAGTTAATACCAAGTACCTTCGATAGTAAGTTCCATTTAAAAAAAGTATTCCTATGTAGTTCTTGTGTGGCTCTGTCTCTCTCTCTTTATATTATTGTCACAGATTCCATCTTTATACATTGTTTACCTGTTATAGTTTTATGATTATCATTTCATGCATTTTTCTTTTCAATTATAAAGAAAATAAGAGGAGTCATAAAAAGCATAGTACTGGTTTTTATATTTGCCTATTTAGATACCTTTATTATTGTTCTTCTTTTCCTTGTAGCTTTTAGTTCTCTGGGGAGATTTTCATTTTTCTATTTCTTTTTTCTTTCCTCACTTGAAATGCTTTCTGGTATCCCTGATTTCTAAGGAATCTTCAAATAATCTTATTCAAGATCTGTTACATATTATGAATTTTTTCTCTCTTGCTGTTCTCGGTATTCTTTGTCTTTAGATTTTAACAATTTGATTATATTGCTTTTCTGAGTTTATCCTACTTGGAAGGCATTAAGGTTCTTGAATGTGTAGATCATTCTTTCTTAAAGCTTTTGAATTGTTCTCGCATTATTTCTTCAGATATTCGATCTCTTTATCTCACTCCTCTTCTGGGACTCCCAGTATGTATATATTAGTTTTCTGTATAATGCCCTATATGTCTTTTAGGCTGTTTATTTTTCTGAATTTTCTTTTCCCTTTGGTTCCCAAACTAGGTAATCTCAATTGACATGTTTTATTTAAATTTTATTTTTTTAACTCACAGAAAATCTGTATCAAATCATCTTCAAAGTAACAAAAACAAACTAGGCCGAGGTGGGTCTTTCTGGTCATGCTCCAGGCCCTCTCCCACTTTCAGCCTCCCCCATTCCAGCTAAATGATTAGTCTGCTGGTTATTGAGATTGAGAGAAAAGCCTTAAGGAAAGAAATAATGGAAGTGGGGAGTGGGGTGGAAACAGGAACCTTTTGGAGCTCTGATTGCCAGGAGATCGCAAGGACTGCTGAGCAGGGCACTGGAACAGTAGGCCCGGCCGGCTCCTGTAGCACTATCTTTTGTCAGTTGATAGGGTGAAGAACGAGGTGGAGAACCAGTCCTCTGTAATGGCAGTATTTGGTGTTGAAATCCTCGCAGCTTTCATTTGACCTATTTTAAAACTCACTGATTCTTCATTCTGCCTGCCCACATCTACTATTTAAAATGTCCAGTGCATTTTTCACTTTAATTGTCATACTTTTTTAGTTTTTAGAATACTTTTCTGTGTGTATGTGTTTTTTTTTTTCTTCAAATTTTTGTCTGTTGAGATTGTCTCTTTGGGGGAGACATGTTAACTTGAACCTATTTAAGACAGTTTATTTTCAGTCTTTGTTCACTAAGTTCAGTGCCTGGGTTATCTCTGGGTTATTTCTTCATATACTTCCTAAATTTTTCTTGAAAACTGGACATTTTTAGCATTATATTTTGGCAGTTTTTCTTGTTGCTGCTTTTTTATTATTAGAAGTAGTAGTATCATTTAGTTGAAAGTCAGCTGAGGCGGGAACTTATTAGGGTCTTTGCAAGTTTTTTTCTCACATGTATGTGGTTTTCTCAATTCCCAGGAATGTATGAGAGCTGCTCAGAGCCCTTATCCCTCAGCGTGTTTTACCACAAGTGGCTGTATTGTGGCTGTAAATTTCCATTCCTTAGTTTCAGCAAACACAGCCTGGGAAGCCAGTTGTGTTCTGGGAAACTCTAGGGTAAATAAAGGTATAGATCCTTGAGCTAGTCTTCCAGGGAGCCATCAGACAGGTCAAAACAAACAGCCTCACTTCTTTGCAGATAGATCCACAGCAAGGTCTTAGACTATTGTCCCCAAGGTACTTGCTGAGATTGGGTTAAGAAGGGTTGTAGGCAGGGAATTAATAACAATGCTTTTTTACCAAAATTTGTAAGGTTTTTTTTTTTTTTTCATTTTGTCCATTAAATGTTCTCATGGTATTGGTAGTTTCTGATTTTATTACACAGTTTTTAAAATGTTTTGATGCTTTCTGTCAGCTTATTGTTTTAATAGAGGGATGAAATTCTGGATTTTCCTTTTTATAATTCATGGTGGAATTATTTCCTGCTTTTAAAATTTACATTTACTTATTAACTAAATAAATAACCCTCCTCTCATGTTCATGGACTGTTCATATTTATTTCTTGTATTGAACGTTATTTTTCTCTGTACTTTTCTCTGAATATTAACCTCACATTTTTATTTTCTCTTTTAAGGAACAAAAATTAAGTTGAGCGTATGTCTCTTTCTCCTGTTTCCCCATATCTATAATAAGATTCAAAGGCATTCTTAACTCCACATTCCATCATTAATCTTGACCCACACTCCCTTCTCACTTTTTTAGGTGGTTCGCACAAACCAGTGTGCAGGAGAATTTGTCATCACATTTCCTCGTGCTTACCACAGTGGTTTTAATCAAGGCTACAACTTTGCTGAGGCTGTCAACTTTTGCACTGCTGACTGGGTGAGTCAGGGTTGTGGTGGTCTTGCAGACTTCTATCAAGTCATAGATAATAAAGGTAGAAGTCATTACAGAGCACCTAAGCAGTTGATTCCCAGATGGCCACACACAGTATTGAATTACTTGCAGCTACCAGCTGGACGCCAGTGCATCGAACACTACCGCCGGCTCCGGCGTTACTGTGTCTTCTCCCATGAGGAGCTCATCTGCAAGATGGCTGCCTTCCCTGAGAAGCTGGACTTGAGTATGGCTGTGGCTGTGCACAAGGAAATGTTCATAATGGTGCAGGAGGAGCGACGTTTACGAAAGGCCCTGTTGGAGAAGGTGGGTGGTAGGCAGCAGGACTTAGAGATTCAGTGAAATATAATATGTAAGAGAGACAAGGAGACAAAAATTGAGTATTGTGTTCCTCATCTCTTAACTCATACATTTTGAAATGGAAATACAGAGACTATGTGTTTATATGTTTTTCTTCCAATTTCTCTACAGCAATCCTTACAAAGTTGAGCCCACAACGGGGCTCAGTTTGGCTGAGGTGGGGTGTCTGCAACCCTGCTCCTAGTCTTTACAGTATATATGGATTGAACACCCCCAGGGCATCACGGAGGCTGAACGAGAGGCTTTCGAGCTGCTCCCAGATGATGAACGCCAGTGCATCAAGTGCAAGACAACATGTTTCCTATCGGCCTTGGCCTGCTATGACTGCCCAGATGGCCTTGTCTGCCTTTCACACATCAACGACCTCTGCAAGTGCTCAAGTAGCCGGCAATACCTTCGGTGAGCATGGTGCCTACATGGAGGATGCAGAACAAGTTACAGACCTGGGCCAGATATGTTTTTTCTTGCCCTTTTTTTCCAGTTATCGATACACCTTGGATGAACTCCCCAACATGCTGCATAAGCTGAAGGTTCGGGCTGAGTCCTTTGACTCCTGGGCCAACAAAGTACGAGTGGCTCTGGAGGTGGAAGACGGCCAAAAGTGCAGTAAGTGAGAAGAATGGAAGACCCCCATGAGCCAGCTTTTTTTTCTTATAGCATTGTCAGCCTTGCTTCTCCATATTTTCATAGCACTGCTTACCTCTTGCAAATTTACTCTTTTTCAAGGCTTCGAAGAGCTAAGGGCACTTGAGTCTGAGGCCCGTGAGAGAAGATTTCCTAACAGTGAGCTGCTTCAGCGATTGAAGAACTGCCTGAATGAAGCAGAAGCTTGTGTCTCCCAAGTCCTGAGACTGGTCAGTGGCCAAAAGGCTAGGTATGTTGGAGAAAGGGCAGAAAAGGATGGCATTTTGTAAAAATAGATAATAGAAATGGATAGACTATAAATAAAGAATGTACACAGCAAAAGTTAGTATGTTATATATGGCTGTATTGGTGACCAAAACTACATAGATGAACTATGAAAAAGCACAGTTTCAGCACTGAGTCAGTTATAGTGACAATGGTGAGATGAGAAATTAAAACAATGTAAAATTAACTAGAAATCACCGTAAGTACACAATAACATATGATATACAGGCATATCTTGCTTCATTGTAATTTGCTTTAGCACTCTTTACAGATGTTTTTTGCAAATAGAATGCAAGACCCTCTACCCGCAAAAATATTATTACTTGATTTATTGTGATGCTCAACTTTGTTGCAGTGGTCTGCAACTGAACCTATATTTCTAAGGAATGCTCCTAGTTCATCCTTTTACCACAAATAACAATAGAAATGAAAATGGGATAGAAAAATTAAAATACAGCCATACTAAGTAAGCGAACTTTGTGAAGATGTCTAGTATCAGATTTTCCACAAAATTCATTCTTGGCTAAATTAAATTCTTAAATTTTCTTTATTTGTTGGTTGTCAAATGTATGTGATAATATAGATATGCCTATTTTTTTGGCTGAAATATCAAATGAGTAATTATATACATGTGTTTTATAAACTTTAGATGAAAAAGCTGGACCAGTTAATCACATCAAATAGTTTTTAATTTAAAGAATTAAAACAATTGAAGATAGTATTAATTAATTCCCTTTTTATAGAGAACCTTCTTTTCTGTTTCTACTTAAAAAGAAATAAAAACTTTCCCACGTTGACCTAGTCATACTTGTATCAAGTTGCGTTGCTTATAATATTTATGAACTTGACCTATCTCAATTTGTGCATCTAACTTCTTGGCCTCTTCATTTCTTTCTTGTGTAATTATACTCAAAGGATACATTCTAGAAATTATCACTTGGAACTGTTTTACTTCTGACATAATAAACTTATTTCTCCTTTATCTACAGTATCGATTAATTTGACCCTTCCATATCATCACACTTCTTGCTTCTTAATCCTGCCATGTGTTTTGCTAAAAAACTCTAGTTTACTCTTATTACAATTAATATATTTAGTATCTTTAGCTTCAGTGTGAAAACTACTACTGTTATATATCGTTAGCTATTTACTTTTATGTTGCCTTATTCTTCATTTTGACCACCTAATACCTCTTAATTACTATAGAAAGTAAACACTAGCTAGTGGCCATTTTCCAGTTTTGTTCTCTTGAAAAGGAGTCTATTTTCAATCTTGTAAGATACTAACTCCAGGCACCATACTGTTAAATTTATGCAGAAGCTCTCACTTTGAAATCTTTAGTCTCTTTTGTGTAACAGTTCTGTCACTATACAGTGTTGTTAAGTTTTTTCATTTTAATGTATTGGTTCAGATTCCCTGAGTATAGATGATCTTTAAAGATTTTACTATAACATGGATGGAAATCAGGTATTGGATTTCTCAGAATACATGAAAAATGGTCTTAGCAGGTTCACTTAGTGAGTTTTTTCTCCCTCACCCTTGCAGAGTTGAAACTTTACAGTTGACCCTGACAGAGCTCCAGGTCCTTCTTGAGCAGATGGGCAGCCTGCCCTGTGCCATGCATCAGATTTGGGATGTCAAGGTAAGGACAGTCTTGGGAAGATGCAGTTTTTGTTAACAACCAGTACTAGCAAAGTCTGAGATAGCAGGGAAGCTTGAGAATCTGATTGTTCTGAGTTGTTCTTTATAATCGTTTATGCATCTTCCTTAGAAGCTATGCAGATAAGCAGTTACTGAACTGGTTTTATCCTAATAGCTTACAATTATCCAAACAAAATATCCAAACAATATCCAAACAAAACCTGAAGGTGGTGGAAAGAGATCGTTTTCAGACGTTAGAGTATTAGGAGGTTTATTTGTATCAAACATATCATGTCTTAGGACATAGTTTAAGATGAGAGTGAATCAGCCTATGTGACAAGATGAGCAGATCAAAGCCAGGCAATTGAGAGTATAGAAGACTAAAGAATCTGTTCTTTATCCTGTGTTTCTGCAGGGTGTCCTGGAACAGGTGGAGGCCTACCAAGCTGATGCCCGGAAGGCCCTAGCTTCCCTGTCCCCTAGTCTAGGGCTCCTGCGATCCTTGTTGGAGAGGGGGCAGCAACTGGGTGTAGAAGTACCTGAAGTCCATCAGCTCCAGCAACTGATGGAGCAGACTCAATGGCTAGATGAAGTGAAGCAAGCACTGGCTCCTTCAGCCCAAAGGGGTTCCCTGGTTATCATGCAGGAGCTTTTGGTTACAGGCACCAAGGTAGCCTCTAGCCCTTCTGTGGACAAGGCCCGGGCTGAGCTTCAGGAGCTGGTGACCATTGCAGAATGCTGGGAGGAAAAGGCCCACTTCTGCTTGAAGGACAGGTGGGGCCCAGCCTTTCCACAAATATACCCTGACTCTAGTCTTCAGAGTTTGAGAGTGATCTGTGTTTGGGTTCAGTGTGTTATTTTGGTACCAGACTCCAAATTTGGCATCTGCTGACCTATAAAGATTGGTATGACATGTTACCAGTCTGATACATATTCCTACTATGTAAAAGCAGTAATTGAGTAACTTCCTGGACTTAGTTTTCAGATTATAGACATCAGACTTGATTTATAAGACACATGTATTTGTATTTATAAAGAGAGATCCTCAGAATCTGTCAATGATGGCTCACTTTAACTCTGTTGAATTTTTTCTTGTGTATGCTTTTGTCAGGGAAATGTAGGACCAGAAATACGCATATATACAGGTAATATTTAAGGATGGATTTCTCTTTCCTCCAATATGTTTAGGCAGAAGCATTCACCAGCGACATTGGAAGCCATTATCCGTGAGGCAGAAAACATCCCTGTTTACCTGCCTAACATTCAGGCACTCAAAGATGCTCTGACTAAGGCACAGGCATGGATTGCTGATGTGGATGAGATCCAAGTGAGGACCTTGTTTTCTTAGTTGTGTATTGTAGCCATGCAGCTAGAACAAAGAGTCTATCTTAGACCTTTTAATTCAGTTGATTTGTGTTGGACAGTGGATGTATCAGGTAGGGACAACCTAAAGCAGCTGAGATTATCAAGATAAGAATGATGGAAAGAGGACTATATGTATGGGTCTGTAGCTGAACAGGCACCATCAAAGGGAGAGGGCGAGATGAAGCAAAGTATAACGATAAGTGGCCTGTTAATTGAATCTTTTTTTTCCTGATCCAGGGAAACCAGGAGTTCTGGATAAAAAGTATCCCATTTTTTACTTTAGAATAGTCTAGATTTTTTTAATGACAGCATAGTACAATGCTCAGCACAGTTACGAAATAATGATTTTTGACATACGTCAAAAATGGTTATTTAGTATTAAATCCCTCTTATTTAGGTATTAAATTTCTCTTGCCCCATCCCAGAATGGTGACCACTACCCATGCTTGGATGACTTGGAGGGCCTAGTAGCTGTGGGCCGGGACCTACCTGTGGGTCTAGAAGAGCTGAGACAGCTAGAGCTGCAGGTACTGACAGCACACTCCTGGAGAGAGAAGGCATCCAAGACCTTCCTGAAGAAGAATTCATTTTACACACTACTAGAGGTGAGGCCTGAGCCTCTGAACTATTTGAGATGACTAATGAGAATGTAAGAGTTGGTCTGTGCTGGGCATGTGGTGGGGAGAGAGGTAGGAGAATCATGGCCATTCCTTCCCCTCCTATGTGCCTCAGGTGCTCTGCCCATGTGTAGATGCTAGCTCAGATGGCAATAGACAGAGCCGGTGGATGGAGAAGGAGCTGGGATTATGCATATCTGACACAGAGCTTCTGGGACTATCTGCACAGAACCTCAGGGACCCAGGCTCTGTGGTAAGGAGTTTGGGCCCAGATGAGGAGAAGAGCCTGCCAATGATAGTCTGAAGGGGTGACCAAGGCAGCAGGGTAGGGGTGCTGACGACCTCTTCCCCTGTTCTGGGCATGGCAGATTGTGGCCTTCAAGGAAGGGGAACAGAAAGAAAAGGAGGGTATCCTGCAGCTGCGTCGCACCAACTCTGCCAAGCCCAGTCCACTGGCATCATCAACCACGGCTGCCTCTGCAACTTCCACGTGTGTGTGTGGACAGGTGCCAGCTGGGGTGGGAGCTCTGCAGTGTGACCTTTGTCAGGAGTGGTTCCATGGGAGATGTGTGTCGGTACCCCGCCTTCTCGGCTCCCAAAGGCCCAGTCTCACCTCATCCCCACTGCTGGCTTGGTGGGAGTGGGACACAAAATTCTTGTGTCCGTTGTGCATGCGCTCACGGCGTCCACGCCTAGAGACCATCCTGGCACTACTGGTAGCCCTGCAGAGACTGCCTGTGCGGCTGCCTGAGGGTGAGGCGCTTCAGTGCCTCACAGAGAGAGCCATTTGCTGGCAAGGCCGTGCTAGGCAGTTTCTGGCTTCTGAAGATGTGACAGCTCTAATGGGACAGCTGGCCGAAGTTCGTCAACAGCTCCAGGCTGAACCCAGGCTAGAGGAGCTCCCTACCCAGCTTTCAGCCTCTGCCTTTGATTCTCTGAGAGGAGGAAGTAGCAAGGATATGCCTAAGGTAGGCTATGCAGCCCATCTCTTATTAGTTTCTTTATATTTCTTAGCCATATCCCTGTTTACACCCCAGTCCTGTCCTTGGTCTCTTATTTACAGATTGTTTTAGTCCAGCATTCCTGGCCTATTCTGCATTCTGTCCAGATGTCTGCTCTCAATCTCTGTCTGCCTTCCTCCTCAGGAGATGGGGGTAGGGACCCCAAACTTAGGGCTATGGGGGGAAGAATAGGCCTCTTTTTCTGTTTCTATCCATTCTTAATTGCCTTGGCAGGTCCAAGGGTTGCTGGAAAATAGAGACAGAATGACGTGTCTTGAGGAGGTAGCCCTTGCACAGGACCCAAGTAAGAGAGGTAGATCGGGGTGTGGGTAAGGCTATTCATTAGATAACACTGAATTGACCTATTTGGTCTTTGCTCTGTTGTAGTGGTAGGGTCCATTCAGAGGCAGTTGTCTAACAGAACTTGTCCACATCCCACTCCCCAGACCTGGAGCTGCTGTCCTCTTTATTGCCTCAGTTGTCTGGTCCTGTATTAGAACTGTCTGAAGAAACCCGGGCCCCACTGGAGGAGCTCATGTTGGAGGGTGATTTGCTTGAGGTTACCTTGGATGAAAACTACAGCATCTGGCAACTGCTGCAGGCTGGGCAGCCTCCAGACCTGAAGCGGATTCGTACACTTCTGGAGGTGAGAAAACAGGTCATGGCAGGGCCAGAGGTCAGGCAAATCAGGCAAGGAGTCCAGGTCCAACCACTGGCCCACTACCCTTTTCTGCTTGTCTTTGTGTGATTGTAGCTGGAGAAGCCTGAGCATCAAAGAAGTCGGACAAGGGTCCGGGCATTGGAGAAGCGACAGCGGCAACAACGGAAAGTAGATCTGGGTAGAAAGAGCAAGGATCTTCAAGAAGAGCTAGAGGCAAAAAAGGCCCGGAGCTCAGGAGTTAAGCCTGAGGAACAAGAGTTTGTGGAGGAAACAGAACATGAAAATACATTTTTAACACTGAAAGGTTGTAGTTCCATTTTGAAAGGAAACCCGAATAGCTTACAACAGAATGATTTAGGTCCCATGACCTCTTTTCCTTCTTTAACCCCTTTACTACACTTGTCGTATCCTCAGCACCAAGTGTTGTAATAAGCAGCATAAAAGTTGTTTTATTTTGAATTTCACTGCCTTCTAGGCCTTCCTAAATTCCGGACCTTCTTTCCTGTTGAGGATTTGTCCCCTTAGTGTTTAATGCCCTAAAGGTATTGTTTTAAGATCATTTCCTAAGGACAGTGCCCTCTATGCCTCTTCCCAGAAGTCTCCTGGCAGCAGCATTACTGGGATTAGTATATAGTGATTTTCTAAACCAGTTTCCTTCTAGACTGTGGCAAATAAAACTTGAGAAAGGCAAATGTGTCTAACTTATTTTTCCAGTATTCTTTTTATTCCTTCTTTTATCTTTAAAATATTTTGGGGCTTTAAGTCTTCTTGCACCTTCATTTTATCACCCTTTTCTCATTTTGATTAAAAATGAGGGAGGAAAAAAAGCCACATAGCATGACGTAACTACTTGTTAGTAGAGCAAAACAAGCAGCTCTTAGTTCCAGCAGCTGGCTGTTTTTAATTTGATTTCTTCTGTTAAAAGTTAAACAATGGGTGATTTTAAAACTGATTTGCACTTCTTGGAATATGTGAGTGAAGGGCTAAGTCAACAAATCTAAAAAGTTTTAAAACTCCTTTTTATGTTAAGGCTGAGGAAGTAATTTCCTGCAGCTTCAATGTTGAGTCCTCTCAGTTCCAGTTTTTCTAGCATAATTCATTGAAACGTTTTTTCTCTCTTTAATAGCTTTATTATCCCTTTGTTGAAAAATCTGCTGGCTGTAGTCATGTGTTCTGTTTCATTGTTTCAGTGTACCCATTGTTCTGTTTTATTGCTGAACTATGTTTATTCCTTCAGGAATGACACTCAGTTGTCTTGTTTACTAAACTTTTCATAAGTTGAGTAAGCAATACGGTAAAATGATTCCTCCCACTTTATTCTTTTTCAAATAATTTTACTAGTCTAGCACCACCCTGTTTTCCATATGCAGTTGGCTTTAAATCCAAATATGATAAATTTGAACTTGAAATTATACCTCCCCATTTTTCCTGTTCTTTCAAATGATATATTTTGATCTGCTATACTTGTAAGAATTCAGCAAGATTAGTGTGTAAATGTCTGAAAAGCATTAATCCATTGAAATTTTTATGTCTGAGTGACCCAGTCATATATTGTACTTCTGTCCTTTAGTAATCAGGTTATTTTGGCTCAGTTTGAATCTTAAATCAGTACTTTCCCCTCTATTCCTCCTGACTCCAGCAAGTGTAGGCCTATAAAATAGGTCTACACATGGCCTCTTAAGAACCAGGATGCATAGCAGGTGAGCGACAGGCAAGTGAGCAAAGCTTCATCTGTACTTGAAGCAGTCACTCATCACAATAGCATTACCACCTCAGCTCCACTTCATCATCAGGCATTAGATTCTCATAGGAGCGCCAGTCCCTGGTACTGAAAAAGTCAGAGACCATGCGTTAAGAAACCTCTAGGAAGCACCTTCACAATCTATATTTGAGCCCAGACCAAGGATAACCATCATTAATGAGGAATTGTTTCCTTCACTTTTTTTCTTTCATGTTTAGAGAATCCTAGATCAGTGTTTGGTGAGATAGGTGGCTTTCAAAATCTTCCCACTGTTTCTCCTAGTGTCCTCCTGAGGTGTCCAAGATTTCTAATCTGCAGGAAAGGTCTTTTTAGCCCTTGGCATATTCCTGCATACCAGACTTGGGGAATTTACACCAGTGCTTAAAATCAGTGTTTGTTAACCCAAACTTGCTCAGTGTAGTCTGTCTGTATGACTTTATATCCTGACAGAATGACATTCCTTTCATACCACAGACAACCATTTCTTTGCACCTGTACCCCATTATACAAACACTGTATTCAAATCTCAGGGAAAAGAGAAGCACTGTTGGCATGCTAGCTATTGTTCTCATTACAACCAGTGGTGCTTTCATCAAGTTAGGTACTTCATGCATAAAAAGGGAAAAAAAAAAAAAACATATCCCAAGGAACAGTCAGTTCTGCATGTATACTAACAGCCCTCAGCTTTTATCAGTCTTAATTACTGCTTCATTTTTTAATTACAGTTTTGCTAAACATAAAATTCTTGTTTGGCTTTTCTCTCTTACTAAATATGTCATTTCACTATACCCTTGCCACTATGGTTTATAATGATAAATTGGTCCTTAATTTTGTTGCATTTTTGTAGCAGATTCACTTCTCTTTTGCTGATTTCAAGACTGTGTCTTTGGTTTTTAACTATTTTATTACATTGTGCCATTATGTGTATCTTCTTTTTCTTATTTGGAGTTTGTTGAGTTTTTTGGTCTGTAAATTAGTACCTTTTATCAAATGACACATTTTCAGCCTTTATTTCTTCAAATATTCCTTTTGCTCCTTTTGCTATAATTTCTTAAACCCTTGTTGTATTTGTATACTTAATGTTTGCCCACAGGTCTCTTAGGATCTATTAATTTTCTCAGTATTTTTTTCTACTTTAGACTGAATAAATTTCTTTGGTCTATTTTCAAGTTTGCTGATTCTTTCATCTGCCTACTCAGATATGTTGTTGAAGTGCTCTAGTGAATTTTAAGATCCAGAATGTGTTTCCTTCAAATTCTTAGTTTTGATAGTCCATATATATCATTTTCATTTTCTATAGCTTTTTGAGCATATTCCTAAAAATTGATATTGTCTGCACTTTGTTCAATTAAATTCAATGTCTGTGCTACCTCAGAGACATTTTTGAAAATAAATGGGCCACACTTATTTTTTTCATGATTATGATTTAATAACTGGAAATCAGAATCTCTACTGCCTGAATTTTTTTTTTATTGGTATGCTAGTTTCCTCAATGAGTTTTCTATACTGTTTTCTAAAACTACATGTTGTGTGGTTTCTTAAATATCTCTTCCTTTAGCTGTTATTAAATAGTAGTCTAACATAGAGGTCAAATCAACCTTAAGGCAAAAAAATAGTGTATGGCTGACACTGAAACAACATGAAGTCAGGGGTGTTGACTTCCCCAAAACTAATAGGCTCTGTTGAAGCATTACCAATAACACAGTCAATTAGCACACTTTGTTAAATATACAATATTCTTATAATAAAGCAAGCTCAAGAAAACTGTTAAAACAGTATTAAAAAATTACCGTATTGAAAAAACTTTGTGTATAAGTGGGCCCCTGCAGTTTAAACCTATGTCAAGGTTCAACTGTATAATACTTCTTAAGTCTTTGTAGGTTTACGGTTTTGGGGTACCTCTGAAATGCTTAGCTTGAAAGGTTTCTTCTGTGCCTCTCAGACTTTAGTTGCTCCTGCTGCTGAATCAATACAGCAGGCATGAAAGGTTATGGTCTTTTCAGGTCATTTTTGAGTGTGCACCCAGCCTTGAACATGTATATGGCTTTCTAGATCCCTTGTATATGTGGGATATTTTCAAAGATGTTATTCTTCAAAGTCTGCCATTCCCTAGATTTTCCTGCCTGGCTTTGACACTTTTTTGTTGCTTTTTATCTTTTGCCCCATATGGCAGTGCCTTCATTTGCTGATCAGTCTTTTGGAGAACTATTTGGTTCTGAAAGAGTCTGGAATTAGGCAAGATAAAGACTAGATCCTGGTGTTGGTCTTTCAGAGATTACAATGTTTAACAGAAAAACACATTTCTTTCAGAATAAGGTCCCCTGTGCTCCCTCCTGAATCAGGAATGTGGGCTATCATCTACAGGCTACTCTGGGAGGAATGTGGGTAATTAAAAATGACAAATCTCTCCTAATGAGTTTCAGTGGCTCTTCTAATTCAGCATTTGAATAGCATCTTCCAGAGTTTTGATAAAAGTTGATGTGGTCAACATGCTAGTTTTTGTGGTGTTTTAGGGGACAGACAATCCTGGAAATTCATCTCCAATTTTGCTAATGTGTTTCTGAACTTCTTGAGTTGTTCTGTGTACAAATTCTGATTTAATAGTTCTGTATATGGAAACGAGTTTCACAGATGTAAAAGCACACCCTTCTTAAAGCCAGATTTTTCTGACTACAACAGACTAACAGGATGGTTCTTTTATATGGTATGGGTTATCTCAGTGTATAAACTGAGGCCCTTTTTATCTAGTATGGCTGGTAACTCCCTTATGTGTAATTTATAACCTACATCTTTCTAGAATGTACATAAGAAGATAAAGACTTTTTGAATCCTGGCAACTACTGAGAACATTTAGGAGCATGGCAGAGTGAGGGATGTCTCCAGATCTCTTCCGTTGCAACAACAAAAAGCTGAACATCTAAAACTAGACAGTCAACAACCAACCTGCACACATGCATGTCTGAGTGAGTTATCTGCACATCAGAGTTTCTAGAGGTTAGAACTACAGAGAGTCTGGAGCGTAGACTAGGAGGAACAAAGAAGCTGGCTCTCACAGAGAGTCTACTGCATGAGGAGGGGCAGGGGAGAATTTGCAGCCCGTTCCCCTAAAAGCTCTGCCTGAGGGATCTGTGAACTCCACACAGCCAAGCCCAGAGATCAGTGGAGACAGTGGAGCAGGGATAAGAGCTATGTATTAGCAGTGGTGGTTGTGAAGTGGAAGGCTGAGACACGGACACTACCAGCTACCCCGACCCACCAACCCAGAGCAAGGCCTTCCTCCACCCCATGTCCTCCCTGACCTACCACCGCAGAGCCCCAGGGGAACTGACACAACCAGTACTGAGAAGAATACCACTATCGGTACCACATACAGGCTGGGGCCAAGGATCGCTGATCATGGGTTGAATATTTACTGTTCCAGAGAGAAAAAGACATTATTCCCCTTAGAGATCTAAGAGGCTTGGATGTCACCTATTATATAAATAGAGACCTCTATTTAGGGTCATCTTTCTTTAAAAAAGCAGACTACACTCCCAGGCAAAGAAATAGTCCACTAAACATCATGGACAAGCAGAGTGACAAGGCAGTTCAAAAATAAAAGAGTAAATCTCCAAAAAATAATCTTAAACACTGAGAAATATGCAAGTTAAATAACAGAATTCACTGTTGCACCTCTGAAAAAACTCAATGAGATGCAAATACTCCAGATCAACAATTCTAGGCAATAAGGATCGAAATAGACCAAGAATGTTTTTTAGCAAGGAAACAAACTAAAGAACTAATAATTTCTGGAGGTACAGAACACACTAAAAGAGATGAAGAGGGAAATAACAAGCTTGGAAATAGAGCTGACTAGATGATGGGAAGCATCAGTAATATCAAAAACAAATATTTAGAATTCAGAAGAAAGAGAGAATGAAAAATGAGAGAACGAGCTGATGTATGAAAAGGTGAAGCAGAAGAGAACAGAGCCTATTCAGGCCAATAATTGATGAGAATTTCCCAACTCTAAAGAATGAACTGGAGATTCAAATCCAAGAAGCTAACAGAACATGCAAAGATCTCAAAAAGGTCTTCTGCAAGACACAGTATATTAAAATTATCAAAAATTAATAATAGAGAAAGAATTATCAAAGCAGCCATGGAAAAGAAGACCTATAACAAAATCCCATTCCATTATTGGACTTCTCAGTACAAACCTTACAAGCCAGAAAGAACTGGAATAAAATATTCAAACTATTAAATGGAAAAAACTACCAGCCAAGAATAATGTATCCAGCTAAGCTCTTTAGATCTGAAGGAGAAATAAAAAACTTTCCAGACATAGTAAAGGTGAGGGAATGCTCCACTACGAGGCCTGCATTACAGGAAATACTGAAAGGGGTCAGCCCACCTGATGCAAAATGACAAAAAAAATATATAACAAAAAAGACGGCTGGCAGGTGAACAGAGGCAGCACAGTGCAACCCTTATTAGAAACAGTCTTATAAGCTTAAACATTAAGATAATTGCTATTGCAACTTAGAAATGAACGTTCAGTATATATGGGGACAATCTGACAATAACAAAAAAGGAAAGGATTCAGCAGTCGAAATTTGCAAAGCAGAAGGGAGATAATGCACATGTAGAAGAAAATGGACTATGTATATATATAAACATCCTTTACATTAGCTTAACAGTAACCACACACTAAAGATCCTGAACTTGGGTACATAACGGAAAACAAGGACTAGGGGAAATATTCACAAAACCGCACCAAATTATAATAACAGAGCGCAAGGACAAGGAAACAATGAAATTTTTGAGCTACCAAAAAAAAAGCTATAGGAAAACATATTTCAACAATCACCCTAAACGTAAATGGACTGAACTGAAGAACAAGCAGCAATGGAGTTGTAGATTGAATAAAAAAAAAAAAAAAAACAATCATAACCTTACTTGAGGAGACACATCTCAGTTCCAAAGACAAAACTCAAAGTGAAAGGGTGGAAAATGATATTTCAAGCAAATGGCATTCAGAGAAAAGCGACAGTAGCAGTACTAATATCAGATGAAACAGACTTCAAAATAAAAAGGGTAAAGAAAGATACTGAGGGGCACTTCATAATGATAAATGCACCAAGAAGACATAACACTTATTAATATCTATGCTCTCAATCAGGGAGCCCTGAAATATGTAAAGCAATTACTAACAGAACTAAAGGGAGAAACAGACCATAACACTATCATAGTAGGGGACGTAAATGCCCCACTGCTGAAAATGGACAAATCATAAAAACAAAATCAATAAGGAAGTAACATCCTTAAATAGCACATTAGACCAACTGGAACAAGTGACATTTCCAGAGGCTTTTATCCCCGAATTGCTATTTATACATTTTTCTCTATTGCACATGGAACATTCTCATGGATTGACCACATACTGGGACAAAGAGATAGCTTCAACAAATGTAAGAGGGTTGAAATCATAACCATATTCTCTGATTATAATGCTTGGAAGCTGAAGATCAACTGTAAAAGTAAAGTGGGAAAAGCCACAAATACATGGAGATTAAAAAACATACTACTGAAGAATAACTAGGTCAGAGAAGAAATCGAAGGAGATATCAAGAGATACATAGAAATGAATGATAATTATAGTACAACATATCAATATTTTGGGACATGGCACAAAATGGTCATAAGAGGAAAGTTCATATCATTACAGGCCTATCTCCAAAAACAAGAATGAGCCCAAATAAAAAAACTAACGTTTCATCTTAAAAACTAGAAAAAGAACAAATGAAGCCTGAAGTCAGCAGAAGAAAAAAAATAATCAAAAAGTGACAGAAAAAAATAAATGCAAGAAAAAGCTGGTTTTTTGAGAAGGTTAATAAAATTAACAAACCCGTGGCTAGACTCACTAAAGAAAAAGAGAAAGGAAACAAAATCAGTGATGCAAGAGGGGAAATTGTAACAGACACCACAGAATATAAAAAGGATCATACAAGAATACTATGAAAAAGTATATAATACCAAATAACCTAGAAGAAATGGTCTAGTACTTAGAAAAATATAATCTTCCTAGACTGAATCAGGAAGAGCTAGAAAATTTAAATAGATCATTCAGCAGTATGAAAATCAAAAATCATCAAGCTTACCAAAAATTGAAAGTCCCACACCAGATGACTTCACCAATGAATTCTACCTGACATTCAAAGAATATTTAATACCTATTTTCCTCAAACTCTTCCAAATGTCTAGGTGGAGGCAAATACTTCCCAACTCACTTTATAAGGGCAATATTACCCTAATACCAAGACCTGGTAAAGATAACACAAAAAAAGAAAAGTGCAGACCAATATCTCTTATGAACATAGATGTAAAAATTCAAAATAAGATACTAGCAAACTGAATACAGCAACATATTAAAAAGATTATACACCACAATCAAGCGGGCTTCATTCCAGGGGCACACGGATGGTTCAAAATACGCAAATTAATAAATGTGATACATAAACTAAAAAATAAGAATCACATAATATCAATAGATGCAGAAAAGGCCTTTGACAAGATTCAGCATCCATTTATGATCAAAACAAAATCAATACAGAAGGAAGTATCTTAATATAATAAAGACCATATATAACAAACCTTCAGACAACTTTGTATACTTAATGGTGAAAACCGAAAACCTTTCCTCTGAGATCAGGAACAAGGCAAGGCTGTCCACTATCGCCCTTGTTATTCAATATAACATTGGAGGTCCTAGCGAGAGCAATTAGACAAGAGAAAAGATAGAAAAGGGTTCCAAATAGGAAATTAAGTCAAACTGTTACTATTTGCAGATGACATGAATCTCTATATAGAAAACCCTAAAGACTCCACCAGATTGCTACTAGAAACAATAAGCAAATACAGTAAATTTTCTGGGTACAAAACCAACATTCAAAATCCATAGTACTTCTATACTCTAATAATGAAATCAAGAAAAAGTGGAAAAAACCAATTCCTTTTGCAACTTCAATGAAAAGAATAAAATACCTAAGAATAAATTTACCAAAACATATGAAGGATCTTTATAATGAAAACTATAAGAACTTATTAAAAGAAATTGAAGAAGATACAAAGAAAATGGAAAGATATTCCATGTTTTTAGCAGAATCTACATAGTTAAAATAACCTTATTACTTAAAGCATTATATAGATTGAATGCGATCCCCATCAAAATCCCATCAGCATTTTTTAAAGAAATAGAACAAAAATTATCAGATTTGTATGGAAACACAAAGGAACCCAAATTGCCAAAGTGATCTTGAGAAAAAGGAAGCTAGAGCCATTATTCTGCCTAACTTCAAATTATACTACAAAGCGACAGTAATCAAAACGGCATGGTATTGGTACCAAAAGAGAGACACGGACCAGTGGAACAAAATCGAAAATCCAGAAGTAAACCGATATTTATATGCGCAAATAATTTTCAACAAAGAAAGCCAAAAACATACAGTGGAGAAAGGAAATCCTCTTCAATAAATGGTACTGGGAAAACTGGAAAGCCGCCTGCAAAAGAATGAAACTAGACTGTTGTCTATCACCACACACCAAAATTAATTCAAAATGGATTAAGGACCTGAATATAAGCCCTGAAAAAAATGCATAGAAGAAAACACAGAAACTAAACTCAAGGATCTTGGACTTAAAGAGGATTTTATGAGTTTGACCGCAAAGGCAAGAGAAGTAAAAGCAAAAATAAATGAATGGGACTACATCCAACTAAAAAGCTTCTGCTCAGCAAAAGAAACTGTCAACAAGGTAAAGAGACAACCATTGGAATGGGAAAATATATTTGAAAGAAACACCTCCAATAGGCTCTTATGAACCTAATATTCAAAATACACAAAGAAAGCAACACCTCTGATAAGGGGCCAACAGCCAAAATATACAAAGAACACATACAACTCAATAACACTATAAAAACAAATGATCCAGTCAAAAAATTGGGCAGTGGACGTAACTGACACATCCCTAGAGGACATACAAATGACCAACAAATATTTGAAAAGATTCTCAATAATGGTATTAGGAAAATGAAAATCAAAACCACAATGAGATACCATCTCACACCTGTTAAAATGGCTATCCATCAACAGGACAAGTAATAACAAATGTTGGGGAGGATGTGGAGAAATAGGAACCCTCACATATTGCTGGTGGGACTGCAAATTGGTATGGTCACTATAGAAAACAGTATGAAGTTTCCTCAAAAAACTGAGAATTGCTCTATCATATGATCCAGCTATCCCTCTACTGGATATTTACCCCCAACAACTTGAAATCCCATATCCAATAAGATATTTGCACACTGATGTTCACAACAGCATTAGTCACAGTGGACAAGACATGGAAGTAACTGAAGTGTCCTATGGTAGACAATTGTATAAAGAAGTTTGTGGTACATTTATACAATGGAATATAACTCAGCCATAAGAAGAGATGAAATACTGCCATTTGTGACAACATGGATAGATATGAGATCATCATGCTAAGTGAAATAAGTCAGAAGAAGTTAAGAACCATGATTTCACTCCTATGTGCTGATATAAATCTAAAAGTAAATAATATGACAAACAATGACTCATGGAACAAATTAGTGGACTAGTGTTTACCTGGTGTAGGGGAAGTTGGGAGAGGTAGGTAGTGGTAACAGGGGTTAAGTTTGGTGATGGATGGAATTCTAACTCTGGGTGGTGAACACATAATGCAACATACTCTTGAAGTACATACTTGGAAACATTGAATTTTGTTGTTGACTTTCGTCTCAAAAATAATACTAAAAAATATATTTCTTTTCATATGGAGATATATGTGTGTGTATCCTGCCTATAAATTCTTAGGGCTTCCTCTTTTATTATAGTTTTGAGGATTTGTATGTGATCACTGTCCTAGTCCTCTTTGGATAGCAGCCTCCTTAATGTACAAAACTGGACACATTCTCTTTGAAAAGAATGAATTGCATAATACTACAAAACTGATATCCGACATGCTTGTATATATCACTTTCCTGAATTTATAAACCCATTTGGGAGGGGGCTATTACTGTAAACTTGCCTTATACATATTACATAGTATTTTGCTTTCTAGAATACAAGTTTACTTATGGTATATATAAACCTTAGATTCTCCTGTGCAGATATAGATAAAACTTTATGCTTAGAAGTATCAGGACTTCTTCTCCTCATGTTTGTACACTCTGTAGATAAGCAACCTCTTTCTGGATGTATACTGAACTTACTGACTGTGAAAGACTCATGTAATCAGAAAGGAAGTCGAGACATAAATTCAAAGGACCACAGATAGTAGTATAAACAATTATACACCAACGACTTGGAAAACTTAGAAAGTAATACATGTTTAAAGACACAGAATCTACAAAAAACAATCTTGAAGAAATGTAAAACATAAGCACATTAATATCAAGTAAAGAGATGTAATCAGTAATCTTAAACATCCCAACAGAAAAGCCCAGGACCAACTGGCTTCATTGCTGAATTCTACCAAAATTAAAGAATTCACAGAGATCCTTCTCAAACTATTTTAAAAACCTGAAAATGAGGAAAAACTCCCAGTCTCATTACATGAGGCCAATATTAACCTGATGCAAAGCCAGATAAGGAAACTAAGGTCAATTTCCCTGATAACTACATATGTAAAAATTCTCAGCAGTATACTCGTAAATCCAATTCAACATCAAAAGAATCATGCACTATAATTAAGTGGAATTCATTTCAGGGATGCAAGCGTAGTTCAACATATGCAAACCAACAAATGTGATACTCCACAATAAAATGAAAGATAAAAATCATATCTTCTCTATAGATGCAGAAAAAGCATTTGATTTCCTTTCATGATAAACTGCTCAGCAAATTAGGTGAAAAGAAACATAACTATCACAGTAAATGCCATATCACAATCCCACAGTCAACGAGATGGTGAAAGGTTAAAAATTTTTCTTCTAAGATCAAGAACAAATAAAAGTGCACAAGCTTCCCACTACCTAACAGTACAATTAGGCAAGAAAAAGAAATAAAGGCAATCAAATTGGAAAAGAAGAAGAAAAAAATCTCATTTGCAGATGACGCAGTCTTACATATAGAAAGCTTAAGACTCCAACAAAAATTATCAAAATAATGCTGAAAAGTTTCAGGATTAAAAGAAATCCAAAAATTAGTTGTATTACCATCTACTAACAATTATCTAAAAAGAAATCTAAAATAACACTCCTACCATTTATAATAGCATCCAAAACAATAGAGTACTTAGGAATAAATTTAACCAAAGAGGTGAAAGATACATACACTGAAAATTACAAGGTATTGATGAAAGAAATTTATTCCTGGAGACAAAGATGGTTAAATATTTGAAAGTCAATGTATTATATCACATTAATAGACTGATGAAAAGCTATATGATCATTCTTTCTCATAGCATTTGACAAAACACAACACACTTTAATAAAAATCTCAACAAAATAAGGAAAGAAGGAAACTATCTCAGTAAAATAAAAGCCATATGTGAAAAACCCATAGCATTACACTCAATGGTGAAAGCTGAGTTTTCCTAATACTGGTAATAAGACAAGGATGCCCCACTCTTGCCACATTTTTTTCCCGAGTAAGATTTAATTTTTAAAGATTTTTTTCAATTAGGGTTGACATTCAGTATTTTATTAGTTTCAGGTGTGCAGCATTTATATAACCTTATGAAGTGATCCCCCAATTAGTCTACTGCTCACCTGATACCATAATTATTACATTATTATTGACTGTATTTCCGATGCTATACTTCACATCCCTGTGACTATTTTTCTAACTACCCATTTCTACTTCTTAATGTTGCCTTTCTCATCCAATCCTCCAAACTCTTTCCCATCTGGCATCCATTAGTTCTCTTTGAGTTTCTGGGGTTTTTTGCTCTTTACATTCCATGTATAAGTGAAATCATGTGGCATTTTCTCACTTAGCATGATACCTTCCAGGCACACCCAATTTGTTGCAAATGGTAAGATTTTATTCTTTTTTATGATGAGTAATTTTCCACTTTATTTGTGGATTATATCTTTATCCATTTGTCTATTGATAGGCAGTTAGGCTGATTCCATATCTTGGCTATCATAAACAGTGCTGCAATAAACATAGGGGCACATGTATCTTTTCAAATTAATGTTTTGGATTTCTTTGGATAAATACCCAAAAGTGTAACTGCTGGGTCATACAGTATTTCTATGTTAATTTTTGAGTATCTTACATACTGGTTTCTATAGTGGCTGCACCTATTTGCAATTCCACCAACAGCACATGAGGATTCCCTTTTCTCCACATTTTTCCAGCACTTGTTGAGTTACTGATGGACAGTCTGACAGGTGGGAGGTGATAACCCACTGTGGTCTTAATTTTTATTTCTCTGATTAGTGACATTGAACACCTTTGCATGTATTCATTAACTATATGTACGCCCTCCTTGGAGAAATTTCTATTCTGGTCATCTGCCCATTTTTTAATTGGATTGTTTTTTTTAGTTGAGTTCCATGAGTTCTTTATAAATTTTCCATATTTACTCCTTAACAGATATTTCATTGGCAAATACCATCTCCCATTCAATATTGTCTTTTCGTTTTGTTGTTGGTTTCCTTTGCTGTGCAAAAAATTTTTAGTTTGGTTTAGTACCATCCATTCTTGCCACCTTTATTCAACATAGTACTCAAGAGTTTTAGCCAGAGCAATTAGGCAAGAAAAAGAAATATCTAATTGAAAAAGAAGTGAAATTGATGATAGGTAGAAACCCAACGGTTTCTAGCAAAAAAAAACAAAGACAAAAACAAGGCAAAAAAATACTTGTAATAAGTGAATTGAGTAAAATATAAAAGACAACAAAAAAATATCAATTACATTTTCTATAACTAAAAATAATCCAAAAATGAACTTCGGAAAATATTCCATTAACAATAACATTAAATAAAAAAAACTGTAAATAAAAACTATAAAACACTGCTAAAATGAATTAAAAACATAAATGAAAACACATTCCATTTTCATGCATTGAGTTAATATTGTTAAAATGACCATACTACCTGAAGTGATTTACAGATTCAATACAATTCCTATCAAAATTCCCAATGACATTTTTTTGCACTAACAGAAAAACATACCCTAGAATTCACATGGAATCTCAAAGGACTATGAGTAATCAAAACAACCCTGAAAAAGAACAAAACCGAAGGACTCACACTTACTGATTTCAAATATTACTACGAAGCTACAGTAATCAAAACTGGTATTGTAATAAAGACAAAGACCAATGGGACAAAATAAAAGCCAAGAATAGCATTATATATTTATCGATAATTACACTTCTGGCTATGTACCTAAAAACGGAAAAAACATTTTAAGTAATTATTTGTACACGTATGTTCATAGCAGCAATGTGGACGACAACTAAACAAAAGCAACCTTATTTCCATCAGCAGATGAATGGATAAGCAAAATGTGGTATATATGTACTATGGAATATTATTCGGCCTTAAAAAGAATGGAAATTCTGATACATGCTAATACATGGATGAAACTGAGGACACAGTGCTGAGTAAATTAAGCCAGTCATAAAAAATAAAAACGAATACTGTAAAATTTTATCAGGTACTGAGAACAGTCAAAATCACAGACAAGGAGGTGAACAGAAGTTATCATGGAACAGGGTAGGGGAATGGGTAACTACTACATAACAGAATTCAAATTTTAATTTTACAAAATGAAAAAAACTAGATCTTATGCAGAGTATATTTCTTCTTAAGTCTCCAGTTTGCTTTGGTTTATAGAGTCCAAATTGATATAATGATAGAAATCTGATCATTAACATTAAAAAAATAGCAATAAAACTATATATTTTAGGAACACAGAAGACAAAAGATACTTTATCTTCAACAATTTTATTGTCTTTTCGTAACATGTCTGTAAAATTGTTAAACAGGCAGTGAATTTGCTTATAAAGTTAAAAGATAAAATTCAATAAAGTTCAGTTTGCGTACATTTTTAAGCAAATTCAATGAGATTATTTTCGATATCTACAGTGGGTAGAAAACAGCTCAAAGTCTTTGAATAACAATATAAAATACATAAACGATCTTTCTGAAGCATGAAAATGAATTTCATAGCTTTATGTTATAAAGTCTACACAATTAGTTGTGTATGGATGTAGCTTTAATTTATACTACATTCAACAGCAAATAACCCAGTTAACAGTATATACTCTGTAAACAAAACAAAGTTACACATTAAGTACCTTTACCAAATTTATATTCATAAACACCTTCTCAATTTTGATGGCCTCACTTACGAAAGTTAACAGTCCCTGTCACCAGGGCTTTGTATTAAAATAAAGTCAATAAAAAATAATAATTTTTATTCCAGTAAAAACAAAAATTCTTTGGACTAAAGAATTTTATGTATATATTAAACACCAAAATATTTTCATATGTATTAATGTACTACAGATTTGTCAACCATATTTCTTGACACACATATCCATGGATTGACAAAAACAAAAAACACAGTATACACAGTTACGCTGTAGTGCTTACCAATAGTCCTTCTCTAAGGTCACATCACCTGGATTTAAGCATTCCAAAGAAGAGCCAAGGAGAGTCTGAAGTTCACTTGTAAATTCAACCAAATCTAATAATTCCTTGCTTTTTGGGTTGAACGCT
The DNA here is from genome assembly GCF_014176215.1 of Rousettus aegyptiacus. Lineage (NCBI taxonomy): Eukaryota > Metazoa > Chordata > Mammalia > Chiroptera > Pteropodidae > Rousettus > Rousettus aegyptiacus. The sequence goes on from NW_023416294.1 coordinate 5,788,658, forward strand.
TCCAAATCTTTGGAACAAGAGAACAAGAGACTTGCTGAAACTTGCCTGTAAAACTCTTCTTCTGCAATTGTGACAATTTCCACATTTGGAAAACTGCAACGGAATATGTGGGATGACATTTCTAATTTTTTAAGTACATCTGAAAGCAGTAACCAGTTTCGTGGCCTGTAAAACAGAAAGGAAGGTGTTTGAAACCTCTGGCAAATTAAAGTAGACCCAATAATTACAGCCCTTAATAAACCATTCTAAAGCCATAACAAGAGCATTTACTTCCACCGCCCTGCCATTCATTTTTCACCATACACATTCACTGACCAACATTCTCCTTTCAAGGTAAGCAAAAGTATCTACTCCTAGTGAGAGTAACTGTGGACTCATCCAGTTTTAAGAGAACATATAGGGAAGACAAACTGGTTTTTAGAAAGAAAGATGAAAACTGTAATGAAACTCATCTTTCATCTTTTCTTTAATACATATCCACTCTCAAACTCCTCATCTATTCAGATTCATGTTTTAAAGAAGCAAATTGTTTCATTCCATATACTCTGCAACAGAACTTTAGATCCTAATAAAATTTCACTGTTTATAATGGCTTACATACTTCAGAGCCTGATGATGATATTATTTAGAGGCCAAAAAATACCTTACCAAATTTGATGATATTAAAAAATACCCAGAAGCATAAATAATAATTTTCTAATCCTTTATGAGAAGGAAAATTATCACTATAGGTGCAGTATGCTGCATTTACCCAGGAAGGTCCCTTTAATGATATTCTGGGAAGCTTCTAAAACTATTTCTCAAAGATTTAATATCTTAGGTATACAGGAACAAACTCTTCTGTGGAATTCCAATAAATGACAGCTTCAACACTTTGGGCTCTAGGTGGTCCTTATTTGCCTTGGAAGTGTTCTGATAAAGATATTATATACTGTACTATGAATCTGATCCCCATTGTGTATAATGAATCTTTTCTAGATAGCACATTAAGTGAGGTGCAAGGACACTTAGAATTCACTTACCCACCCACCATTTATTTAAAGGGGTTTTTAAAGGTTCTACTACTCTAAGAAAACTCAGATATTTTTCAACCATATCCTTACCCTTGAGAAACAGAAACTTGGATGTTATAACATGGTAATAGGGGGCTATCTGAAAATTCGAATTCAAACACATCCCTGTATGACTCATCTTCATCATCCTGGACCTCTGGTCCTGGAGGGTTTGCCAAAACATTAAATCCAGTTTCATGATCTGGTTCTAATGGAGGGAAAAAGAGAGAAAGGAGTTAGCTCCTTTAAACTTTCAGCTCAACAAGTAAACGATTCTAAATAAAAAGAAATTATTTCCTAATAATCTCTGTTTAGAGTCCCATCCGCCTCTCACTCATACCACAGAGAAATGTTCTGAAACACATTCACTTCCTACTAAACTAAAAAGAACAATGTTACTCACCACACACAGAGCTTCCATAGAACTCCCAAGAACTATTAAATTCATCTCTGTGACCCTGTAGGTCATTTAAATAATCTGGAGAGAGGGAAAAAGTTTTTAAAAAACTGTTGAAATAATAAAGATTTCGGCACAGTTGCAGGATAGTCAACATACAAAAATCGGTTGATTTCTAACAAAAAATCCAAGAAGGAAATAAAATAATCACAAAATAGCTTCAAAAAAATACTTAGGAATAAACCTAATGAAGGGACAAACGATCTGTATGCTGAAAACTAAAATGTTGATAACTCTAAGGAGATACAGATAAATTGAAAGGTATTTCATACTGATAGCTTAGATAACTTAATACTGCTAACATGACATATTATCCAAAGCAATCTATAGATTTATCGTAACTTATCAAAATCTCAATAACATTTTTCAAAAATAGAAAAGTTGTACTAAAAATGAAATCTTGAGATCCCAAATGGCCAAAAATATCTTTAAAAAAAGTTGGTGGCTGTGCACTTCCTAATTTAGGAGCAAAATAATACCTTAACCATAAACAATAATTTTCTAATCCTTTATGAGAAGGAAAATTAATTTGACTGCAAAGCAACAGTAATTAAGACAGTATACAACTGGCATAAATACAGACAGACATACAGACCAAAGGGACATAATAGAGCCAAACATAAAAATCCTTATATACTGTCAAACGATTTTTGGCAAAGATAATGAACTCTATACTATATACAAAATTTAACTCAAAAATGGATTAAAGACCCAAACATAAGACCTAAAACATAAAAGATAAGGAAAAGTATTCAGAAAATGGCATTTGGCAGTAATTTCTTGAATATGACACCAAAAGCACAGGCAAAAGCAAATAATTGTGACTACAGTGAATCTTAAAATCTACGTATTAAAGGAAACAGAAGAATGAAAAGGCAACCCACAGAAAAAAATATTTGCAAACCAACTATCTGATGAAGGGTTAATAGACAGAAAAAAAACAAACAAACCCACTACAACTCAACAAAAAGCCAAATAACTAAATTAGAAATGAACAAAGGACTTGAAAAACAATTCTCCAGTAAAGCTTTATGAATGGCCAAAAAGAAAAGATAATAAACATCACTAATCTTTAAAAAAATGCATATGTAACTATAATAAGATATTCATTATCCACTCACAGATTGCTGGTGGGAATGTAAAATAATATAGCCACTGTGGAACAATAATATGGAAGTTCCCCAGAAAATTTAAAATTGAATTATCATATAACCCAGCAATTTCACTTTTGAGTTAATACCCTAAAGAACTGAAAGGAGGATCTCAGATATTTTCACAAATATATTTACTTATTATAGCATTATTCACAACAATTAGAAGTTGCAAACAACCCAAATGTCCATCCACAGACAATACAGACAATGGACTATTCTCCAGTCTTAAAAAGGAAATTCTTTCACATACTACAATGTAGAGGAACCTTGAAAACATGATCAGTGAAATAAACCAGTCACAAAAGGTCACATAATGTAAGATTTCACTTATATAAGTTATCTATAGTAGGTAAAATGATAAAAGAAAAAAGGAAAATGCTGCCTGCCAAAAAATGGGTGGAGAGGAGGTGAATATTAGTATTTAATGAGCATGAATTTTTATTTCTACAAGATGGAAGAGTTCTAGAGGGCTGCTGCACCACAATGCAAATATACGTGTTTGAGAGAAATTTTCACGGTACATATTTCTACCTATAATTTAAAATAAAATAAAAAATTTAATTAGCATAAAAACTGATTATATATAAAAAAAATGCTAACATTTCAGGGATATTTCCTTATTCACTCAGAATAGGTTGGCATGTCATTTTCTCTATGTCCCCCCAAAAAGCTCACTTGCTACTCATGGATGCAATTCGCCAACAACCTATTCCCTGCTGTATCTGACGAAAGCCCATATGTCCAATCACCTGCTTTCCCTACATACAGAGCACTTACAATAATTTTAATTAACAAACAAAAGTTAGACCAGCAAGCTAAGAGCTTTTCAGCTATCATATACAAAAATAAAGGAGCATTAAATTTACCTCTGATAAACTAAGATTTTTAAATAAGTAAATCTAAGTTAAGATAAACAAATAGTTATTACCATGTGGGTTAGTAACATTCTTTGGTAGTTAAGAATATAGTAAAGAATTTAAGTGTACATTCTTCATATTCATAAAAAGCTTGTACTTCTTTAGGATTCTTGTAATGGCTCAGGCTTACACAATGGCTCATCAGCTGACTAAATATCACATTAACACACAGATAATTTCATGAATGAAAGGTCTGAGTCTTTAATTTCATACAGATTCAGAATGTAAAAAAATGATACCTAAGTTAAAAATGTATTTGTAGAAAGGCAAATAACTTTAAGGAATCTTAAATATTAGTGAAAGTAGGTCAATTTAAATGCAGAATCAGTGGGTAAGCACACCAAAATAATTAGCTTAATTAGAACACTATCATACAAAAGGCATTACTGCTGTTTTAAAATCCAAAAGTATTTCATGTCTAACAAAATCTAAAATTTTTTAGTCAGTATCTAAATTGTAAGAAAGAATATTTTTTTTCTATTCTATTTTTTAAAATTAAATTTATTGGGGTGACCTGATCAATAAAATCATACAGTTTTCAAGTGTGCTATTTTCTTGAACTTTACCATTCTTGTTCCTTGAAGTAACCTACCTGCCAGAAACCTTTCCATAACGTCGCTGTGAGTCATTTTCATAATGGTTCTACCTGAGTAGGTAGCCAAAGTTGGGTCAGCACCATAGGAGAGAAGCAGGCGGACAATTTCCAAGTGATCATTCTCAACTGCATCATGGAGAGGCCTATAAACAGACATACAGTAGGATTAAACTTGAGTACAAACACATACATATGCTTATTTCTGGAGTTGTTTAATAATAGGCAAAACAGGCTGTGTGTGTACTAGGTGTGACAAGTCTCAAATGTACAATTTTTCACCAACAAAGTCTGTATCGTCAAATCGGTCTACACACAGAAAACTAAGGCATATTATAAAAATGTTAGAGGGACTTCAAGGGAAAAAAAAAGATAAAAATATAAATAATAAAACTGCAATAACTACATATATATCAAAAATGACTTTAATGTAAATATTAAACACTCCCATCAAAAGACATAGGTGGCTGAATGGATGAGAAAACAAGGCCCTTACATATGCTGCCTACAAGAAACTTTCTTCAGATCAAAAAAGTAACGAGACTTAAAGTAATGGGATGGAAAAGATGTTTCATAGAAATAGAACTGAAAGAAAAAGCTGGGGTAGCAACACATTTTCAGACAAAATAGACTTTGAAACAAAGGCTGTAACTAGATACAAAAAACTACTCATTAATTTTTGAATATTTTTCCAAAGAAACCCAAAACACTACTTTGAAGTGACATGAGTATCCATATGTTCACTGCAACATTATTTACGGTAGCCAAAACATGGAAGCAACCTGGGTGTCCATCAATGGATGAATGGATAAGAAAGTAGTACTCTGAAAAGATACACAAAATGGATAAACTCCTAACCAGACTTTTCAAGAAAAATAGAGGCCTCAGATAAAAAAAAATAAAAATGAATCAAGCGACAACTGATTCAACAGGAACACAAAGGATCATAAGAAGTACTATGAGTAATTATGCACCAACAATTTGAACAATATGGAAGAAATGGACACATTCCTAGAAACATACAATCTCCCAAGACTGAGTCAAGAAGAAACAGAAAATCTGAACTGACTACTACTAACAAATTGAATCAGTATTCAAAAAATCCCAAGAAACAAAAAGTCCTGGAGCAAATGGTTTCAAAGGTGAATTTTACCAAACATTCAAAGAAGAATTATCACCTATTCTTCTCAAACTATTTTTAAAAATTTAAGAGAAGAGAATGCTTCCTATTACTTTCCATGAGGCTACCATTACCTTGATTCCAAAACCAGATAGAGACAGCACACACGAAAAACAGATGAACATTGATGCAAAATTCCTCAATGAAATATGAAGAATTTATCAGTACTTTAAAAATATCATACATCATGATAAAATTGGATTTATTCCTGGAATGCAAGGTTGGTACAATATCCACAAATTAATTACTGTGATACAGCACAGTACCAATCAAAATAAAAATCATATGACCATATCAACAGATGCTGAAAAAACAACTGACAAAATCCAGAATCCATCTATGATATAAACTCTCAGCAAAGTGGAAATAGAGGGAGCAAACCTTAACATAATAAAGTCCATATATGACAAACCTACAGCTAACATCATCACACTCAACAGGAAAAGGCTAAAAGTGTTTTCCTGAAGATCAGGAAGAAGACAACGATGCCCACATTCCCCACGCCTATTCAACATTGCAGTGGATGTCTTAACTACAGCATTAAGGTAAGAAAGAAAAATAAAAGGCATCTGAATTGGAAAGGAAAAAGTGAAACTCTCATTATTTACAGACGACTTGATAATATCTAAAGAGAACTCTAAAGATTCCAACAAAAAAACTTAGAACTAATCAATGAATTCAGTAAAGTAGCAGGTTACAAAATAAATATTTAGAAGTCAGTGGCATTTTGTACACCACCTTTCTACTCTCCAACTTCTGCATTTTCAGATTTCACAAACAAGCATCTGTCTCTCTCTCTGATTGATTTCATTTATCATAAAGCCCTCAAGGTTCATTTAAGCTGTGGCAAATAGGAGGATTTTGCTATTTTCTCATGGCTGGACAATATTCTATATTGTGTATGGGGGGAGGGGTGCAGTACTAATCTGCAGACATTTAGGTTTACACATGCTGGCCATAGAGAACGATGCTGCAGTGAACATAGCGGTACAGATCTCTCTGAGATAATGACTTCATCCACTTCAGATAAAATACATATTTTGGGATATTAACTCTTTATATAGTAGATATATATATATATATAGTAGATATATATATAGTAGATATTTATATGTAGATATTTTTGCCCATTCCATCGGCTGCCTATTCATTTCCTTGGTTATTACTTTTTGCTGAGTAGAAGCTTTTTAGATCAATGCAGTCCCATTTGTTTTTAGTTTTGCTGTTTGTACTTTGAGCTCATATAAAAAAAAAAAAAAAAAAACATCATTGCCAGCAGTATCAAGAAGCTTTTTCCTTACATTTTCTATACAAGTTTTATGGTTTCAGGCATATTTTAAGTTAATTTTTGTGAATGGTTTAAGATAAAAATTATAATTTTCACAACATCCATTTATTGAAGAAGCAATCAATTCTCCCATTGATTGTTCTTAGCTTCCTTATGAAATATTTAACTGTATATGTGTAGACTCTCCATTCTGTTCTACTAGTCTCTTTTTTAATACCATATTGTTTTGATTACTATAGATTTGGAGTACAGTTTAAAACCAGGAAGTGTGATGCCTACAATTTTGTTGTCTCAGGATTGCTTTGGCTATTCAGGGTTTTTGTCATGCTATACAAATTTTAGGATTTTTTTCCATTTCTTTGAAAAATGGCATTAAAATTTTGACCAGGATTGTACTGTATCTGTGGATGGCTTTGTGTAGCATGAATGGCCACTTGAATAGTATTCACTGTTCAAATTCTATAACACAGCATGTCTTTCCATTTACTTGTACCTTCTTCAATTTTCATGTCATAAGTTTCAGCACAAAGACCTTTCTTCACCTGTTGTATTCATTCCTCATCTATTGCTTTTTATACTATTGTGAATGAGACTTTTTTCTTCTACACATATTTTGTTGATGTCTACAAACAGGTATGTTCCTTCGCCTCCAATTTGTTGGGATTTCTATGATGAAAATATGGCTCTATTTTGCCAATTTGTTCTGCTTTTGACATAATGAATTTTTAGCTTTCATTCTATTAATGTGATTGGTTTATCAGATTTATTGATTTGTATATGCTGAATTACTCCTGTATCACATGATGAATCCTACTTGATCATCTTTATGCTGTTTAATGTGGTATTAAATTGTTTATTATTTTGAGAAAATTCCATGTGTTATTCATCAGGGATATCAACTTATGCTTTTTGTGCGTATGTCCTTATATGGCTTTGGGTCAGGATAATGCTGCTCTTATACAATAATTTTGACAGTACTTCCTCCTCTTTGTTAAGAGTTTTAGTATGATTATCTTGTCCTTAAGTATTTCATAGAATTTACCAGTAAAACCATCTGGTCGTAGGCTTTTCTATATTTCTGTATTGGGAGATTTTTTTACTACTGAATCAATTCCTTAATTTGTTATTGGCTGTATTTTCTATTTCTTCCTGATTCAGTTGGTGACTTGTATGTATCTAGGAGTTATATATTTCTACTAGATTATCCAATTTTTCATATACAATTGTTTAAAGTAGTCTCTTATGATCCTATTCTGTGATATCAGTTAATGTCTTTTCTTTCCCTTATAATTTTACTTGTCTTTTATTCCTAATCAAGCTAAAGTTTTGTTAATTATTTTTCAAAAAAACAGATCTTAGTGTTTGTTGATCTTTCTATTACTTTCCCTTGTCCTCTATTTTATTTCTTCTCTTATCATCATTTCCTTCACTCTGCTAATTTAGGACTCACTGTGTTCTTTAATTCCTTGAAGAGTAAAGTTATATCGTCTATTTAAAATCTTTTTTTTTTTTAAGGCATTTATCCCTATAAATACACCTCTTAGAACTGCTTTTATAGTGTCATATAAGTTTTGGTGTGTGCTTTTCAACTTTCATTTGTTTTGAGATATTCTGATTTTCATTTCTTGAACCATTCAAAATATGTTCAGGAGTGTATTGCTAAATTCCATTATCTGTAAGTTTTTCATGTTTTTTCCTGTTGATTTCTAGTTTCATACCATTCTGCTCAGAAAAAAAATATTTATCAATTTTCTTAAATTTACTAAGATTTGTTTGCGGCATATCAGATGATCGATGCATACTAGAGAAGAATGTATACTCTGATGGAATTTTCTATTATATCTGTTAAGTCCATTTGGTATAAAGTCCAATGTTTCCTTTTAATTTCCTATCTTCCTGACCTATCCACTGCTTAAAGAAGGTATTGAAGTAACCTAGTCTTATTGTATTTTTGACTAGTTCTCCTTTCAGATCATGCTAGTTTTTGTGTAATATATACAGTTCCTCCAATATTGGGAGCATATATATTTTACCATTGTTATGTCTTCTGGATGAGCTGAATTTTTGTAATTATATAATGATCTTCTTTGTCTTTTCTTATCATTTTTGGCTTAAAGTCTAATTTTTCTGGTAGAAGTAGAGCTATCTCCACTCTCTTTAGGTTCAATCTCTTCACTTTTTTATATGTACTGTTAAAACTGAAGTGAGTCTTTAGTAGAAGGCATATAGATGTATCTTGTTTTTTATGCATCCAGCCATTTTGTACCTTTTAACTGGAAATTTCAATTACTTATATGTGAGGTCTTACTGTTGTCATCTGATGGCTTCCAGATTGTTTTGTAGTTCTCTTCTTCCTTTTTTATTCTTTTGTGTTTCTTTTTGAACTGATAATTTTCTATGGTAATATGCTGTGATCTCTTGTATATTTGAGAGAGTCAGAATCTGCAATGTTTTTTCTTTGTGTTTACAATGAGACTTACATGAAACATCTTATAGAAATAATGAACTATTTTACATTCACTTTTAAAAACTACACTTTTATGCCCCTTTATATGCCTTTAGTGTTGCAATTTGCCTATCTATATTGTATTCACTTAACAGCTTTAATTATTTTTGATACCTCTAACCTTTTTATAGAAGTCGTTAACAGACCATCATATTACAGTATTAGAGTTTCTCAATTTGACTATATATTTGTCTTTACCAATGTGTTGTGTATTTTCACGTTTTTATTCCTAGTTAGTATTCTCTCATATCAGCTTGAAGAACTCCTTTCACAAATATATAGTGATAAAAGGAAATTTAATTTTGGGTTGTGAGTACACTGGAATACACATATGACATATTATTAAACTGTACACTTGAAACCTATATATTTTTATTAATCAGTGTTAATAAACCCCCAACAAATTTAATAAAGGGAAAAAAGAACAACATTCAGCATTTCTTGTAAGATAGGTCTGCTGGCGGTAAATTCTTTCAGCTGTTTGTATTGGAAAGTATTTTCTCTTTGTTGCTAAAAGATAACTTTGTAGCATAGAGTTTCTGTTAGCAATTTTTTCCTTTTAGCACTTTAAGTTTATTACCACTATCTCTTGGCCTATAAGGCTTCTGCTAATAAATCTACTGATATCTTATTGGGATTTCCAGTAGATAAGTTACAATCTTCTTTTTTCCTAATGTCTTTAAGGACCCTCTTGGAGATTTTTTGAACTGAAATAATGGAGTGATGTATATCTTCATGAATTTGAATTTCAAATATCTCCCCAAGTTTGGAGAGTTCTTTATGTAAGCTTTCTCTCTTCTACCTCTCTTTCCCTTTCAGATTTACAATGATTTGAATTTTTTTTTTTTTTATGAAGTTTCTTAGATCATGTAGGCTTTCTCCACTCTTATTTTTTTCTTTTTGGTTATTTCAAAGTTTCTATATTTTAGCTCAGATTCTTTCTGCTATTTTATCTATTCTGATACTGATGTAATCACATTTTCATTTATTAAATTCTTCAGCTCCAGAATTTCTTTTTCATGTTGTCTACTTCGGTTAAATTTCACATTTCTTTTGAGTATTGTTCTCCTGACATGACTGAATAATCTTGTAGTTGGTTGTGATCTATTAAGTTTCCTTAAAGAGCTCATCTGAATTCTTCAACTGGTAAATCACAGATCTCTATGTCTGTTGGTTTGGTTATTGGAAGGTTACTGAGATCCTTTTATTATGTCATGTTTCCATGAGTTTTCATGTTCTTTTAAGTTTGTCATTACTGCTTTCACGTTTGAAGTAGCAGTACCTCCTCCAATTTTTACTTACCATCTTCAGGGTAGAAATACATTTTGTTGGTCCTGGTATACATTCTGAGGCTTTCTATAAACTCACATGAGATATACCTGTGTTATGCTTTTAGCGCTCTCTCATGGTAGAATTCTTAAGCAGATTCTAGGATCCATCTTCTCTGGATCCTAGAACTCACCAGGCAAAAGAGTTAGAAAGTGATTCTTTATTTCCATTTTTTGAAAGAGTTTTAAAAGATGCTGTTAATTCTTTAAACATTTCATAGTACTTACTAATTAAGCTATCTATCTGATCCTGTTTGCTTTCTCTGTTGAGAAGCAATTACTTATTAAATATCCTTATTCATTACTAATCTGTTCAGTTTTTCTGTCACTTCATGCTCTAGGAACACATACCAACAGTTGTCTGCCACAGGAATGGTCTACCCATGGAAGACAGGTAGCTGCTAATAGCTAAAACTAACCAAAATTGCGTGTAACTTATTATTAGAGCCTTGCTGAAAATTGCAATAGACTCCAGAGTAGTTACAAAGTAATGTTACATCAAACACATTCTACCAGTACACCATTGTTGTATAGGTTAGGAAACAGATTCCTGGCACTTCAATCTCTGCCAATTTCCCTCTCACATCATAAAGTTTAAAAAATTACATCAGCCAAAAATATATGTTTGATTGAATTCCACAGGATTCTGCCATCTGCGTGCTCACTCACCTTTCCTTTAGATGTTTATCACAAACCTAATGGCCGCTGCCTGTGCCATAGAAGGACATGTCACTGACCTGGTTCCATCTTGGGCACTGCAGTTGACATCAGCACCATATTTAAGCAGCTGCCGAACAATGCGGAGCCATCCTCCTGCACAAGCTTCATGCAGGGCACAATAACCTGCATTGTCTTGATGATTCACATCACATATTTTGTTTTCCAGGCAGTACAAGACCCATTCCTATGCAAAAGCAAAGACAGAATGCCATAATATCACCACATAATGAACGTCATAGTAATGGCCTCTCTAATGCCTGGTAGTGCCCACTTTCACAGACATCCATCCTCCGGCCTGAGTACACACTGCAGTATGTCTTGGAAATGGGGCAAAAATATGTGTGAAATCCTTGCTGACAGGGACAGTGTAACAATATTTTAAATCTGGCTCTACCTGGCCCTAAAAAAATTACCGTTGAACTTCTCCAAGCCTCTAATTCTTCCTCTATGAAGTAGAGGGAGGATAATAGCCTACAAATGGGAGTTGACAAGCTATAATCAGACAGCTACAAAAGTCTACAGTCTACCATGGTAAGCACCAAAGGATCCTAAAATCTTGGGTTGGTAAGTATAAGGACATTCTCACTCAACAAGTCCATTCAGTAGCGGTAATGGATGACAACATAAGTTTATTAAAGTATGGATAAATAAGTGACAATCAGACATTGGATAACCTTAGAGAACAATCCTTAACTTAAAAAGGGAAGGATGCCCCAGAGAATGGCCAGGTCTTCCTGCTCCTGCTTCCAGAATCTGGAAAGTAAATACTTCTGTTTTTGTATTAAACAGGGATGGCTCCCTCTGTACCATACAAATGCTTCGAATAATCTTATCCTCTATTTTACCTCATTCCCCACTGCACCTGGGACTGAAAAGAAACTTTCATATGTTCACTTAAGTTCATTTTTAAAAGAAACCTAAGATTCAGGGAAACATGGCAGTGTGTGAGATATCCTCAGATCTCTCTCCTTGAAACAACAATAAGGTGAACATCTAAAACTTAACAAAAAACACCCCAACTGCACACCAGCATGTCTGAGTGTTGGAACTGTGTATAAGAGCTACCACAAGTCAGAACCCCGGGTGTCAAGTGGTGAACTGGGAGAAACAAAGTAGTTTCCTTGTGCAGCCACCAGAGCTCCCTGAAGAAAGAGGGGGAGGGAAGAAGGTACGGAGTCTTCTCTGAACAGCCCCGCCTGGAAGTGCTGCGAGTTCCACGCAGCTGGCAGCAGGACCCAGTCATCAGGGCAGAAAGCAGAGAAGTGAGACAGGACCACAGAGAAACAATAGTTGATTTTTACCGGCCCCAGCTGCAAAACGGAGGCTGAGCTACAGTCCCCAACTCCCAACCCACAGGGCTCCTCCTCCCATACCCTCTGAGACTAAATACTGCGGAGCCCCAGGAGAATCTGAGCCAACACTGCCCAGACTGTCACTGACACTGACAGGGAATGAAAGTGAGGGTAGCCAGCGTGATTAAATATCTATGAGAAAATTAAAAAGGTATTATTTAAACTTTATATAAAGCAGGGATCCAAGAGGCTTAGATGCCACCTACTGGAAACCAAAAGAAAAGTACCTTCTTTGCAAACAGGCTAAAGAGAGACCTTCATATAATAAATAATCTCTCTGAAAAAACAGCAGAATACACTTCCATTAATGTCCACGCAGAGAGACAGTCCATTAAATAATGATGAACAATCAAGAGGACAAGGCATTTCAGAAAGAAAGAGAGAAATCTATAGAAAATAAGCTTACAGAAATAGAAATATGCAACTTAAATGACAGAGAATTCAGGATGATACTTCTGAAAAAACTCAGTGAGTTCCAAAATAAGTCATATCAACAATTTCAAGGAATGAAAAAATAACTAGATGAGCAGAGCAAGGAGAACGAAACTCTCAAAAAGAAAAGAATAGATCCAGAGATTAAAAATACACACTGCAAGAGTTGAAAAATGAAATAGCAATCTATGGAAATAGAGCTGACCAAATGAAGGAAAGAATCAGTAATACTGAAGACAGAAATCTAGAAATAAATCAGAAAAAGAGATATACCAAAGAATAAAAAATAATAAAAGGGAAATTCAAGAACTAGCTGATACCATCAGGAGAGGAAACAAGAATAATGGGCATTCTCAAAGGGGAGGAAAAGGAGCAGGGACTAGAAAGCATTTTCAGACAAATAATGGATGAGAATTTCCCAAATCTAGGGAATGAGCTGGAGCTGGAATTCAAGAAGTCAACAGAACACCCAATTATCTCAACCCAAAAAGGTCTTCACCAAGACACACTGTATTAAGTCATCAAAAATTAATAACAAAGATAGAATTCTCAGGGCAGCCAGTGAGAAGAAAAATGGTAATTTCCAAAGGAAAACTCATTAGATTATCCTTAGATCTCTCAGCGCAAACCTTACAAGCCAGAAAGGAATGGAATCAAACATTTAAACTATTAAGTGAAAGGGACTACCAGAAAAGACAAATATATCCAGCAAAGCTCTCCTTTAGATATGAAGGAGAAATTAAGACCTTTCCAGACATACAAAAATTGAGGGAATTCTCCACTACAAGGCCTGCACTACAGGAAATACTGAAAGTGGTCAGCTCACCTAAAACAAAACGACAAAACAACAGCAAAAATACATAATTAGCAGTAAAGTATCAGGCAAACAGAAGCAAAGAAGTACAATCCTTACTAAAACACATTATAAACTTAAATACTACGAAGAGATATGCTATAGCAAGATAGTAATGAATGTTCAGCACACATATAGACAAAATGAGATAACAGTGACTGAAAAGTGGACCAATTTCAAAGATCCAAATTTGCAACGAGGAAAGGAGATAAAGTACACACAGAAGAAAATGAACGACTGTATATATGTTAATTATTCTTTTCCTATTAGTAATGGTAACCACATCCTAAGATTCGGAACTAAAGTATATAACACAAAACAAGAAGACCCAGAGGGAAAACACACAAAAGCCAACCGAAATGAAAAAAAAAACAGAAGCACAAGGACAAGGAAGCAATGGAACAACTAGCTACCAGAAAGCAAAAGAAAATATGACTATAAGAAAACCTCGTTTCAATAATCACCCAAAATATAAACAGACTGAACTCACCAATAAAAAGGCACAGTTTCAGAATGAATCAAAAAACAAAACCCAACTACATGCTGTCTCCAGGAGACACATCTCAGCTCCAAAGACAAATACAGATGCAAAGTCAAAGAGTGGAAAATGATATTTCAAGCAAATGACATTCAGAGAAAAGCAGGAGCAGCAGTACTATTATCAGATCAAACAAACTTCAAAATATAAAAGGTAAAGAAGGGTACCGAGGGACACTTCATAATGATAAAGGGAATCATGCACCAAAAAGACGTAACACTTATGAATATATATGCTCCCAATCAGGGAGACCTGAAATATGTAAAGCAATTACTAACAGAACTAAGGGGAGAAGCAGACCAAAACACTATCATAGCAGTGGACCTATACACCCTACTGTCAGATATAGACAGATCACCCAAATAGACAATCACTAAGAAAATAACATCCTTAAATGATGCATTAGACCAACTGGAAATAACTGACATATACACACTTTTCCATCCCAAAACAGCTGCTTATACATTCTTCTCTAGTGCACATGGAACATTCCGAAGAATCAACCACACACTGAGACACAGAGGTAATATAAGCAGGTTGAAATCATACTAGTCATATTCTCTGATCATAATGGTTTGAAACAAGAGATCAATTGTAAAAAAAAAAAACAAAAAAAAAAAATCAGGAATACATGAAAAAGAAATCAGAAATACATGGAAATTAAACATTAAACAACACACTACTGAAGACTAATTGGTTGAGAGAAGAAATAAAAAAAGAGATCAAGAGATATACACAGAAACAAACCATAATGATATTACAACATATCAAAACTTTTCAGATATGGCAAAAGCGGTCATAAGAGGAAAGTTCGTATCATTACAGGCCTATCTCCAAAAACAAAAACGAGCCCAAATAAATAACCTAACGCTTCATCTTAAAAAACGAGAAAATGAAGACGTATGAAGTCTAAGGCCAGCAGAAGGATAGAAATCATCCAAATTAGAGCAGCAATAAATAAAATTGAGAACAAAAATACAAAAAAAAAAAAAGAAAGAAAGAAAAAATAAATGCAACAAGGAGCTGGTTCTTTGAGAAGGTTGATAAAATTAACAAATCCATGGCTAGAAAATATGGAGAAAGGACACAAATAAATAAAATTGGGGATGAAATAGGGAAAATTATGACTGACATTACAGAAATACAAAGGACCATGCAAAAATACTTTGAAAAAATATATAATTCCAAATTTAATAACCTAGAAGAAATGAATCAGTACTTAGAAAAATATAACTTTCCTAGACTGAATAAAAAACTGGAAAATCTAAAGAGAGCATCATCAATGTGGAAATTGAAACAGTCATCAAAAATCTACTAACAAGTAAAAGTCCAGGACCATATGGCTTCACCAGTGAATTCTACCAAACATTCAAAGGAGATTTAATACCTATTCTCCAACTCTTCCAAAAAATCGAAGAGGAGGCAATACTTCCCAACTCATTTTATGAGGCCAAAATTATCCTGATACCAAAACCTGGTAAAGAAAATTAAAAAAAAAAAAAAAACCCACTACAGACCAATATCTCTCATGAATACAGATGCAAAAATCCTAAATAAAACACTAGTGAACCCAATACATTAACATATTAAAAAGATTATACTCTACGATCAAGTGGGCTTCATCCCAGGGACACAGTAACGGTTCAACATATGCAAATCTATTAATGTGATATACCACATAAGCAAAATAAAAATAAGAAACATATGATCACATCAATAGATGCAGAAATAGATTTCAACAAGATACGGCATCCATTTATGATCATAACACTTAACAAAATCGGTAGAAAAGTACCTTAACATAATAAAAGCCATATATGACAAGTTCTAAGCCAAAATTCTACTGAATGGTGAAAAACTAAAAACGTTCCCTCTAAGGTCAGGAACAAGGCAAGGCTGTCCCCTATGGCCACTGCTATTCAGTATGACGTTGGAGGTCCTAGCGAGTGCAATTAGACAAGAGAATGATATAAAAGGCATCCAAATCAGAAACAAAGTCAAACTGTCACTATCTGCAGATGACATGATTCTCTATATGGAATACCCTAAAGCCTCCACAAGAACACTACTAGAAACAATAAGCAAATCCAGTAAAGTTTCTGCATACATAATCAATGTTCAAAAATCCATAGTGTTCCTATTCTCTAATAATGAAGTGTCAGAAAAAGAAGTAGAAAAAACAATTCCTTTTGCAACTGCACCAAAAAGAATAAAACACCTAGGAATAAATTTAATGAAATGTGAAGGAACTATGTAATGAAAACTACAAGACCTTATTAAAAGAATCAAAGAAGATACAAAGAAATGGGAAGATAGTCCATGTTCTTAGATTGGAAGAATCAACACAGTTAAAATGACCATATTACCTAAAACATCATATAGATTTGATGCAATCCCCATCAAAATCCCATCAGCAAACAAATAGAGGCTTATGGACATGGGCAATGGACTAGTAGTTACCAGAAGGTAGGATGTGGGGAAGGATGAGAGAGATGTAAAGAGGTCAAATACAGGGGGTAAAGAGAAGGTGAAGTGGGCAAAAGGGATCAAATATATGGTAGCTGAAGGAAACTGGACTTTGCATTGTAAACACACAATAGAATATATAAATGTTAATGTTAATTTATAATATAAACCTGAAACTTGTATCATTTTATTAACCAATGTTACTCTGTAAACTTAATAAAAAATAAAATAAAAAATAAACCTACACATTTCAGGAACTTAACAAAAGTCTATCACTCCTACTTTTCAGAACATGTTCTGTGTAAACAGTCAGCATTCCAGTCAGTTACTAATTTTACTTCATTGGTATGTTGAAATGATAGTAGTTAACAAAATCTCTGACTACTGAAAATAGTGAATTATACTTTTAAACTACACAGTTTAATAATGCATCATTATTGACATATATCAATTATAATAAAATGCAGCACAGGAATTTAAAGCTGTTAATAGGGTCTTTGGGAGAGAATGGTAGATGGGAACTCTATTTTTGCTCAATTCTGTAAACATAAAACTGTTAAAAAAATAATCTATAATTTTTTTAAAATTCTAGTAAAAGTACAGAAAGTAGTAATTCAATCAATGTTCTATTATCTTGGTTAAGAAAGTTTCAAATATACCAAACAGTATTTGCTACCAAAAAAAAAATTATACAATTTTCCTACAAGTCATGCAAAGAATTGTCAGGTTCTGAGAATGGGAGAGGACAATGATATGCAGAGCCTTGGGGTACCTAACCATCTGGTCAAGTGGAGGTCAGGAAGGAGTCAGAGCAGGCCTCCGTTCTAAAACTCTTAACTCATGTGTTAAATGTAACACAGGGTTCATTCTAGCTACTTCTTACATCCTTTTGAGGATGTCAGCCGAAGATGAGCACTGACTCGAGAGCTAAGCAGAATATTCTATGTTCTCACCCTATAAATCTAATGAACATACTGGTAAACCTGGCCATTGATGCCGTGTTGCTTCAGGTTAGCGTAGCAGCCCCCTTCTGAAACAAAAGCAGGAAGACATGAGGCCTGCCCACAAATTAAGTTTCTTCATTCAGATCCTAACTTGCCATAAAGCCCACAGCACTCTGGGCTCCCATGCTACCAGCCTTGGAGGCCTGGATACTGAACCAGAATGTTCAGTATCATGAAGCTGTTGTTCTTTTAGCAGGTCATCAATAGCCAGACTCAAGTAGTTAGCTGCAAGATAATGAATTGTATCTGCAGTTAGGGAGAGGAACATCCTGTGGCTATGTGTTTAGTTGTGAGCACCACTGAAATGCTGGGCACAGATGAAATTACCCATGTCCCTGTGGTTTGCCTGGGACCCTATTAATCAATGGTCTATGTCCTCTGACAATGATGGCTTTTACTTTCACACATTAATTGTTCTATGGCTGATGGAATGGTACCTAGAAATTGAAGGACATCAAGGCTAATGTTGCTAGTCAAATCTTTTTCTGGAAGACAATAGGAAATGGATTGTATCCCAACAGCTAGCTGATCCTTTTAATTATCAGCTGTCTTAACTGTTACGATTGCAAAGTAATTTTCATTTCACCAAATTGCTGTATCTTATTTTATCCCACAGTAATACCTATAAAATACCAGGAAAAGGAGACCATTATTGTTATTCAAAACTTGGAGAAACTGAGGGCAAGAGTTAAACTGGAACTTCAAGTTTACATGAATTATGAAGTACACTAGTAACAGTCAAAAGGTGAAATCAATAGCTCCCACTAGAGAGATGTAATCCAGGCATACGGTACATCCCTAAAACCTTCCCTGTTGTAATTAAGAAGATAAACTACACTCTCCTAGTTATAACGTTAGTGGCCTCTAAATGAACAATGAGTTCCAATTTCTTACCCACACGGTCAGGCTTCAGGGATGAACTTAAGGCTGAGGTGAGACTAACAACTGGGCAGCAACAGCATAATGGGCTCAGAAGTGAAGAGAAGCACAAAGTGAACAGAAGCACACATCTGATCAGGATGAAATCCTCTGTCATTAGCAGAGCTGGCCCACCATCGCTCCTATCACTCAGCTGAGCTTACGCTTATCTCCATAGTCAGCCTGCAGAGCTACATTTTATTTTCACCAGACAATAACTACTGGGCTCATGCCAGCTTTAAAAAATGCCTTTGCCCTGTAGTCTACTAAACCACAATTTCAAGTGACAAGTGTGGTGGAGCATATGCACAATGCAGAGGAAGTTCTCACAGAGATTTTGAATTGTAAAAAGGTATTCCAATGTCACTCAGTCTTGAAAAGGAACATGGTTAGTGAAGTGGGTGTGGTGTAGACATGGGATGGCTAGGGTTTACAGCCAGGCTGCTGGATTACTACCTATAAATCCATTATTTAATCATCTGAGAGCTCAGTTTCTTTGTCAGGTAGCAGGATAATACTAGTTCCTACTTCATGAAGATGTTGAAAAGATAAAATGAGTGACTGTACCTATGTGGGCTTCTAAAAAGCAGACAGTCAAGTGCTCAGAAAACAAAGTATCACTGATGTCAGCCATGCTGGGTAATAAAATGGAAAGTAAAATGGACAGTGACTTTGAGGCAAAGCCTTAGTTCCTCCCTCTTCAGTTTTAGGCTTTCTTGTTCTCTCAGAAAAAAAACGGTTTCTCCCAAGCTACTACCTCAGCATCTACTTTGTTCAGACTTCTGCCCTTTGCACAAGAAATCCAAAATAAAGTTAACAACTTCTCTCCTCGTTGCTAATCATAATCCAAAATTTCTCATTACAATTTCTCCAGTTGTCAAGCCCTGGTTTATATCAGATTTTATACCAGAAATAAATAAGAAGAGAGGATGTCAAGCAGCCTGCCTGCATGAATAACTGAACATCAAAGAGGACTCTCTTTTCACTCTGGGACTGAACAAGCCACCAAAGAGAAGGCATCCTAGTGGGGCTAACATAAATATTCCCCCACCTCTGCCACTGTGAACCAAGCCCCTCCAAACTCATGGAGTAGCAGCCTGTGGTTTCTGAATCCAGAACAGTTACCTCATAGCCAAGACGGGAGGCACGCTGCAGGAGGGTCTCACCAGTATTCTTATTGACAATAAGTCTCCGTGCTTCTGGGGGCACTGGGCAGGAATGGGTGGTCTCTGGAGGGGTGCTTGAGTAT
The DNA here is from genome assembly GCF_014176215.1 of Rousettus aegyptiacus. Lineage (NCBI taxonomy): Eukaryota > Metazoa > Chordata > Mammalia > Chiroptera > Pteropodidae > Rousettus > Rousettus aegyptiacus. Next base: position 5,808,664 of record NW_023416294.1, read on the forward strand.
GGGAGCTTTAAGGACTGAGAAGCTGCTTGCAGTTCCTGCAAACAGTCAGTTGGCTCATTGTCCTGCTTGACCGGTGACAGACCAAAGTCAAAACTGGGCTCAGGCTGCTTTCTCAATCTCTGCATGGTGACCTAAAACAGGCAGTGCACACATTTAAAGACATCTTACAACATCATTTCACCCCGTCGTAGTTACAAATCTAACTGAAGGAAGGTACTATTTTCTTTTCTGTTTGTGTGAGAGATGGATAGCAGATGTGAGTTAGAAGAACGTGTTTCATTCTCAAAAGTTTGAAGCTACACAACTACCAGTACATACGACCCATAGGACTTCACAATGGCTTTGGGGGAGGAGTGCAGGAAAAGAAAAGCTTTGTTTTCAAGAAGCAGGGAGGAGGTGGGCAAGGAGGGATGGATGGAGAGCTTACCCATGTTACTTAGAAGGAGAGTATCATAAAGGTACCTTGCCATCAGCATTCTTGATGCAGTAATTCCTCAGTAACAGGCCTTTCCTGGGCTCCTGAGAGGTCAAATGTTTGGTTTTGCACAGTCTCTTCCCAGATGGTTTATCACTGTTGTCAGTGTATTTCTGCAGCAGGGAGGCAGCCTGAGAATCATATTTATCATTTGTGCACAATGTATCTGACTTCTGGCTTTCTTCAATTTTCTGATGTTTGGTATGAAAGCTGAACGGTGATACGTAGCTTGGCTGAGCCCCCTTTTTGCTCCTTGCATTGGCAGATGAAAGAGTCTTCATGGAAAGAGAACTAGAGAATATTGAAAAGCCTTAAAGGGATGGGGGCAGGAAGAAAGGAGAGAAGAAGCTGTGTTACACAATTATAGCAGTGCAGAGAAGAACACCCATTTTTAGCACCACTGGAGTGGCTTCAGATTTTAAAGATATACTAATTATGTTTCAAAGAATTAATATTTTAACTAACCTACATTCAAATGGAAAATAGATTATCCCATAAAATATCAGTGAAAGTTTTTTAAAAAGGCAGAGTCAAGCATGCAGAAACCAGTCCTTCCTGTTCTTCTGTCCCACCCAGTAAACCTGGGTGCTCAGAATTTTCCCAAGGGTGGTCATGCAGGTTTTCAGGATCTGGTAATCAGACACAGCTTGAGTTTGGACTGAGAGTACTTGCCTAGCCCCTGAGGTAATGTATACTTCCTTCATGCCAGCCATGGGCTCGGTGATTAGTAGCCCAGAAAGTTGAGCTCCATCCTTTCAGTTACAGTACTCACTGTATATTCCAGAAGGAAGTATGGAAGCTAGAAGTCATCGTGAAAGAACTATTTGCCCACCTTCCTTACCTCAGAGTCAGCCAACTTCTACAGTGCTCAAGTTCTCTCAAGAGCCTTCTCCTACAGGTGTATGACTTACCCTCCAGAAGTGTGGTAGGCAGTCACAAGACGGCTTCCACATACCTTGTTCATTTTCGTTGGACCTGAGAGTGTCTTTCAACCAGCTTCCATTGCCTTTGGCCTCTGCCCTTGTCCTGCCTTCTCCTTGTCTATCTTTGAAGACATTATTGTCCTGGGAAGTAACCTCAGGCCAAATTGCCTGGGTCATTTCCTCTCTGCCTTTCCAACCAGGTTTGTTTTCTCTTGTTGATCCCTGCTGCTCTGACTGTTCTCTATGGTGCATGTGGTGTTGTTTTTTAGGATGGAGCCCTGTTAATTTAATGCACTCTTTTAGGTTGATGAGCTTACTATAACATGGGTCTTCTAAGTGGTTAGAAGAATGGTGTATAATTTCCCTCTAAGGCCAGTCATCTAATAGAGAAATAACTGCAAATTAATCAAAAAGTCCCCTGGAAGGAGACTGTCCTATGCATCACTAATGGTTAGGGTGAGTAGGGGTATACTCACTGTCCACCAGAGCTTGTGAGCAAGTATTGGGATAAGTCCATTTGTTTTTAGCCATTCTTTAGCTTGAGCTACTGTCTCTGGCTTTGGTGTGAACACTTCCCTAGGACTTCACCTTGGGACACAGAACCACCACTGCTCCACCCTGTGAATCCCCCTGGGTACCATTTGGTGAAAGCATGTGAAAGACTCCTATCTGTCCACCTTTGCTTGCCTACACAGGTAGCTGAAGCAGACTCAACTCACTTTTGGAGACCCTTTTCCGCTTGGCTTTCAGCAGAGGTTTCTCTGGAAGCTGTTCTACAGTGGTCTCAGTGTGGGTACTGTCATCTGAGACACTGTGTTTTCTGTCTAGCCAGGTCAGGCAATGCAGCATGTCTGGGACCATGTGCTTAGCAGTTGGCTTGCTCAAAGGCTGTCTATCCATGAAGTACTTCTCCACAGGCAGGTCTTTGTCCTCTGGGGCTTCCAATGGGTTGTGTTTGTTTCCAGCACTACATTTGCCTGGAGGGGAGAGGGAAATAACACAGAAGGCCCAAAGGTCACCATAAGAAGGCAGGATCTGGATGCAGGGAAGACTATGGGTACAAAATCCAACAGAAGTTTCCAAAGGAAAGAAAACTGAAGACTAAGAGGTAGCAAAGCAGAAAGCAGAACGTTATACTAGAACTGGTTAAAATACGAATGTGTCCTACTTTGTGAACTGTGTTGACATTATATCTTTTTATAGTTGGAGCAGGAGGGAACAAGACTGGAGAAAAGAGAAATAAAGCATCAGCACTACCTCTTAAAACACACATAGTTCCTTTCTTTTGGCAGCAAGATCTAATCAATACAGGGCTGAGCTAAAAATTTCTACAAAAAACACTTGCTGAGGTTATTATTTTGAAATAAATGGAATGATGCAGTAAAAAAAAACTGAAGGTCCACTAGTTATCATCTACAAAAGGGAAAACACCAAAATTCACTCCATCAACAGAATACTTGATGAAGAAGAGGAAACCATGTCAAAAAAAAGTCCAACTTCTGATGGACAAAAGCAATGGTCTCTCTCTGCTGCATTTGTTATATGCAAGATAAGCACAAGAAGGCAGGGAAGCTGACTGTACTTAGGTGCTGTGAACATAAGTCTAGCAAAGCAAAAAGAAATGTTTCTTAGCACAACATTGACAGACAACTTCAAAGAACTCAATCTGGTGACCAGATGTAATTATCTGCCCTTTTTCTTGCATCCCTGAAACCAAGACCGTGCTCCTATTTCCTGTCCAGGAGGAAGGTCCTTGAGACCCTAACATCTCAGAAACACCCTGTACATTCAGGGGCTCTAGTCACCCCAACAGGCATCCTTTCTCAAGCCTTCAGTCAATTGTAACTTACTGTGTGCATTACAGTAAAGCCTTTTATTTTCAAATATGCACCTTTTCAGTTGGCTCAAACCATAGCATTTGAAGATAGGCCCTGCCATATCATCATTGTCACATACCTTAGTGTTAAATTAAGAATCAGTTTCTAGTGATTCAGATTCCATATTCTTTAGTAACTCCATGTATCATGGTCACCTGTATCTCTAAAAGCCTCAACCCTTCCCAAAGAGGCTTCCTTCTTAAGAACATTTTTCACAAATTTTTCACTGCAGACTTCCTAACAATGATAGTTTATATCTCGCTCACTTGACTTTTTACTATAGGGCTGTCACATCTCCTGCCACAGAAAATGGAAGACTTGTGATTACTTATTTCACAGGTGTTGGCAGGTAGTGAATGACTGCCATACTCATCTTCCTGCTCCTCACTGAATAAGAACATCTGTATAAGATGAGCCCTTCCCCTCTTTCACATTTCCTATCTGCCTGGATCTAGAAGACACCCCTTCACTTACGAGGACACAGAGCATACTGTACGGATGCCTGCCATCTCCACTGGGACAGCCCTTCTATGCCTGACATGTATCCAGAAGCCCCTTAATATAATGTCTGTGGCTACTTATCATTAAGATTAAAACGAACACTTCATTGTTAAAATCAGTGCAATCACCAAAATGCACAGTTACTTTCTTTCCCATTTCACAAGAGGACCTTTTCCTAAACTAGGTCTCTCCACCCTCTCCCCAATCATCACCCATGCCATTATGGAAAAAAAAAAAAAAGGTAAAATAATTGAGGCATTTTTAGTACTGCATCTTAAACAATTCAATTCTCCTAAGTGAAGTCTTCTCAAAACCTTAACCATAACTATAAAAATTACCATCATCCTCAAGAACACTCACCTACTTCTCAAGATACACAGGTCAAATTCCATGTCGAATTCCTGCAAATATCAACCTGTACTTTCTAAAATGAGGTCATTTCAAAAACTACCAATATGAATCCACTTAAGGACAAAGGAGATATAAAACGTTAGGTTCCAGCATCACTGCTATTTTTTACCTTTTTAAAGGAAGCCATGTGTGTCTCCCTGAACAGATGTGACCATGGCTGTGGTCAGGATTAAATACTTGCTCCCTTCAGCATAATCTTACACTACACACAGATTTATCATTGTGCCGTAGCATTATCTCACAAAAGGATCACTATGGCAACATTAACAAGTCATAGTGGCGAAACAACCACTCTACTACTGAAGCATAACCTTAAACAAAATGGGAGAGCACAGACATTAAGGTTTAAATACCCTATACAACATACAATTAGAACATTTTCAGCAAAGGCTAATCTTGTAAAATAAAATAAAATAAATCACCTACAGAAGAGACATAGTGAATCTTTACTAAGCTCAAAGCAGTTTATAAAACATAAAGGCTTCCGGAACTAAGAAGTTTCACGAAGCAGTTTATAAATCATAAAGGTTTCCTAAGCTAAGAAGTTTCACGAAGCCCTCTGACTCATGCTTCCTCCAATTCCTACTGAGGAAGTGTTATGTCCACCACAGCCAAATGGACTGATGCCTCCTTGTCTCTCTCACTGATGGTTCCTATAAATGAATCTCCAAGTTTAAGAAACTTTGTATTTGTTGACTTTTAAGGAAAAAATTTCGCTCTGCTGTCTGTGCTGTCATAGAGTAAATGAAAATCCTAACCATTGTTATTTTCAAATTAATTCACTTCTTAAACAAGTTACTCCCAAAGAGATGCACCCATTTCTGTAATGTATTAAACTTTTTCTAACTCCTGGGCCAGATCTTCTTTGACAGATGTGTCCCAGAAAATAATCTTTCCTAGATTTCTCATTTCTGGATTCCACAACACTGTATAAACACTAGTAAGCAGAAACGTCACTTTGATTCAAATTGGGAGAGTCTGTATAGGAAATTCTCATACCCTACTGTTGCAGAAACAAGACTGGCAAGAAACCAAGAAGCACTCAGAGAGTTAGAAAACTCAGGTTTATTACGCTGGCAGTCCCAGAACTAGCACTCTGAAGATTTGGGGCCCGAGCTCAAGGGTAACCTTACTTTTATATGGTTCAACAAGCAAAGGCGATAGACACATCTGTTCTTAACAAGCGGAGGCAATACATCTGTTATCTAGACAGAACAATCAAAGATGATTGATCTCAAAGATTTTGAGACCATACTGCCCTTTGGCCTATCCAGCAAACATATCTACAGAAGCAGAACAAAGAGCTGATTCTAAAGCTAGCCATTTCAGTGGAAAATTCTTCTTCCCTACCACTTCATTGCCCAAATTGGGGCGGGGGGGGGGGTGGGAATTTCTTCTATCTGTAACAAGATGTTTTCTACTCCAGCAGGAAGGAGGAGGAATTTCTCCTCCTTTGGCAAATACTCAGCCAATAAGAAATGATTACAAATCAACCAATGAAAAGCCACTATACTTTTTGTTTACAATGAGTGTAGACTCTTTGTTTACAATGGCACCTCTGCCCTCCTTCCCCTTAGCTGTCTAGAAAACATGTGGCCATTGAAAACATGTCATAAATTGCAAATCTTTGTTTCCAAATAAACACATTTTGATGGAGAAATACCTGGTTTTCTATTTCTTAAGTTCAACAGTTCTAAAGAATAATTAGCCTTTCCTTGCACAGATGGAAAAAGCAGCCTATTTCAGCAGCCATCAAGTGAACATGGAACAACAGTATATGAATAGCTCCCTCATCTCTTGGTGTAGAGTCACCCATTTTCAAAGATGTGGTAGCACAAACAACCTTTTTGGGTTTACTCACCTCTTTCATTGTCATTCTGGTTAGCAATTTCTTTCTCCAGGGCCACTGACTTCTGCTTTTTGTCCTGATTACCTTGCAGCCTTGCCCAGATAACAGGGCTGAATTTATGTACTTCAGAGTCTTTGGTTGCTAAGTGGCCACCTGTTGTCTCTTTCATCTCCAGCTCTGAGAAACGTATCATTGCACGCTAGAAGGGAATGGAAATGGATAAAAATGTAAAAGCTATTTCATTTGCCTTACCTTAAAGGGAAGTATTTCCAAAAAAAAGTTGGCTGAACCATGAATTTTTTTATGAAATAAAGGTCTTTTACCATATTCTTTTCGTAAATTTTTAGATATACAGACATATGTGTTACATGTCAGTATACACATGATACTTTGTTGCCGAAAGACATTCTCTTTTGGAGGCAAATAAAACAAAAAAAAATACCAAAAAAAAAAAGGATAAAAGTAAAAAATGAACAACAAACAAAAATAAATACAAGCTATAAACTTGCCTTTGTATACTTATAAATGAAATTCAACTCTAATTATTCTTTACATAGTGTATATAATATCTTAGCAATTATAATTTTAAAAAAGAAATTTAGAGAACTAACTTTATTGTGAGCAGCAGGTAGATATAAAATACTATCTTTTTGTAATCCTTCCACTATGTAATTAAAATGAACACTCAATATATTATTTATATAACTTCACCAATTTTTATAAGACTACGCCAACTTTTTATGACATTACAAAAACAATTTGGCTTTACTAATCTTTTAAGCAAAAATAAAAATCTCGGGAAATTCATAATTCACTACCAACTAAAATACATGCTATGTTCTGTTATGCAATATGTATATATGAAGGTTGCATGAATCCACAGACATGCTTTAGCACAGATCTCCAGCAAGTATTACAATAGGCATTCTCAGCAGCAATTCTAGGTATAACTGTTAATGTACAGCAATGGCAGAGCAACTGATGCAACTGATAAGTAAACATTATGCATTCTTCAAATAGCCTTCATAATAATTAAAACTTCTGATATCACCATCTGAGTAGAATTCTCAATTAATCTACAAAATACAAACTATTCACACACACAAACCTCCTACGTGCTACCACTTACATCCCCTTACTGGCCACATTTCATACACTTAAATTACCATAAGTTTCATTAAATCTGCCCAGTGTACTGCCCTTCCATACTCCTTTGGTCATTTTTACATATTAAAAAAACTGACAACTGGCAAAGTTACTGAATTTGGGGTGGGAGTGCTCACCTGCAATGCCCGCTGCTCCCGGCTGAGCTGACTGGAATCTGCATACAGTTCAGTAGTTACACACTTGAATCTGTCACCAATGTAACCAGCAGAGCTGGCAATTCTCTTTGTCAGATTAGATAGCTTTGGTTTCACCACTTTGCCATCATTTGATTTTGCCTCATCGGCTCTGTCTTTGGTACAGGTGGGAGTGATGTCCACAGTCAGTGGGGCACCAACCACACAAAATGGTTTGGGATCCTCTTGGGTTTTACTAAAACTGAGAGCAGGGCCATCGCTCCCCAGGGTTGGCTCCAGGAATGAAGTAGAGAGCAGTGTCCCTAGGTTCTCTTTGTTAGTTCCCGCTGGAACATTCTCTTTGCTTAAGGTGAAGATAGATTGGCCTGGAGAGTGTTTGAAACCATAGGATTCATGGAAGTCACTTATGTGTCCTAACTCCTCTCTCTGAGAGACAAAATTGCTGTGTGGCTGCAGAGCCAAGGCAGCTGGAGACTTGGTGGGCTCAGTACTCTGGCCAACATTCTCAGCTGCAAGGCTGTGTTTGTACACATTTGCATCTCTTTTAGCATCTTGCTCTTCCCAGATGAAGTCTACATAGAGAGGCTTGTCACTTTTGACAGTTTTCCCTTGATTCCAGCTGGGGCTTGGCTCTGGGTTATTGTCACTGGAAACATCTAGAAGCAACCTGGTGCTGCTTGCTTCCAAAATCTCAGAAAACTGGTTCTGAAGGTTTGGGTCTTCATGGCAGGCTTCTTCATGGGACCAGGATCTCCTTTCTGGTCTTTCCTCTTTTGTGATCTCTTTGGGTGTGTGAGGTATCAACATGGAATGTACCAATTCCAGTGTATCTTTGTAGTTCACAAAGTCTGGCTGGCCTGTTGGTAGCCCAAAAGGTTGTTCATGCCTGGGGGCAAGGCACCCAGGAAAGATGCTGCTGTTGGGAGTCAAAACTGGGTGAGAAGAGGCAGGCTGCTGGCCATGTAAGGGTAGGGAACTTACAGAAATGCTCTTAGGTGCTGGGTAAGGGAGGTAACTTCTCGAGTGGGGAACTGGTAGGGACCTGAAGACGTCATTTGGAGAAAGAAATATTGAGCTTGGTGGGAGTCCCTTCTCACTTGCTTTGAAGGTCTGCTCTGAGTTGCTGGTTTTGACATTGCTGTTGCTGGTGCTACAGCTATGCTTGGCAGGCATGGTTTGGGGTGGGCCCATGTGCTGAATTATATATGGAGAAGTGTCAAGAGAGCTCCTGCTGGTCTTGCAGCCATATGCATTAGCATTTGCAACTGGGAAAATAAAGGCTGGATGACTGGTGCTCAACACTGATCTTGAAACATTGGTGATAATGGTATCTGTGACACTTATATGGGAACACAAAAAATTCTGCTGGTGAGGTACTGCCAAATCCAAGGTCTTGTTTTTCAGCAACATGCTTTTGCCATTGTTCTGTTCCTTTGTACTGGGATCACACATTACCCAGGATGAGGGAGCCATGCTAATGATTTCAGATCCACAGACAGCACAGTTGTTTCCTGGAGGAGATAAGGTTTCTTTTGGAATCTCACTTTCAGAGAGGACTAAGTCACTTCCAGAACTGCTATGAACAAGGACTGTGGCAGTCATTTGTTTCATGTGCTCAGCTTTGGAAGCATCAACATCCACTACTTTAGAAGACAATACCAGTGGCTTATTGGTGATGTCTTTGGTAATTATCTGCTTCTCTAACAGAAGAGGTGAACTGCCATCTTTCCTATCTTGATTCATTGTTTGCTGAGAGGGCCTATGAGGTGGTTGGGTACTTTTTGCCCCTTGTGGAGCCTTAGGATACTTGCTATCAGATAGCCTGGCCATGGGGAATTTGCTGCTATCTGTCATGTATGGCTTCAACAGGGTGACAGAGGGCAAGTTGGAGACTCTAGTGTAGTGCTTGTGGAATTCGAAGGTGTCTGCAGTAGGCTCCAAATGAAGATGCATTTGGGGTGAAGGCAAAGGGGGAAACAGGAAAGCTGTGTCACTGGTAACTGGCTTGGCAGAGGATACCCTAGGGGGTTTACTGTTCTGGATGTGGGAATAGACAGAGGAATCGCTAGGGTTCCCAGGCCTCACACTCATCTTCTGGGGCAGGCTTTTGTCTGTGCAGTGGACCAGAGGTGGAATAGATGGGGAGGCTGAAGGTGTAGACAGCCTCATGGGTGAAGCAAGGGATGATGGGCCATAGGGATTGATGTGGTAAGTTTGTGGCAGGTAGAGAAAGTGATCCGTTTGGGTGCAGACCGGAGAATGCTGTGGCTGGGCCAAACTACAAGACTGCTGAGGTAGCGAGGTCTTGGAAACATTCAGTGAATATTTATTTGGTGAATTATGGAAAAGGCAGGTGGCTGGTGTGGCACCCTCCATGTAAGGGTTGACCAAAGGCACCTGTAGACAAGTAGTGTCACTGATGTTGAGAGGGCTTTGTTTGTCACAACCAGGCCTATCCCAACCCAGTGTTTCTCCTGTGGGAACATCATTTTGTATCCTAGGTGGTGTTTTATAAATACCACTGATGTCATCTGTGGGATTTCTTGAGACAGCACATATACTCGCCATCTCAGGTGTATTCAACTGAAACTGCACCTCTGTATTTCTTTCTGAAGAAAATACAAGACCACCTAGACTGTTCATGGAGGCCTCTTCACCTTCCTCTGAGCTCCGTCCACACAAGCTAGAAGAGACACAGAACCCTTCCTGATTAAGTACAGAGTAATCCATGTTCAGTGCTTCCTGGCCATCAATCCAATGGGCCATAGTTGCATCCACCTTTGCAGGAGAACAACATAGGTGTTACTTAGGATATTCTTTCAAAGAAGTTAGGCCCAGCCCAAGGGGAATCTACAAATTAGTTTAAATGTGACAGCAGCCAAACAATAGAGTAGAAAGATTTAAAGTTAACTAAAAATAAAATACTAACAGGGCTTACTTTCCCCTTATACAAACCCTTTATTAAGGCTGCTGCCTGCTTTCTTTGTACCCGTATTCAACTAGTAGTCTATAAACACACAAAATGTTAATACGTTTAGATTTGAGAAAATGTTTTTAAGCCATCTACTAATTCCGAAAATCTCACCTTCTAAGCAAAAATTCTTTGTTGAAACTGAGGAGATATATCTGTTAAACTCTGCACTACTCTGCTAGGTACAGAATTGACACTAACCCTCCCCAGATGTGTTAAGACTGGTGTGGGGATGTTCAGTGGATGCTGGAAGTTAACATTTAATAGAAGAAACAAAATTCAAGGAACAACTAGAACATAACACTTTAGCAATCTCATTTCTAAATTAATAAAGAGGCTACGGGTCAAACTGTGGTTGCAGCTTTTGACTTCCTCCCCTGGTGCCTGAAACAGTCCTGTATGTCACATTTTATTGTAAAGGTAAACCCTAAGGATTTACTTAAAGGCCTGCTGGGAGCACTAAAAAAAGGCAAGGAAAGAACTTGAAAGTCATGAGAGAGAAGCAGCTCATCAGATGCAAGGGAGCTTCTACAAAATTATTAACAGATTTCCTAGCAGAAATCTTGCAGGCAAGGAGGGAGTGGATAATAAAAGTCTGAAAGAAAATCTTTGTTAACCAAGAATATATATGGCAAAACTTTCTTTCAAAACTAAACAAGAAATGAAGACTATTTCTAGATTTTAAAAAGCTAGAGCTAATCCTTTAAGTTGAAATGAAAGGATGCTACATAACAACACAATAAGGTTCTGCATTGTAAGGTTCTCTAGTAAAGGTAAATAGTTAAAGGAATTTGTATTATGACCACTTAGGTTCACAAGTTCATTAGATCTCACTTAGAATTTATAAGACAAAGGAAAAACAAAATTTATGTATCTATGTTAAGAGGTACAATATACATAAGACGTAATTTTTCACCTCTATATGGGAGAGTGGACATATAAATAAGTACAACTTCTATACTCCATTAATTTAAAATATATTGTTACAACTTAGATTTTTTACATAAAAGGAAAGGGAAACAAAATCAAACCGTACACGATGAAAATAAACAAACTACAATAAAAAACAATAAAAGAAAATGACAGAACAAATGCTTAATATAAAAGACAAAATGGCAATAGTCTTTATCAATATTTACTTTAAATGTAAGTTGATTAAACTCTCCAATCAAAAGAAACAGATTAACTACATAAAAACACACAATATAACTATTGATTACTGCTATCTAATAGTTAATAATACATAGTTAGACAACTATAGCTTTCATACATATACTGAGAGTAAAAGGATGGGGAAAAGATAGATAAATGTAAATAGTAACCGGAAAATAGTAGGCTGCCTTTACTAATGTTAGAAAAAAACTTTAAGTCAAAAATTGTCAAAAGAGGCAAAGGACTACATTAATAATAAAAGGGCCAATTAACCAAAATCCCTACCAAATATCAGAGCAGCCACAAATATGAGAACCAAACACTAACAGAACTGAAGACACATAAAGCCATACAATAATACTACCCATGTAAGACCACGTTAGTCCACAAACCTTAAGTCTTAACAAATTTAAAAAGATGAAAATCATACCTTCCAGGACAACAATAAAATCAAACTAGAAATCAAGAGAAGGAAACTTAAAACTTAAAAAAAAATGTGCAAATTACTTCTGAGAAAACCAGAAAGTCACAGAAGAAATCACAAGGCAAATTTGAAAATACCCAGATAAAAATAAAAAACCACAATACATGAAACTTATGAAATACAGTGAAAAGGAGCTAACAGGGAATTTTATAAAACTATAAATTCTAAGTGGAAAAAAGTTTAATTTTACATCTTTATTAAATTTATTATGGTGACATTGGTTTACATTATGTACATTTGAAGCGTATAATTCAGGAATGTCACGTGTATTGCATTGTGTGTTCACCCAAAATCAAATCTTCCATCACCACAAATTTGAACCCCTTTACCCTGATCAACCTCTCCCCTTCCCTTTCCCTCTGTTGACCACTGAAACTGTTGTGTCTATGAGTCTGTTTGTATTGTTTGGTGCTTTCAGTTTTATATCCATATGAGTGAAAACCATACGGTTCTCAACTTTTTCTTATTTTGCTTAGAATGACATCTCAAGATTCATCCATGTCTCGAATGGCAGTATTTCATCTTTTTTAGAGCTGAGTAATATTCCATTCTATGTACCACATCCTCTTTATCCAATAATCTATCAAAAGACACTTCGGTTGTGTCCATCTCTTGGCCACTGTGAATAATGCTGCTGTGAACATCAGGGGACATATATCTTTACAAATAAATGTTTTCAATTTTAGGGGTAGATAAAAGAGGGAGGCTTTCCTCTCTTCATTGTATGATTTTGCCTCTTCTGTTGAAAATTATTTGCTCATATATAGGGGGGTTTATTTCCATTTGTCTCTGTGTCTGTTTTTCTGCCAATTTCATGCTGTTTTGTGAATCTGATGCTTCTTTTCCTCTGTCTTTAAAAAGTCCATTGAGATTTTGAGGGGGATTGCATTAAATCTGTATATTGCTTCGGGAAATATGGACATTTTAACTATGATTATTTTTCCAACCTATACAGAGTATCTTTCCATTTCTTTTGTGTATTCAATTTCTTGTAATGTCTTAGAATTTTCAGTGTCTAAGACCTTCACTTTTTTGCTTATTCTTATTTTATTCTTTTTGTTGGAATTACAAATGGAATTGTTTCCTTTTTCTTAAATTTTATTGTCAGTGTACAAAAATGCTATGGACTTTTGTGTGATTTTGTACCCTGCAACTTTAATGTATTTGTTTATTGTTTCAAAGTCTTTTGTGGCATCTTTAGGGTTTCCTACATTTAAAATCATGTCATCTGCAAAAAGTGACAATCTGACTTCATTCCTAATTTGAATGTCTTATATTTCAGTATCGGGGTATTGTTGGTCTCATAAAATCAGTTAGGAAGTATTGCCTCCTGTTCAATTTTTTTGGAAGAGTTTGAGGGGAATACTAAGGATGTTTGATAGACATCACTGGTGAAGCCTTCAGGTCCTAACTGTTATTTCTTGGGAGGTTTTTAATGATTGTTTCAATTTCCTTACTGTTGATCGATTTATTTTAGGTTATTCAATTTTGTGACACATAATCTTTCATAGTATTCTTCTGCTGACCCTTTGTATTTCAGTGAGATATATTGTAACTTCTTTCAATTCTGAGTTTGAGTCTTTTTTCCCCTTAGTGAGTCTAGCCAGGGATTTGTCAATTTTACAGGTCTTTTCAAAGAACCAGCTCTTTATTGCATTAATTTTTTCTATAGTCTTTTTGTTCTCTATCTCACTTAATTCTGCTCTATTTTTTGTTATTGCTTTCCTTCTACTGGCTATGAGCTTTGTTTTTTCCCTAGATCTTTCAATCTCCATGTATGTGGTTTTTCCAGCTTTCTCTTTGTTGTTAGTTTCTAGTTTCACACCACTGTGGTTGGAAAATATACTTGGTTTGTTTTCTCATATTTATTGATACTAGTTTTGTGTACCAACATACGGTCTATCCCTAAGAATGTTCCATGTACACTAGAGAAGGATGTGTAATCAGGTTTTCTGGGATAACAGGCTTGTAAATGTTGATTATGTCCATTTAGTGTTAAGTGTCATTTAAGGCCAATATTTCTTTATTTTTTGTTTGGATGACTTATCCATTGGTGTCAATGGACTACTTACATCCCTTATAATAACTGTATTTTTATCAGCTTCCCATATTAGTTATGCTAGTAGTTGCTCTATATATGATACTCCTGGTTGAGTGTATATATATATTATTGTTATATTTTCTTGATGTACTACTGTCCACTTCATCATTGAAAAATGTCCATCTTTGTCTTTTGTTTTCCCTTTTACTTGGAAAGTTTTTTTTTTTCCTGATATAAGCTCAGCTCATCCACTTTTCTCTAGATGAAGTATCATTTTTTTAACTTTGAGTCTTTGTCTTTGCAGCTAAGATATGTTTCCTGAAGGCAGCATATAGTTTTTGTTTTTTAATCCATCCCACTACTCTCTACCTTTTAATTAGTGAGTTCAGTCCACTTATGTTTAGGGTGATAATCGATATCTGAGGGCTTCCTATAGCCACTTTACCTTTTGTTTTCTGGTAGCTGTCTCCATTCTTTTCCCCTGTATTAGCATTTCACAATTTTTCCCTCCATTTCCTTTTTTTTTTGTTATGCATCTCAGTTCGCGATTTTTGTGACTACCATTATGTTTAAGAAACAATGTTCATACATACAATAGTCCTTCTTTCTTCTGCTTGCTTATCTCCATTCTCCTGTGCAAATTCAGACCCTTGTCCCTCCCCTTTATGTTTTTCTCATCACAAATTATCCTGTTTTATGCTGTGCATTCATTTCCAAATTGCAGTAGGTACTATATTCTTTTTTAAAATGCTTTTATCTCCTTTAACATTTGTGTTATATTTAAGTATTTAACACTCTATTCCAAACAAGGGGTGCAATTGCCTATTTCTCTTAGTATCTTACTCACACTTTTGTATCCTTTTGTTTTTTTATTTCAGGTAGAATTACCTACTGTTTTGTAATGCAGGTGTTGTAGTGGATATTCTCTCAGCTTCTATATGTGGGAAAGGTCTTTACTTCTTCACATCTGAAGAATTCTGGTGGATATGTTCCTCTTGGCTGTTAATTTCCCTCCTAGTTTATAAAGTCTGTGCTTAAAAGTTTGATAATAACCTAATAAAATGCCTTTATAGGAGTTTTAAAATATAAAATTCCTTTTTTCTGGCTGCCTTGAGAATTCTTTTTCTTATTATGAACAAAGTTGATTTTCTCAGCTCGCTGAACTGCTTTCCTGAGTTTTCTTATAGCTTGTTTTTTGAGAACTGCAATCTTGAGTTCTCTGTCATTTACATCACAGTCTCTCATGTCTTTAAATTTATTTTCTGGAAATTTTTTAACTCCCATGTTACCTTG
Organism: Rousettus aegyptiacus; assembly: GCF_014176215.1. Classification (NCBI taxonomy): domain Eukaryota; kingdom Metazoa; phylum Chordata; class Mammalia; order Chiroptera; family Pteropodidae; genus Rousettus; species Rousettus aegyptiacus. Next base: position 5,823,942 of record NW_023416294.1, read on the forward strand.
GTTATTCATCGTGCTTGGTGGATTATTTTCCTGCCTAGGCATTTCCAAGAATGAACTCTTTTATTATTATTATTTTTTTAAGTATTTGACTCTCAACTATTTAGCTGGTTGATAAGTATAGGTCTTTCTTGTTTAGCAGTAGATTGTACTGAAGAACAAGTTTATATTTTTCTTTCCTGAATTACTGGGGGTCCCAGATCTCTGTGAGGCAGTGTTGCCTCACAGTAGGAAATAGTTCTATTAGCCTAGGAAATGGGCATTCTTTTAATCACTAGTAACTTTGGTTTTGGAGCACAACCTCTGTGGTAGAATGTGGCAGGTTATGGATGTCCTACTCTGTGTGTTCCCAGTCTTTCCTTCTTGTGGTTAGAAGCCTTTGGAAGAGCTGACCCAGCAGCCTCTCAAGCTCTCCTGCCATAGGTGACATAGGTAATGGAGTGGGGAGCCAGTTTCCATGTCCATGGCCCTGTTCTTTCTAGTGGATTTAGTCACAATAAGTACAGATCATTTAGATTAGAAAGTTTTTTTCTGTCCTTTAGCAATCTGCCAAGTGAAGATTTTACTACCAGGTAGTCCACAGAAGAATGGCGTGGGCAATTTCCTCCATCTGTGTATTCTTTTGTACAGTGATGTCACGTTACAATGTGCCACCCTTTCCACTGCTTCTCTTCCTTTGACCCTGAGCTCAGCCTCAATGTATGCTGTCCACCTAGGCACCACTGCTGTCTCAGTGAGTGCTGCACCCTGACCCATCACTGCTACCACATCCCCTGGGGCCATGGCAAGCAGTGGACTACTTCTGAGGTTCCCTTCTCTGTTCTTCCCTGTGTTCTCTCTCCTGTTTGCTCCCACAGGTCCACCTCCAGATATCTCAATATGTAGATCTCTCAGACCTGTTTCTGCATTGAGAGGATAATCCTATGTTGAATTGTAGCTGTCCAACTTCTTGTAGCTTTAAGGAGACTGAACTAATGTAATATATATGAACTGTATGGAAAAAAACCCACTATCATCTCAACTGATGCAGAAAAAGCTTTGACAGATCAATACTATTTCATTATAGAAATCACTCAGCAAACTAAAAACAGAAGGGAAACAAACTCAACATAATAAAGGCCAAATATGAAAAGACCACTGAGTATGGTATCAGCTCATACTCAAATGAAAAACTGGAAAATTTTCACAAGAACAAAAAAAGACTAGAAAAAGGCAAGGATACCTGCTTAGTTCACTTCTATGCAAAAGACAGGCAAAATAAACCAATAAAATAAATAAATAAAAAGAAAAAAAAACGGTAAAAAAAAAGGATAAAAGATATCCAAATCAAAAATGAAGTAGAAATATCTCTGTTCACAGATGACACATTATTTGTTGAAAACCCTAAAGATTATGCCAAAAAAAAAAACAAAAACAAAAAACCCAGAAACCTGCAAAACCCACAACTGATGGAATGAACAGATATAGCAAAGTTTGGTGTACAAAATCAAGGCACAAAAATCAGTTGCATTTTTCTGTTTACTAACACTAAACAGATGAAAAAAATTAAACTAATTCTATTACAAGAGAATTTTAAAAAAATAAAATACAGAAACAAACGTAACGAAGGACACAAATGACATGTACACTGAAATCATGCAAAACTGCTGAAAGATAGAGGATACAAATAAATGGAAAAAGATGTCACTATATTCCCAAAAAACACAGAGTCAATATAAGCTCTCAAAGTTCCAACCATTATCTTGTACTATAATCAAAAATTACATTAAATGTATTAAAGATCTAAATATACATTCCCAAACCATAAGATCTTAGAAGAAAACATGGGAAAGCTTCATAAGGTTAGTTAAAAATAATTTCCTGAATGACCCCAAAATCACAACTAACAAAAGCCAAAACAGACCACTTGACAATCAAATAAAAAATTCTATGCATCAAACAACCCGAGTGACAGGATGAAAAGGTAACGTATGTAATGGGAGAAAACAGATATAGATTACATATAACAGGTTAATAATACCTAGAACATATAAAAAAAAGTCTACAACACTTCAGTTTAAAACCCCGATTTTTAGAATGAGAAAATGACAAATATTTCTCCAAAATTATATACAAATGGCCAAGAAACATATGAAAAGATGCTTAACATCACTACTCAGGGAAATACAAATCAAAACTAAAATAAGCTATCATTTCACACCCATTAAAATGGCCACTTTCAAAGCAGAAAACAGTAAGAGTTGGTGAGAATGTGGACTAATTAGAACCCTGTGCACTGCTGCTGAGGATGTAAAATGATACAGGATCAATAAAAAACAATATGAAGTTTCCTCAAAAAATTAAAAATAGATTACTGTATCTTCCATTAATGCTGTGTATATACCCAAAATAACTGAAAGTACGGTATAAGAGAGACATTTGCACAGCCATCTTCAACTACAGCATTATTCACAATATCCAAAAGTAGTGAGCAACCTAAGTATCCATTGATAGGTGACTAAATAAACAAAATTTGTTATACATACTCAATAGAATATTATTCAGTATTAAATAAAAAAGAAAACCTGTAACATGCTATATTATTAATGAATTTTGAGAGTATGTGAGAAATAATTCATTCACCAAAAAAAACACAAAAATAAGTGGAATTATAAAATTCTACTTATATAAGGTGCCTAAAGTGCCAAAACTCAGAGTAACTAAAAGTAGAATGGTGGTTGCAAGGACTTTGAGAAGAGTGAAACACGGAGTTCTTGTTCAATGGGTACAGAGTTTGTTTTGAAAAATGAAGAGTGCTGGAGATTGGTGGCTATAAAATGAATATAGTTATTAACACTACTGAACTGTGAGCTCAGAATTGAGATGGTACAATAATGTCATGTGCCTTTTACCATACATTAAAATTTTTAAATTAATTTTTTAAAAGATACTATTAAGAGAGCGAAAAGCCAACCTATAGGAGAAAGTATTTTCAATTCATATACCTGATAAGAGTTTAACATTTAGAATATATAAAGAACTCCTAAAAGTCAATAACAAACATGATTTTAAAAATGGACAAAAGGATTCGAAAAGATTCTTCTAAGAAGTTAAACAGCCAGTAAGCATATAAAAAGACGTTCAACACCATTTAGTCATTGTGGAAATGCAAATTAAAACAACAGTGAGACACCATTCACACTAATTAGTATGGCTATTATTTTTTTAAAAAAACGAGTACACAGTGGAAAAACTGGAACACTCATCCAGTGCTGGTGGGAATGTAAAATCATGAAGCCATTGTGCAAAAAAAATATGGCAATTCCTCAAAAAAATTAAAACTATCATTTGCTCCAGCAGTTGTACTCTGGGTGAATCGCAAAAGTGAAAGCAGAGACTGGAATGAATACTTGTACACCAATATTTAACATTATTCAAATTAGTCAAAAGGTGCAAACAACCCAAAAGCCCTAATAGATGAAGAGACAAACAAAATATAGTATGTTGTCACAATATTATTCAAACTTAAAAATGGGAAATATCACATATGGTACACCACTGATGAACCTTGAAGACATCAGGCTGTATAGTTCCATATATACGGGGTACCTAAAAGAGACAAATACACAGAAAGCAGAATAATGGGTGGCATGGGAGAATCAGAAGTAAGTATGTAATGGGTACTTTACCCTGTAATCAATGGTCTACAGATGACCTGCAGCAAAGGAATACATTTGGCCTGAATGTGCAAGGAAGAAGAAATTAACCTCTCTTGCTAGAGGCACTAAACAAAACATGCAACACAACCCAAAGTCAGCAAATACTACCCCTTCCTAACTCCTTTTTCCCTTTTCTAGTCTTTCGGGGACATATTTTAAAGTATATATTGCCAGATATCAGTCATTCAGTAATGCACAGATTCTTCCTGGAATAACAGTGTGGGTAGAAGTTATAACAGATTTTTTGTGAGATCTAGGACCAAATGCCTAACCAATCTCAAAGGGAGTTTAGTATCAATAGGGAATTAAAGAGAAATCTACAGAAATATGACCCATCAGATAAAGCAATTTTTATCCTTAGGCCCAACTATGTGCCTAGTATTATTTTCTTAGTCCAGTCTATTTGTCTTACAAATTAAGAAACTGACGCTTGAGGGGCTCAAATAACTTGGCCCAAGAGTCAAACAACTAATAAAAATAAGCCAGGATCAAACTCAGATCTGGAAGTGCAGAGAGGAGTCAACTGCTGATCTGATTTTTCTATTTTAAATACCTATTTCAATAGTGTACACCTGAACATTTGAACACTTTCTTAGTCTCCTCCACTGAAACAGGCATAAAAAGGTATCACTTAAGTCCTAATAACTCGGGCACAAGAAGCCTTAAATCCAGTTTATTTTATATTCTGTAATCTTTTAGTCCATTTAAAATATTTTGCAATTTTTCCCTACAACCTACAGTCTGCCTATTGTAATTACCCTAGTGTGAACCGATATTCCCCCAAGGAGGTTCCACTTTCCCCTATTCTAGTAACCCAGAATAGGCAGGGTTATGTTCTGCCACTCATAGATTTCCTCCTCCCAGGAGCTAAGTTTTGCCACATAAAGAAATAAATTATCTACATATAGTAAAGAACTCTTGCTCCATTCATAGAGCTTAAAGGAAACCACAGATCGTGAGGGTTTGGTAGAAGATTCAAGAGTGGCATGCAAAATTCAGAAGTTGCCTTCAAAATGCTGGGTGCCACTGGATCCCTGCATATCTCCCCAAAAAGGCCAATCCCAAGAAAAATTGGGAGTACCCTTTCTTTTCTCCAACCTTTCATCCCAGGGGTTGAAAAACACTGAAGTGCTAGGAGGTAAACCTACGGGGGCTCATATCCCCTCCTCACTTCATCCCTAATCTCCCAGGTTTTCAGATGCTCCAGGAATTACCACATCCAACACTACAGACTCCACAACCAAGGGCCAGTGCCAGCTCGGCTCTGTAAGTACAAGCACGGACACTTAGCCCCAGGGCTCCTTCAGACGCCAAGGCTCCTGGAATTACAATTATAACAAGGGCACAGATCTCTCTTAAAGTTGTGACCTCTAGAAGTTCCCAAGACCTCTCTCCTGTTCTGCCCCCGGCATAATCATCTGACTAAGCAACTTCCCCAGCACTTCCTCAGATTTTCACCTAATTAATAACTTCAATGTTTTTGCTTAAAGTTAGCATGCCTACTTTATGCATGTAAATCAATATAATAATTTAAAATTTAAATTCTCTGCCTAGCCCCAGATCAATTTAAATTGATCACTGTCCTCCTACTGTCTCTAAACTTATGAATTAAGTTTTATGCTATCAGCAGGAGTTTCAAAGCCAAGCAAACTTCCCAGATAGACTTATCAGGAACACTGAGGCAGATGGGTGCCAATATGAGTTGCTGAGTAGGCAGACTTGGCTCTAAAATTCAGTGAAAACATTTTGTTTTCAGATACCCTCAATGAACTTTTTAAATAAAAAAATAAAATATCCTTACCCAAGAACACAATAAGGACAAACAGCAAAAGCTGTCTGGCCTAGCTTGACCTAAGTGGACCATCTGGCCCTCACAGCAACAAGCAAAAAAAGGCCATCCACTTCCCACCCCAGGTGCTTCTCATTCTGTCAGCCACAATCCAGGCCTCAGAATGGTAGACCGTTTGCACACTAAAGGAATCTGGCAGGACATAAAGAGTTCAAAGAAACTGAGTAAGGCTGTAGCCAGCTTGGCTATCCTTTCACTACCTCTACCTTGATGAAGCCTCATCAACCAAAAACCTTATGAAGACACTAATGCAGATGCAAGGAGAAGGTCCTTTCCTACAAAAAGCATCGTTCTTTAACCCTTCCGAGGCACTCTGGAGACCAGCAAAGGACCTTTTTAGTTTCTTTCAGCCTAGGCTATTGGGGATATAGGTTAAACCAGTGAGGGATGGATGAGGCAAGGCAGAGGTGGACCCATGCATTCTCTACCCTGTGGCACCTAGCTGGATCCACTGGGCCCAGTGCAATTTCTCTAAAAAACCACCGGACTACTAATGTCAGGGCTGCTGGGTGCTACTGACTACTGTCCTGCCTGTGCTTCGAACCTTCACCAGTCCAGGGCCTAGCCCTTCCTCCTCCGATTTCAGACAGACTCCACCTATGTGCGGTCTTCCCATTTAAAAGCGGAATTCATGGAATTCTCAAATGGGCTCAGACAACTCCAAACAGACACTGGGAGAAAACTAAAACTGAGCCCGAGGTTAAGTGTGCATTTAGGGTCACCAAAGTACCTGGTAATCCATACTATATGAGCCATCATCCCACGGTCACCTTTAGAAAAAAATTTAATGCAAATAAAAGGATAACTGCTTTAATCCTACTAGAGGCCACATGTTTTTCAGTTCTGTCCTTGTCTGCTAAGCTCCACAATACCAAAGAAATAGGATACAAAGAACATCCACTACTCACCACCTCAAAGTGGAAAGGTATTCCTCTCTTTTCTACCATCATCCATTCAAAATCTTTTTAAAATCTTCCACTACATTAAACATATAACCTTACACCCAGGCTTCAGAGAGACAATATAACCAGAAGTAAATACAGCAACTGGGGGCCATCCACATCTAGCTAGGTTCTTTAGTCTTATTTTTCTAGCAAACAATGTGTTATTTCATTGAGAATCAGTTTGTGAATGTGGTCATGAGGGCCATGCTTCCCTGTCTCTGTGGTCTCTCTCAGGAGGAAAGTCTCAGGAAGCTTTTCAGGAGTTTTTGGTCATTGAGCCTGTGGATATAATTAAGGATTTATACATTAATGTTTTGTATTTCCTAATGACTTTTTTCATAACATCCAGAAATATCTTAAAAAAATTCTGGTCAATTTCCAATTCAACAAAATCCTGTTATTTTCTTTCAGAACATAGATATATTATGTCTCTACATTTTCAAATCCATGTTTTCATTTCAGCTGGCCAGTTTATCTCTAGTTCTGTATGTATATCTGAGTCCAAGTGACTAGTCTGAGTCCAAGTGACTAGATTTGTCTCCCTGTATGTCAATCAGGTACACTTCTGAATCTGAACATTCCTAAAACATACTGTTCCCCAGTTCCTTAACTTCTGTTTGCTCTGCCTGCTGCTTACAACAGGAGACATTTCCAAACCAGTGCCACATGGGTTTATAAGGCAGCAGAGTAAATGTTAAAATTAGTAATATTTTCAGGATTTGACCTGTCACCCAACCACTAATGTCAAGTTTTGGAAATAACTAAACAAATATCTCCACTATATTAAGTTTTAAAACAATTAAAAAGCTTCTGTACATCAGCATCCAACTTGCATTTGTGGGCTATCTCCCTGCTCATTTCTAATTCTCCCCACAAGTCCATGGTTAAGGAATGTCTATTTATACCAACAACTCAAGGACCCCTTTGCTCTCTCCAATATATACCTGTACACACTGGCCTGGCATTTAACACTTAGGTCTTCCTTCCCTATCAACCTTGGTCAAGGACTCCATGGGATCATATAGCTCTGAGAGCTTCCTGTACTTAAAACACCAACATGAACCCTCTCTAGAAATAATGATATTTGCATATGCCTCTCCAAAACTCAGTTCATTAAGGAAACATGCCTAATATGTATTTTCAGTTCCACTACTAAGATGACCTCGACAAACTAGACCTTCTAGCACCTGCTTTTGGGCCGTCAAAGAATAAAATGTGATTCACCAGGATGTGAAGAGAAGAGAAAAGATAATAACAGGTGTAGATTCCCATTCTCTCCCTCATTAGGGATACTCTGCCTCCAGGAATATCCACCAGACTTTTTGTTCTCCACAAACTCCAATGTATGATTCCCACTACCTTTAAAAGGTTAAGAGGAAAGACCTCCCAGCAGCTTTCATTTCACTTTGTTCCTGGAGACCTCAGAGATTAGCTGTTCCACACTGCACACTGGCCCCACCTGCGAAGGTCCCCCAATCCGTCAACCTTCTTCTTCTCCCCTTTCTTCAGCCAAAGGGGCTCCATTTTTGTGTAGAGTGATGTGTCACAGGTGCACCAATAATACCCTGGAGGGCCCAGAGAATTTCCAACAAGCTGTGTAATTCCTTGATTAGGAGAAAACTTACTAATTAACTCAGGCACCTACTAGTGACAGGGCCTCAAAGGACAGTGCAGTGGATCCCAAGCCCCAGAATGGAAGAAAGAAAATCCTCATTACCTCCTTCCAATCTTAGGCAATCCTGATGAGTGACAGCCTGTAACTATAAAATACAGACTAGCCTTGGAAAGAAACCGGACCACACTAATCCTGGTCAACTGCATCCCTATTCTAGGAGGTGAAACACTTGTCCAAAATAAATAGGAATACTGCAAACCTACACTAGGTATGTGCCTAATGGAGTGCAAAGCGTCAAGAACTAAAGTATCATTGAAATCTCTAAGTACAGAAACCTTTAGTTAATCTCCCAACATTTAAAAGCCCTCCACAGAAGAGCTTCTGTGACAGAATTACCTGACTACACTAATCAAACATCCGTAGTATGAATTTTCAGAAGCACACAACTGTCAGATGGTAAGAAACACTCAAATCTGTTTGTGTTGGCTACTGACAACACATTCTGGAGTGGGACTATTTCTTCTTAACTTTTCTCCTAAGCCAAGAAGCTTCATAGGGAACCAAATAACAGTAAGTTGTCTTTCCCTAGCTTTCTAACAGGCGGGGGAAAAAAGAAAAAAGAAAAGCTAAAATGTTGAGTGGTCTAGTTTAGACGGGGCAAGGCAGCACTACTATTCTACATAAAAACCTTTATGAAGTGCGCTTTCTTTACAGCATTTGTTTTAGAATAAACTCCTGGTATTTAGATATACACCCAACCCCACTTTAAAGAACGGTCCTCCTCCTTTCCTTTTTTGAATTCGTCCATTCCCCATGACTACCATTCGGACAGTGGTGATACACTGAGGCTTTCAAGCCAGCTCCTGGAGATCGAGAACTTTCTGGAAAACGCTTATTAACAGTAAATTAAACTTCCTTTAGCGCTGGTCTGCAAATCGTCCATCCCCGAGAACCACCATTTGGACGGTGGGGACACGTTCAGGCGCTCAAGGCATTAGTTGGAGATCGAGAACTTTCCGGAAAACGCTTATTAACAGTACATTAAGCCTTCTCTAGCCCTATTCTACTAATTAGCAGAGGTGGTTGTCTCAAGAACTCAGAAATGTGCCCACTCTAGGAAGCGAAAGGGGGAAGCTCGCCAGACGGCTTGCCTCAGCCGTTCAGTCTATGAGACAGCTGGAGGCCCAAGTATGTCGCTCGCCAGCCCTACCGCTGCTCGTCCTTCGTACCGCGCAAAGCCATATTCTACCAACAGCCGTGAGAGCCTATAACTGAAATCTCAAAACGGCAAAGCCAAATGGTGGAAATACCTTAAAAGAATGTCTACTTATCAACGCAAGCAACTCGAAGGAAAGATGAATCGAATCAAAACCCCTTACTCTGTTGATGGTTACGGTAGTTTGTTTTTGAAGTCCAAGAGATTCAGAGTTTAGAAGAAGCGCAGAAAGACCTCGTCTGGCGCCGACGGCTCCTCTGCGAGTGCGAAGTCCTCTGAAAGTATTCTTCCGCTGGGCTCGGCAAAGTGGCTACACAACGTTAACCGCGCAAGCGCTGTAGCTGCAATTAAGTCCTACACGTCCGCAGAAAAGCAACGCGGGGGCGGGGTCGTACATTTACAGAGTTCCCGAATCCTAAAAGCAAGCCGGTGGAAGACCGCCTCACTCCTTTTCTTGCGCGGTAGAGAATTTAGTAGACGTTCCCAGTTTCCACGGCAGGCCTCTGCCTTCGCCAACTTCCACGGGATCCCGGTCCCACGTAGAGCAGCAGCTGCGGTTCGCATCATTCCTTCCACAGTACGCAGCCGCGGGTGTTTAGGTTACTTGTTTTTTAAATTACTGATACAAAATAAAAACGAAGTCGAACAATACACGCAAAAGGAAGCGTGAAAGCGAAAGCTTCAATTGATACATGAGCGAAAGGAAAACAAACATGCGGGAGCCGTGGGGAAGGGTGCCGGGAGCGGCCAACTGCAGCACGCTGCATGTCCACACACTATCAGCCTTGAGCGGTAAAACTGTTAGCTGATGTACAGAAACCCCCAACTAAATGGTAGAGTAAGAACCAGATTTTCAGCGCTTTTTAACTTTTCCCCAGAGCTGACACGGCAAAAAAGCCTGCGATGGGGGCGGAGCGCCTATGTGATTTCATAGAGGTTTTATGGTAACCACGACGTGAAGGAACGGAGGCGCGTGACCGACAATGCCTATGGAGCAGAAAAGTTTGCTGTCTCTGGTACCCAGCAGCACGTTCCCCTCTTTTGCCTTTTGTCATGCACGTGCTTTTCCAGCTGGGTTAGAAAAGTTGGTTGTGGAGACAGTTCGGGACTTGACTGCTCCTTTAGGCAACTGACTGCGGCCATGCCTGACTCTATGGGCCCCAGCGACTCCCCGAAACTCGGAAGAGCTCAGCAGGGTCCTCTCTGCTTGCCACCTTGCTTCAGACCCCTGGCGTATCATATCTGCACCGCGCGGAACTCCTGCCCTGTTCAAAAAAGGTAGTTCTGCCTCACTTTTGTGCTAGGTACTTAAGCACAGTCAGTTGACCGCTACACGTGGCGATCCTAACACATCTTCCTTGGCACTTCCGTGCACTGCCTTCGCCTGCTCTACTTCCTAGCAGTTTCTACTTATAGCACATTTCGTTCTGCAGACAGCCATACGCACTCAGGCCAGCCTCACCGGTCAACTCCTGGTTTGAACTGCTCTAGCTTTTGCTTATGTTCTGGAGCCTAAGCCTTGGAGTCTCTCGGTTTCCTGAGTTTATCTGGTGGTCAACGATTCTGGGTTAGACCTGTTTTCCTTCTCCGAGTCCAAATGTGGGGTTCCCTTACCCCTATACTCTCGTTTCTACAGACACTGAGTTGACTCCGTACCGCAGGCCCAGACAAGCGCCTTAGGTTATCTAGAGACCCTCTCTGGCAGAGCCTGAGTCGAAGGAATGGGTTCAACAATGGGTGGCTCTCCCAGCCGCGCACTGACTCCACCTGCTATCCAGAAGGCCTGGAGAGGACACGAATACCATAACGTACTCTCCATTCAATCAAAGCTATCAGTCACAAAGGTACGCGCCTCTTGCCTCCAGCACTGTCTTTCCCCGCCCTGGATTAACAAGAGTTTGGCGCCTGTATGTCCACACCCACCCCTACTATAGTCGCCGCTTCCTTTTTTCTGTCCAGGAAAACACCACAGAGCCAGTAATAGCCGGTACACCGGAACTCTATGCCCGAATTCCTCAAACCTTTCGATCACATGGGAATTCTTTAAAGACATGAGGAAGGAAAGAAAGAATAACTCTCTGGGGCACAAAGGTGACAGTGATGGGGATCTACCTTAATTTCTCACCATTTGCATGTATTTTTCGGTATGCATCTCAGTTGTTTAGTGTCTGCCCTGACTCCTAATAAAAGAGACTTCTTTGCGTTTTTTTTTTTTTTTTCTCAGCGAGGAGTAATTTTGGCTTATATTGTTCACCCCATAACTTTATATATGTAAGGTCATGAAAATCTGTACTGTGAGAGAGGTGTGTAGTCTTCGTTTGCAGCAAATTCAATGCAATTGACAATTATCTAATCTCTTCAGTGCACCAACTGTGGTTCTGGGACTCGGCAAGAACTGGGTGCCTCACGCCCCAGCCAGAAGTGGATGGGCAAGGTTTACATCTTCTCAGCGTAGAACCCGGAAGGTCAGTAGATAATACCAGTTCATGAAGATACAGAATAAGGTAGTACTGGAGGAGGGGATTCCGGTTTAAACACACAGAGACTGCATACTAGGGCTTTGTTGTCAAAGGTGTCCTACTCTTCTTAAAGTCTTCGTTTGCCGGTGTTCTGGAATCCTTTTCTGTATAAAGACAGGATGGTTGCAGACACATTGAAGTCATCATTCTGAAATGGAGATAACTTGAAAATCCACAAATTTAAAATAAAGTTTTAAAATATCCGGAAGTATCCTAAAAATAATTGCATTTCAAGTTTATTACTAAATCAAGATCATGACCAAAACTAGCTCTACTTGACAGATACTTATCTCTTTAAACTAAATACTCACAGCAGGACTTACATTAGGCAGTATTCATTCTGTTTATTTCTCAGCACATAGCTATAACAACAACTCTTCAGAGAAGGGAAACATTTCTACCCTTTGAAAACCTAAACTTAAGGAACAACTGAATCTTCATATTGGAGCTCCTTATGCAAAAGACATGTGGGCAAGTCCGTTCAGGGCAGTGACAACTGAACTAGACTGCTATTGCAGTCAACTGCTTACTTTGGGGGAAATAGAATTTACCCCCTTTATTCTTTTGTCTTTTTGAGGGGAGGGTCTCAAAGGTAACCCACACATTTTTTAAAACCTGGTATTAAATTGAAAAACACTTGGATTATTATACATAAAACTTTTTTTTTTTTAAATAAAGACATGTAGGTTTTGACTTAAAAATTATTAACCTAAACACAGGTGAGTTACAGACACCTGTGATATAGTAACTTTTGTTTTTGAAGCACCTTTTATTCAGAACAAGTCTAAAATGATCGATGACAGAGTTGGGTATTAGTGAGGAAACATTTTTAACATGGCTCCAGGAAAGAAGGCCATATCCTTCTTTGAGCAGCATAGGAACACTAGCCTGAGTGAGCACAGGTTATGCCAACCCTATCCAACTGGATTAGGCTGCACCAAGTAGATACAGAAATCTATTTCTCCACTCCTCATTCCACAGCTCCCCCTCTAGCCATACGATTTCCATAGAGTTTCCAATCATAAGAAAACACAGTTGCTTGGTAGCAACTACCTGGAGTCTACTGTGTCTCTGAGTCCTAGGGCCTTGAAGGTGAGGGTGAAGAAGTTGACAAAGGGGTATGTTAGTCTAACTTTCAAAGTCCTAAGAATTGAGGGGATGTTTTAAAGTGCAAGAGACTGTGAGAAGGCTGACTGTGGGGAAAATAGTGTTCCTAGAGAAAAATAGGGCAGTATATTACCCTATGATGTGATTTTTCTCCTTAAACCATCCCTACTTTTTAAAAGTGAGCCTGGCTTCACTGTATTCTGTGTAAACTGGTGGAATATAAAATTTTGAAGTATATTTTCCAACTACATGGAATTTACAAAGTATTGTAGAGAAATCCAACCCTAAAGAGAATTGAATGAAACTTACTGAAAATTAAAATGTGAGATTTTTCTTCATTCCTTTCAGATAAAGTTTTTAATTAGTTCTGAATCTGGTTATGTGAGATTAAGAGAAATAAGGCACAAAGCTAGAGAAGAACAATGCCAATTTATACACCATTTCAGTTATTAAGAGGTGGAGGCTGAGCTGCTTCATGAAGACCTCACAACTTGCAGACTGTGCAGCATGGTCCAGAACTTTCTTCTCTTTTTCTCAGTCATGATCTTTATCCTCGTGTTAGTGTCTCATTGCCAAGAAGGTGGGTGTCAAACTTGACACTCACCAAGGTGGGAGTTTTAGTGAAATTCAAGGAGACAGACAGAACTAGGATCTGAAGTTGGGGAGGAGTGCATCAGACAGCACAGAAATAAAAAGACATGAACGATACCCCAGGTAGAGGGTCCTGTGATTATAAAGTGTTGCTCAATCTAAGTCTCTTTCCTGCTGCATATTCTTATTTGATCTCTAATTGTCTTACTTGATTTTTAATTTTCTTTTGATGCATTTATGTGCAAGCCTCTGTCCTGGTTATTGCTTTCAGACCATGCTAATATTGCCAGATCTGTCAAGATTTCTTGTTCCTCTAGAAAGATCCCTGACCCAATGCGCACCTCCCATTTGCCAGCTACCTTCAAGCACAAAGCATACATTTATTTGCTTTTCTTCTATAATAAATGAAGTAACATCTGAAGATCTTTCTCTTTCTCAGTGATTTCTGTATCAGGTATTATCTAAGGTCACTGACTTCCTGGCATAACTAAGGCTTGGATTTCAAGTCTAGGGGGAAGATGAACACTCTTTCTGTCTGTTCTTTCATAAGGGTTATTGAGCATTTTAAGAAGAAGGACCAAAGAGGCAGTCCCAACATGGTATCAGCAATATTCTCTCAGAATTTTTGATGTGTTTAGTGTTGGGCCTTTGTTTTCCCCAAATTGAGATGCCACTGAGTGAATTGGTGTTTCCACTCCAATCAGTATGGTGATGTCAGTCTAATGGCCATAAATGCAAGCCACACAGGGATTCACTGAGCACAGTGACTCAGCCTACCCTGCTTTAAAAGACCTAGAATTCACTGTGCTCAGACTGCTCCTGGGAGCAGTAATTGGGGGGCAGAAGGCAGCTAACACCAATTATACATCTTAGCTCTTCTCCCTCAGGGCCCCTTCAGAGACACATCATGCCTAGACTCTTAGCTAATAGCACCCAGAAATTGGAGAAGTCCACTAGCCCCCTTGCCCTTGGCCTCTCCTGGGGCAGGAATCAGTAAGGAGCCAAAACATCAAAAAACTGATATGTCTCTAAATAACTCTGAAACACTCAAAAATAAGTGCAGAGACGTGTGGTGGCAGGGTGCTTATCTCAGGAAAGTTGCAGCCAGGAGCAAAGTTTGAGGCTTCCTCCCAGGAGTAGGTGTAGGAGTTGCAAGGTGGTTTGAATTGGAAGCCTGACAGAACCTTCAGTGTGCAGTGGAGGGAGGAGTTCAGCCCTTGGAAGCCTGTTGGTGACACACGAGTCATAGAAATTACTTGGTGAAAAGAGGTGTAATTTGGTCTGGAATTTAAATACACCAGCATGAAGAAGAAATGCCATAATTTAAAAGTATGTTTGTAAGCACTTGCCTATACTTTAATAATTTCCAGCAGATCATGGCTCTCAGCCTTGTTCAAAAAGAGGTGTGTGAGGGGAGAGAGAATGAAATCAGGAGGAAATCCGCCTAGCACTTCAATGACAGGATTTCAGGTGTTCATTTAGGGGATAAGATTGTTGTTTACTTAGATAGAATGAAACCGGAGATGATAAATAGAATTTGTTATTCATCCAACCCTAAGCTTGAGTCCTTTCATTTAACCATCTCTTTGTTACAGATTTGTTTTTGTGTTTCACCATAGACTCGTAGGTTGGAACTGATGAGTATTTTGGTATGAGACATTGTACAACAGAGGAAATATAAGAAACTCCTGGCTTTTACATGTTTCTGTAAATACAGAAAAAAGGCATCACACAACCTAGAACCAGAGAATTCCCAGCTGAACCCATCTCCAAACATTTTATAAAAATAACTTTTAACACATAATGGCTTCATGAATGGATTGTAGATTTTGTACTCTTTGAGGAATATTTCACTATACAACTCTAGGCAGGGTGGCCTATGAATTACTCTAGGCTCAGGGGTTTGCATGAGATAGGAAATATCAATGCTTACTTCCTGCATGGAGTAATGAGTCCCAGCGCATCTCCAGCTCAGAAGAGGAACATACTCCTTTACCCTAAACCTGGGTCTGGTACCCTCAGCACACAGAATCCCCATCAAGGCCAGGCTTCATGACCCAAAACCTGGGAGCAGCTGAGGCTGGATTGTCCCTTGGGAGCGCAAAACTCCCAGCCAGGAAACCCTCTTCTCGCTGTTCTGTAAAATATTAACCGCGAGTTGAACAGCAGAGCCTCAGGTCAAAGTCATATGCTTCTTCTTAGCTCTAGCTTCCTTCAGGAGACCTGTCTCACAAAGCCTCAGGAAATGGGAGAGGGTGTGTGGATTGGGTTAGGCGTTAATCAGCTGGCAGATGAGTTAAGCTTGTGGGAAAGACCTATCCCAGAGGGCGCCAAAGCCAGTGCCTGCGGCTCACGAACCCTAGAGAGCAATATTACTGGTGAAAGAGGGAACAAGGAGGTGTGCAGTGCTCATGGGAGATGTCCAGCTCCCACCTCTCCAGACCTGCTCGGGGTTTAGACGGCGCTATCCCGCAGCCCCTCCATCCTGGCTGTTTCTTGTGCTCGCCAAACAGCAGATATGCCATTGAGTGCATGCCTCCTTAGGCGCTGGTATTGCAGCCTGATTGTTGTATCTCTGGGAAATCCCACCACAGTTATGGGAACCTTAAGCCCTTGCGCCATCAAGAGCTGGCCTCCAGTCTGCCTCACAGCACCCTCACCTCAACCTGACCTCAGACAACAGCCCTTTTTCCACTTAAACCCCACACAGACCTGGAGGTTTCCCCCTGTCACCACAGTAACCGCTGTCTCCGCCTCACATCTCCCTCTTCTCTCATCCTCCAAGTTCCTCAACTGGTAAGGCAGGGTCACGCAGTGGCCAAGTAGAACACCAGCTCCTAAGCAGTGTAACTACTAATACTGAATAATGTGCCTACGCTTGTGTGCCTACAGATTTAGAAGTGAACATGTTGCTCTGAGGTTCTAGGCGAAGCTCAGCCAGACCTCAGCCTACCCTATCTCAAACTTTCCAGACAGAAGCCAGAGTGTCTGTTGGGGCCCCAGATCTTCTTGAAAGTGTCGGTGAGAGGCCATCTCAAGATCAGGCTATAAAAATAAGTTTATTCATTTATTAATACTCAAACTGGGCAAAAATCTGTTGTGGTGTCTTGTATTTCTGCAAACCAGTATGTTCATTTTCACCCCAGCGCTCAACCTTTGCCCTTCGGTGGGGAATCATCAGCTAAGCATGGAAAGAAATTAGTGAGTACCTTATTCTTTTCCTAACCTTATCCTAACCTTATCCTTTTGTTCACCGTGCATCTCACCCCAGCCATATCTACCACGCTCATACCTTTCCATCTCTTTCTCTCCTGGATGGGAAGAACTGGTAGAGATCTTCAGAGAAAATCTTCCTTGCACAGAGCCAAAGAGGGAGGTGTTCTTAGGCAGGTATTTCTGCTTATTTCTTAGGCAGAAACAGTTGGCAACCACTTCTTCCAGCCAACAAGGCTTTTCAGCTTTAATATTCTTAATGATCTCATTCTCAGTTTTTTGGGAGTCTTATACAGAATATCTGCATTTGTCCCATCCTCCCCTAAAATGAGTTTTAGCAGGAAGAATTTGGGCAGTGACATGGCAGAAATTGGTGGAAACCACAAACTGATCTTTCATATGCCAAATATACAAACAGATGTAGGCCTTCCAGGTAACTTACCCTCACTTTCTCCATCTTCTTCCCACCTCCTCGTTGTAAAGACTCTAATCTGGGCCTAAGGAACTGTGAACAGAAAAAAGAGTCTAGAATTCCTGTAAGTCAGCACCCAGTTTTTAGCACTTTTTACAACCAATGTCTACCTTTTTCTCTTTGGAGCCACTCCTTTTATTTTATCTTATTTTAATTTATTTTATTTTATTTTATTTTTAAGTATAACAAAGTATGCAATTTATGCTATTGGTAAGTATATGATTCTGTACTGTTAACTATATTCACATAGTTGTGCAACAATTCTCCAAAACTTTTTAATATACTTTCTCTAAACCAATGCAAACTGGAATTGTATTCAGAATAAGATCTGCAATCCTGTCCTAAAAACTCAACTCTGAGATATGTATACATACATATGTTGTTTACATAAATATGTATTAATTTTTCAAAATGTTTATTATTGTAACATTTAATAATGTACAGTTCAAATGTATTAACCATGGTACCATCACTACCATCCATCTCCAGAACTCTTTTCATCTGGTAAAATAGAAATTCTATACTCATTTAACAAAACTATCCATTTCTCCCTTCTCTACCTCTTGGTAACCACTATTCCACTTTCTGTTGATATGATTTTAACTACTCTATCCTATATAAGAATAATTATATATCTTTTTTTTTGGTGACAGCTTACTTCACTTAGTGGTGAAGGTTCATCCATGTTGTAGCTGAATAATATTCCCTTGTAAACATATATGTATGTTTTGTTTAGACCTTCACCCATCAATGGATACTTAGATTCTCCCACATATTGGCTGTGAATAATGCTGCAATGAACATGGCTGTCCAAACAGTTTCTTGAAACTTGTGTTCAGTTCTTTGTATATATACCTAGAAATGAGATTGCTGTATCACATAATTCTCTTTTTAGCTTTTGAGGAACTACCACACCATTTATTACAATAGCTGCACCATAACAGTGTAAGGGTTCTAGTGTTTATACATTTTTATCAACACTTGTTAATTTCTTCTTTTAATAGTGGCCATCCTAATGTGAGATGATATCCTAGTATAGTTTTGATCTGTATTGCCCTAATAATTTGTCAGGTAGAACATTTTTTCATATCTTGGCACTTTTGATATCATTTTTTGAGCTGTATCTATTCAGGTCTTTGCTTTATTTTTAAATTGTTGTCATTAAGTTGTAGGTATTATTTATATAATCTGGATATTAATCCCTTATCAGGAAAATTATTTGCAAATATTTTCTCCTATTCTGTAGGTTGCCCTTTTACTTTGTTTACTGTGTTTTTTGATGCACAATGCTTTTTAGGTGTGATGCACCCTTTGTCTGTTCTTGCTTTGTTCATAATGCTTTTGTGTCACATGTGGAAAACCCTCACCAAATCCAATATCACAAAACTGTTTCCCTGTTTTATTTTGGGGGGGAAGGATAGGAGTTTTATAGTTTCAGCTCTTACATTTAGGTTTTTTTTAATTTTAACTTGATTTAATTTTGGCATCTAATGTAAGGTTTGTGTCCAATGTCATTCTTTTGTACATTCAATTTTCATGATACCATCTTTCAGTAGACTGTCTTATCTACAATACCACCTTTGTGGAAAATAATCTGACTGAATATGTGAGCATTTATTTATTTCTTGACTTTCTTGTCTGTTCTCTTTGTCCATTGTTTGTCTTTATGCCAGTACCAAATTCTTTTGATTATTATAGATTTGCAATTTATTTTGAAATCAAAAAGTGGGAGACCTCCAACTTTGTTATATTACAAGATCTTTTGGCTGTTCCAAGTACCTGACCACTTTGATTTTGCATCTGCCAGTGAAGAAGGAAGAATTTCCAGTATGTGATTGTTATGGGTTTCTTGGCATTCTTTATCTGCAACTGCACAGGTGCATGCCTCCTTTACGAAAGTGCCAAAAGAAGGAATCTAGCCTTATCTCAGTAAGAGGAAGAAATCTAGATCTTGGGGCTGGATCATATCAGCAAAAGTGAGCACATTAGTGGGCTCAGCATTGCCATCTAGGAGAAGCCAAAGCCTAGAGCTTGTAGTCTAGGACCACTCCTGTAGCATGCTACCCAGCAGGTGCTCACTGGATGGCTCACATCCAACTGGGACAATTAGTGGCATTATTTTAAATCCGCAACTCATAAAGGAGTGCCGTTTCCTCTGCCGGTTTGAATCCTGGCAGTTGCGCATGGTCTTGGCACAATAGCCTGAGGCCCTAATATTAGTCATGATTCTCTGCTTTCCAAACCCACCTCTGCATGCAGCCACCAGTGTCATGCCTGCTTAGCCTCTCTGTGAGAGACAGCAAGTCCCCAAGTGTGGATTTGACACCTCCTACCCCCTCAAGTCCTCCTACCTGGGGTAGTGGATCCCTATCATCCCCCTGCTCCTCCTCCCTGCCTTTGAGATCTTTTGGGTGTTGGAATATGCATAAAAATAGAATAAGTGTTTCAGTGCAAAGCACTGGCAAACTTGCTATTGATATGTCTGTTTGGAGCTCCGAGTTGTTAAAGGATTTTAGGGTCTTCGTGTTGCCTTCTCTGAAAAATTAGAGGAAATTCTATGCAACCTTTTCCATAGCACGGGGTCACCCAGAGAATACCCCTCTGAACAGCTCAGAGCAGCCCACCTCCTGAAACACTGAGTTTCAAGGACACAAAGAAAGCAAGTAGAGCTCTTGGTCTGCAGCCCACTATAACTAATAAAAATCGCAACTTAATCATCAGCTGCGAGACAGGTTTACATGTGTCCTTTCTCAAGGATCCCTTTGCCCAACCTGGGTCTCCTGTGAGCTCACCCCAGATACAGCTGGAGCTGCTCAGTGGGGTCAAATCATTCCCATTGGCACAATGGCTTTCCTTCCTGGACAACGTCCTCTCCCTGCCATCCCCATGCTTAGAGCCAGTAAATCAACCATTAACTTTCCAGCAAGACCTGAGAGAGACCTTTACCAGAGGGGAGACTATAGGGGAGGTCACCAAGCCCCCTCCCCAGGTTGGGAGCCATCTTTGTTCAAACAAACTAGGAACGTGAAGGGAGAAGGTAGGTCTTGTGGGTGTATTTAGGTTCTCACTGGGAATCGCCACTGGCTAAAGCTATCAGGTCTTCCTCTTGCTTCAGTTGGCCAGTCAGGTGCCCCACATCAGGTTTGAACAGAATGAATGAACCACTGAGGGCTTTTCTCTCTGCTCACCTCAGGACACTCTACTTCCTTACTTTCTATACTTCTGAAATTCAATATTTTAAAGTTAATCTGAGATACTTGCATAAAGTTGCTCAGTGCCATTTTATTTGTTATAGCATAATACTGGAAACAACCTAAATACCCAGGAATGACTTCTATGGCATAGTCATATAATGGAATTCTCTCGTTTTTAATTAAATGATGATCTGCACTTTAAATTGATCCCTTGATAATGGTCTCAATAACTATTGCTACACGAAAAAACAAAAGAGCAGAATAATTTATATAAAATTGCTTTGTCATTAGAATATGCAAGAAATTAAGAACGTAGAAAGAGGATCTGGGATGTTCTTTAGCATAGTTCATGTTTCTGCAAATGCTGTTTTGTACCTCTTCTGTAAAATCTTATAACATATCTTTGCCAAGGCCACAGAATTTCTTGTACATACAGATACATCATTTTCAACCTGCTCCATCTTCTCTTTCAATTTTGTAGAAAGTGCTTGTTTTCAGAAATGGTGGGTATTTGTCAGTCCTCTTCTTTCTTGATTTCTCCAAAATACATAACAAACATAACCTCTACCTCCATAAAATACTTGATTCTCTTGGCTTTAGCAGACACAGCCTTAATCTTATAGAGGTATGTATGTATTTATGTATGTATGCATGTATGTATGTATGTACGTACGTACGTACGTACATACGTACACACACAGAGTCTTGTTAGTGAGATGACTTGCTAGGAAGGAACTTTCAGAACCTATTGAAGAGTTGACAAACAGCATATACGAATGGCTCTGAAAGAGTTAGGTAGAAATTTGATAGCAGTGAAGTAACAGGATTGTTAACCTTGCTAAGGATTTGAGGTTTCTTTTTAAGGCAGCATGAGCTACTGGGACAATGACATCTCTCATGTTTTTAAAATATCTTTGTAGTTGCGGAGGATGGGCTGGAGGAGAGTAACGCAGAGACCAGCTGGTATAATAACCCTGGATAATAAAGTAGATGTGAGAGAATGGAGAGAAGTCGGCTTATCAGAAAATTTGGAAATAGGATTATCTTAGATTCTGGTTCCCCGATTTCTGAATACTTTTAATCTTTTTCTTACTTTTTGTATACTCTATCAGTTACACTTGACTCAATCTCCCCTTTTCTCCATTACTGTCTCTTAAGAATAAACTTTCAGAGAGCTGAAGGAAAAGAGGAGGGCCTGAATTTGCTGGCAAGAGACTCTGTAGTTCTGGTTAGGAATTAAGCAAGAAAAAGTTTAGACCCTTAAAATTAGAAGGAAATCAATTTACTGACCCTGTAGCATCCACCAAATGGGAAAGGAACTGTAGAAACTTTCTCTAGTGTTGAAAGTCCTCCCCCTCCACCTTAGTCATGTGGGAAGGAGCACAATCCAAGCACTCTAGCCGGCCAGCCAAGGCTTTCAGAGAGTGCACCTAGTCCCAGGCTCATGCCAGCTCCACTGCTTGTTCAAGATGGTAGTTTAGAAAGAACTAACTAACTAATTAACTGAACTAACTAACCTCCAGCTACAAACACATTAACTTTGTACCTATTGATACAAACTCCACCTGCTCTAGCAACAGCTCCCTGGGACTTAAAACATACATACCATGCCTACTTCACCTGTACCTCCAACTTGTCTGCCAAGGCAGCTTTTGCATGGCTTGTCCTCAGACTTCTTGTGGCTTTTATCTGTTCCATCTACAGCTCTGGGCCCAGACTCATCTTGCCCGTGAAGTACCCTGCAACCTGAATCACATTCAGCAACCTACCAAGGCACTTCTGGTGCCTCTGGGACTCCAAAGCTCACACACACTCTAGCTAAAGCTCTCACGCTGGTGTAGTTTGATTCTAGAACTCCTGGTGGCCATACCCTGCTCCAGCTAACTTGCCAGGGACATCTGGCACATGCAGTCTACATCGAGGCAGCTCCTACACAAGGAAAGGAGACGTTGCTGTTTCACTTAACCCATAGAAAGAAGCACAGAGAGGCTCCAAAAATGAGAAGATAGAGAATTATGTTCCAAATGACAGATCAAGATGTACCCCTTCCTCCCCCCCACCCCCCCAAAAAATAACTAATTGAAATGAGATAAACAATCTACCAGATAGAGAGTTATGAACACTGGTTGTAAGGATGCTCAATGAACTTGGGAGAATACATGAATTTGGTGAGACTTCAACAAAGAGACAGAAGAAATAAAAAGAATAACTGAAGAATACAATCACTGCAATTAAAAGTACACTAGAAGGAATCAGCAGTAGATTAGTTAATGCATAAAAATGAGTCAGTGAGCTGGAAGATAAGTTAGTGGGTATCGTCCAATCAACAACAAAAAGGAAAAGGAATTTAAAAAGCAAGGATTTTTTTAAAGGACCTCTGGGACAACATCAAACGTACCAACATTTATATTATAAGGCTCCCAGAAGAAGAGAGACAGAAAATCTATTTGAAGAAATAATGACTGAAAACTTCCCAATCCTTACACAAATCCGGGAAGCACAGAGTACCCAACAAGATGAACCCAAAGAGGCTCACACCAAGACAAGGCAAAGGTTAAAGACAAAGGGAAAATTCTAAAAGCAGCAAGAGAAATAAGCTAGTTATATTTAAAAGATACCCCATAAGACCACTAGCTGATTTTTCAGCAGAAATTTTGCAGGCAAAAAGAGATCAATATGATATACCTAAAGATTTTAAAGGAAAAACGTACATCTAAGATTACCTAGTAAGGTTGTCATCCAGAAGCGGAGATGAAGTATTTCTCAGACAACCAAATTTTAAGGAGTTCATTTGTTTGTTGTGATCATTTTTTGCCTTTAATTGTATGCCCTACACATAAGTGAAATCAGGTAGGTCTTTTTCTTTCTGACTTATTTCACTTCATTTAGTAGCATGATAATAAATATGGAAAAGGGGCTCAATTATGTGATAAAGAAAAGAATTTAACTTTGGATGGTAAATAATGCAGTATACTAATATGATGTATTAGTGAATTGCAAACTTGAAACCTATATCATTTTACTAACCAAGGTCATCCAAATAAATTTAACTTAAAAACCTAAGGAGTTCATCACTGGCATTAAAAGAAATTTTATAGACATCTTTAAGTGGAAAAGAATTTAAAAAAATTAAAAATAAAATATAAGAAAGAAAAAACTGCACTGATAAAGGCAAACATTCCAGAAATATAGTGTATCAACCAATTATAAAACTAGTATGAAAGTTTAAAAGATAAAAGTAGTAAAAGCTTGTAGCTAAAGGACTAAATTAAGGGACATGCGGACAAGATGTAAAAAAGATGTCAAAAAGATAAACATCAAAGGTATCTAAAAAATCTAATGCTTTAAGAATGCATTCAAATTTAAGCAAACATCAACTTAAAATGCAATGCTATAAATGTAGCTTGTTGTATGTGAATCTTATGGTAAGCACACACCAAAAATCTATAAGAGATACACAAAAAATAAATAGAAACTAAAAAAATCACTGAAGAAAGTTATCAATGGAAAAGAAAACACAAAAAAGGAAAAGAGAACTACAAAAACAAGCAAAAACAAAAACAAAAACAAAAAACAAAACAATAAAATGGCAGCAATTATATATCTATCAATAATTATTTTAAATATAAATGGATTAAATGCTCTAATCAAGACATGGATGGCTGAATGATTAAGAATATAAGACCCTCACATATGCTTCTTACAAGAAAACCATTTCAGATCAAGATACACAGGTAAGTGAAGTGATAGAAAGTTATTTCCTGCAAATAGAAAAGAAAGGTAGAGTAACAATATTCACACCAGACAAAATACAATTTAAAACAAAACTATAAAAAGAGATAAAGGACATTGCATAATGATAAAAGTTCAATCCAACAATAGGCTATAACATTTTTTCATTCGATATTATTTGTTATATAATTTTAATATCTATACAGTATTATGTATATAACTTTAGTTTTCAAAAAGAAATTATAAAATTGTATTCTCAAAGATTGTGTTTTTAAATTAATTTTATTTAAGTATAATAGGTATGGAATCTTATACTGGTTTTATTATTTTCAGATGTACAGTATAGTTATTCTACATTTTTATATCCTACAATATGATCACCGCACTAATTGTAGTATTCATGTGTCACCATGCAAACTTCCCACAATATTATGGACTATATTCCCCTTCATCTCACCTATCCACCACCCTCTACCACTGGTAACCATCCCTTTGGTCTCTGTTTCTGTGAGCCAATATTTTTTTTGTTCTGTTTTGTTTTTAGGTTCTGCATGTAAGTAAAATCATATGGAATTTGTCTTTCTATGTCTGACTTATTTCACTCAGCATAATACCCTCTAGATACAGCCATGTTGTCACAAATATAAAGATTTTATTCTTTTTTATTACTGAGTAATGCTCCATTAACACACACATGCACAAACACACTCCATTTTCTTTATCCATTCAACTGTTAATAGGTTGCTTCCATATCTTGACTATTATAAATAATGCTCACAGAATATAGGGGTGCATATATCTTTCAAACTAGTATTTTTTTTATTCTTTGGATAAGTACTCAGAAGTGGTATTGCTGAGTTGGCTAGTATATCTATTATAATTTTTTTGAGGAATCTCCATACTGTTTTCCATAGATGCTACACCAGTCTGCAGTTCCATCAACAGTGTATGAGGGTTATCTTTTTCCCACAACTTCTTAAACACTTGTTATTCCTTGTGCTGTTGATGACAGCCATTCTAACAGGTGGAAGGTGACATATTATTGTGGTTTTGATTTGCATTTCCCTAACAGTGAAGTTAAACATTTTTTCATGTCTGTTGACCATTTGTGTGTCAATTCTTGGGAGAACTGTCTCTTCAGGTCCTCTGCCCATTTTTAATTGACAAGCTAGTCTTTTGTTGTTGAATTGTTTAATTTCTTATTTGTATATTGGATATTAGGCCCTTATCTGATACATTATTTGCAAATATATTTTCACATTAAGTAAGTTACTCTTTCTTTTAGTAAAAGTTTTCTTCACTGTTTTTTAATTAATTTTATTTAAGTTTAATAGGTATGGAATCTTATACTGGTTTTATTATTTTCACTGTGCAAAGCTTTTTTAGTCTAATGAAGTCTCCTTCGTTTGTTTTTATTTCTCTTGCTCAATGGGACACATTCAACAAGATATTACTCAAACTGATGTCAAATAGTTTACAGCCTTGTTTTCTTCTAGAAGATTTATGGTTTCAGGCTTTACTTTTAAATCTTTAAACTATTTTCAGTTTATTGTTGTATATATTGTAAGAGAATGGTCCAGTTTAATTTTTGGGTATATATCTGGCCAATTTTCCCAGTACCACTTGTTGAAGAGACCGTGTCATTACTTCAGTGAATATTTTTTCGTCTTTTATCATAGATTAGTTGGCCATGTGAGTGTGGGTCTATTTTTGTTCTCTGTTCTTTTCTGTTGATCTCTGTGTCTGCTATATGCTAGTACCATGCTGTTTTGATTACTATAGTTTGATATACCCCCAACTTTGTTATTTTTTCTCAAGATTGTTATAGCTATATTGGGGTTTTGTGGTTCCATATACATCTTATGATTATTTGCTCTAGTTCTGAGAAGAATGATTTTGGTATTTTGATAAGAAGTACATTGTATCTGTGTATTGCTTTGGGTAGTATGGACATTTTGACAATATTAATCCTTCCAATCCATGAGCATAGTATTTCCTTCCATTTATTTGTGTCATCTTTACTTTCTTCAGTGTCTTACAGTTTTCAGACCTTATGTATTTCACTTCCTTTGTTAAGTTTATTGCTAGGTGTTTTATTTTTTTCATGTAATCATAAATGGGATTATTTTCTACATTTCCTTCTGATTGTTGATTATTAGTATATGAGAAAGAGAAGGATTTTTGTATATTGATTTTTTATCCTGATACTTTATTGATTTATTCAATTCTATTAATTTTTCTGTGGATTCTTTAGGGTTTTCTGTAAATATTGTCATCTTCAAATAATGACAGTTTTACTTCTTCCTTTCAAATTTGGATGCCTTTTATTTCTTTTTCTTGTCTGACTGTTGTGACTAGGGCTCCCATATTATGTTGAATAACACTGGTGAGAGTGGGTATTTTTGTCTTGTTTCTGATCTTAGAGGAAAAGCTTTCAGGTTTTTACCATTGGGTATGATGTTAACTCTGTGCTTGTCATATATGGCCATTATTATGTTGGGACCAGTTCCTTCTGTACCCACATATTTTTTCCTCTTTTCATTTGTCGTTTTTCTGTACTCAGTTTGTTGAGTGAGTATAGAAAAATGATAAATGAAAAAAGGAAAAACAGATAGAGAATTTTGTCAAATTCCTTTTGTTTTTGTTTGTTTGTTTTTTGGTTTTTGGGTTTGTTTGTTTGTTTTTTTTTGTATTTAGTGAGATAATTAAATAGTTTTGTCCTTGGATTTTATGATATGATGAATCACATTAATTGTTTTGTGGATGTTGAACAATTATTGCATTCTTGTTATAAATCCCACTAGATCTTAGTATATAATCTTTTTAATATATTGTTGAATTTGGTTTCCTATCATTTTGTGGAGAATATTGGCATCCATGTTCATCAGGTATATTGGCCTGGAATTCTCTTTTTTCATGGTGTCTTTGTCTGGTTTTGGTATCAGGATACTGCTGGTATGTCTTCAGTTTTAAAAAATAGTTGGAGAAGCTCAGTACTAATTCTTTAAATTTTCTGTAGAATTCACCTGTGAAGCCATCTAGTCCTAGGATTGTGTTTGTTGGGAGATTTTGATTCCTACTTTAATTCCATTGACAGTAATTTGTTTCTTCAGATTCTGTTTCTTCCTGGCTTAGTCTTGGAAGATTATCCAAGAAGACTGTATGTTTCTAATTTTTTTCCATTTCTTCTAGATTGTCAAATTTGTTGGCATATAATTGTTCATAGTATTCTTCAATGATTGAATTTCTATGATATCAGCTGTAATGTCTTCTGTCATTTCTGATTTTGTTTGTGTTCTCTCTGCATGATGGGGCCAGCTAGAGGCTTATCAATTTTATTTACCCTTTCAAAGACCCAGCTCTTAGTTTCATTACTCTTTTCTATTTTTCTATTTTCTATTTCATTTATTCCCTCTCTGATCCTTATTATTTCTGTCATACCTACTTTGGGTTTTGTTTTTTCTTTTTCATAGTCTCCTTAGGTGTAAATTTAGATCACTTAGGATTTTTCTTCTTCTTGAGGTAGACCAGTATGCCTATAAACTTCCCTCTTGTAACTGCTTTTGCTGCATCTCATAAATTTTGTAGGATTATATTTTTATTTTCATTTATCTCAATCAGATTCTGACTTCCTACTTGATTTCATCTTTATCCACTGGTTGTTTAGAAGCAGATGTGTGGTTTTTCCAGTTTTTCCTACAGTTGTCCTCTATTCTTAAATTTACCGAGGCCTATTTTGTGACATAGTATGTGATCTATACTGGAAAATTTTTCGTGCATGGTTGGTAAAAATGTGTAATCAGAGTGGTCTAATTGTGGCTTTTAAGGCTATTATTTCCTTATTACATCTCTGTCTGGGTAATCTAACCATTGAAGTTAGGGGGGTATCAAAGTCTCTGTTATAATATTATTGTTAAGTTATGCCTATTTATCTATTAACATTTTCTTTGTATATTTAGGTGCACTTATATTGGATACCTAGGTATCTATAATTGTTGTATTCTTGGACTGATCCTTTTAAAATTATGTCATGTCCTTTTTTGTCCACTTTATGTTTTTAATGTTATATTTTATATTTTTTCCTTTGTATATCTCTTGTTTATTTCATAGTTATATTTAAGTTTTCTGCTATTGTCTATTAACATTCCTATTAACTCTTAAAGTGGTTGATTCATGGTGATTACTGTATAGTTGCCTTTACCAGTGAGGTCTTTTTCTCCTTTCCAATATTTGTTATTTCTCTTGATAATAGCTGTTCTGATAGGTGTGAGGTGAAATCTCATTGTGGTTTTGATTTGCATTCTCTGATGATTAGTAACGTTAGGTATCTTTTCATATGTCTATTGGCCATCTGTGTGTCTTCTTAGAGAAATGTCTACTCAGTCTTTTGCCAGTTTTTAAATCAGATTATTTACTATTTTTGCTGTTGTGTTGTAGGAGTTCTTTATTTTGAAAAATTAAATCATATCAGACACATGATTTAAAGATATCTTCTTCCATTCAGTTGGTTGCCTTTCATATTTTTTATAATTTCCTCAATGTGGAAAGATCTTTAGTTCCATTTGTTTGTTTTTGCTTTTGCTGTCTTTGTTGAAGAAAATATATACAAAATATATTTAAATATATATTGATAACATCAATGTCAAAAGAATTTTGTTTAAGAGTCTTAAACATAAAATTAATAGACATTTAAGCTTTTAATCCACTATCAATTTATTTTCACATATGATGTAAGATGCTGCTCTAGTTTCATTTTTTAGCATGCATCTATCCAGTTTTCCCATTGCTTTTGTTAATATTTTTCTTTATCATATTGTATATTCTTTCCTTCTTTGTCATAGATGAAGTCACTGAATAAACCTGTTGTTGTTTTTTTTGTTTGTTTGTTTTTTCCTAAACTCTCTATTATGTTCTGTCTGGTTTTGTTGTGTCTTTGTGCCAAAATGATGCTAATTTTTTTTTTACAATCCTTTGATCTAGTATGTTCATTCCTAGATTAACATCTGTTTTGGTAACATCAAAAACCAAGACATCATAAATGACACTGTGGTCTTTTTATAATTCTTCAGACATGAGATTCACTATCAAGTCCATCTATTTTTATATTAAAATTATTGGGGCAACACTGGTTAATAAAATTATATAGGTTTCAGAGGTAAATTCAATAATACATCTCATGTATATTGTCTCTTTACCCTTCTTAATATAATTAATTCTTCCCTCCCTGTTTCCCTCTGGTAATCACTAAAGTATCGTCTGTGTCTATGAGTCTCTGTCTTGTTTGTTTCTTGCTTACAGTTTTAAATCCCTGTAGGAGTTAAATCACATGGTGCTCAACATTTTCTGTCTTATTTCGCTTAGCATGATAATCTCAATTTGTCACAAAAGGGAGTATTTTATCTTTTCTTACAGCTAAGTAATATCCCATTGTATATATGTACCATGTCTTCTTTATCTATTGAAGGACACTTTGGTTGTTTCCACGATTTGGCCATCATGAATAATCCTGAAATGAACATGAGGGTACGTGTATCTTTACAGATAAATGTTTTCCAATTTGGGGCTAGATATCAAATAAAGATTGCTGGATAGATAGTAATTCTGTTCTCAATTTTTTGAAGAACCTTCGTATTGTTTTCCATAGTGGCTATATCAATTTACATTCCCACCAGCAGTGTACGAAGATTCTATTTTCTCCATGACTTCTCCAATAGTTATTACTTGTCCTGTTGATAACAACCATTCTAACAGGTGTGAGGTGGTTGTGATTTACATTTCATTAATAGCTAATGAAGCTAAGCATCTTTTTATATCTATCTGTTGGCTATGTGCTTGTCTTCTTAGAAGAGGTGTCTGTTCAGGTTCTCTGTCCATTGTTTTAATTGGATTTTTATTGTTGAATTGTATGATTCTTTGTACATTTGGATATTAACCCCTTATCCGAAGTTTTGTTTGCAAATATTTTCTCACATTTAGTTAGTTGCCTCTGTCTTATTGATGTTTTTTGTTTGTTTGTTTGTTTGTTTGTTTTTGCTGTGCAGAAGCTTTTTAGTTTGATAAAGTACCATTCGCTTATTTTTGCTTTTGCTACTCTTGCCTTTGATGTCAAATTCATAAAATCCTCTCTAAATTCAAGGTCCTTAAGTTTATTACCCATGGTTTCTTTTACTGAATTGTTTCAGGTCTTATGTTTGGGTCTTCGTTCTATTTTGAGTTAACTTTACTATATGGTGATAGCAGTCTAGTTTCATTCTTTCACATATGACTTTCCAATTTTCCAAGAACCATTTATTGAAGAGGCTTTCATTTTTTATTGTATGTTTTTGACTCCTTTATTAAACATTATCTGCTGATACATATGGAAGTTTATTTCTGGATTCTCAATTGCTATTCTATTGGTCTGTGTGTCTGTTTTTCTTTTTTTTTTTTTTCGTTTTTTGTTTTTTTTTGCAATTGCAAAGGGATTTTTTTTTTCATTTCTTTTTCTGAAAATTCAATGTTAGTATATAGAAATGCTCTGGATTTTTTACATTGATTTTGTATCTTGCAACTTTACTGTATTTGTTTATTGTTTTTAGTACTAGTGGAGTTGGGGTTTTCTATATAATCACGTCATTCACAAATAGTGACAGTTATACTTCTTTCTTTCCAATTTGGATGTGCTTTATTTCTTCCTGTTGCTTTATTTCTCAAGCTAGGAGTTCCAACACTGTATTGAATAACAGTTTTGACAGCAGGCATCCTTGTCTCTTTCTTGCTCATCAAGAAATCTTTCAGTTTTTCTTTTTAAAATATATTTGTTGAAGGTTTGTCACATATAGCCTTTATTATGTTGAGGTACTTTTCTTTAGTATCCATTTTATTAAGTGTTTTAATCC
The DNA here is from genome assembly GCF_014176215.1 of Rousettus aegyptiacus. NCBI lineage: Eukaryota > Metazoa > Chordata > Mammalia > Chiroptera > Pteropodidae > Rousettus > Rousettus aegyptiacus. Next base: position 5,854,967 of record NW_023416294.1, read on the forward strand.
TAAATGGAGGTTGCATTTTGTCAAATGCTTTTTCTGCACCTATTGATATGATCATATGATTTTTATCCTTTATTTTCTTATGTGTTTTATCACATAGATTGATTTGCATATATTGAATTTTCCAATAAAAAATGGGCAGAAGACCTAAACACACATTTCTCCCAAAAAGACATACAGATGGCCAACAGACATATGAAAAGATGCCTAACATCATTAATTAACAAGGAATTCAAATTAAAACCATAATGAGATATCACCTTCTACCTGTCAGAAGAGCTGTAGGGTTAACTTAGAACACAGCCCCTCCACATACTCAGAAGACTGATGGCCACTTGGCCAGCAGCTAAGGGAGGTAGTACAAAGAACTTTCAGCAGTGTCTGTGTAAGGTAAACACATGACATGCCAAGAGAAGTTTTAAAAGCAAAACTTTATTGGGAGAGGGCTCCTGAGCGAGGTTCACTGGTCCGGAGAGGAGAAGGGCCAGAGAAGTTGCAGCCTGGGATGGGAGGGCGTAGTTTTTATGGGGTTTTGTGGGGGTAGGGTATAGAATGAGGAATGTCAGTTGAGCATCCGGATTAGGGCGGTGGCGCCAGGGCTTTAGGGTGGGCCCTTGTCTGGATTTTGATGTCAAGCTGGGAGGTCTGGAATCCTATATCAACCTGGCAAACTTCTAGGCAGATATTCGGCTGACCCTCCTCATCAACCTAACAGCCTGCCCTGTCCCCCTCCTCCCAGGATAATTCCTGCTGCTCCGATTGATGTTATCTACTTTTGTAACCAAGCAGCACCTCTTTCTCCTAACTGTCTGAGAAGGCCGTGGTTCCCCCAATGAGATAACCCTCCCTCTACTTGTGGGCATAAAGAACTCTGCTTGCACTTGCTCATCAGCAATTTTTCTTGCTGCCACTGCTGAAGCTTCTCTGCCTCATGAGTAATAAACAGCATTTCTCACTCCTTTGGTCTTCCTGGTGGTTTTTCCTGAATATTCAAGCCCAGGGGCAAGTTCCAGGCCTAGTGGTCATGTGTTACAAAAGCTATTATCAAGATGACAACAAATAACAAGTGTTGGCAAAGTTTCAAAGACAAAGGAATGCTAGCATACTGTTGGTAAATTAGTGAAGGCACTATGAAAAACAGTAGGGAGATTCTTCTAAAAATTAAAAATAGAACTACTGTTTTATTGTTCTACTACAGGGTATTTGTCCAAAGAAAATAAAAATAATTTTAAAAGATATATGCACTCCTATCTTCACTGCAGCATTGTTTACAATAGCCAAGATATGATCAACCTATGTCTATCAATAGATAAATGCATAAAGAAGTGATACACATAGCACAAGAGAATATCATTCAATCATAACAAGAATATAATCTTGCCATTCACAACAATATGGATGGATCTAGAGGATATTAAATGAATTAAGTCAGAGAAATAGAAATACCACAGAATCTCATATGTCTCTGCAATCTAAAGAACATTATAAATGAACAAAAAGAAACAGACTCATAGATATAGAAAAGAAACTGTTGGTTGCTGATGAGATGGGGTTAGGAGATGGAGTGAAAAAGGGGAAGAGATTAAAAAATACAAATTGGTAATTAAAAACAGTTATGGGGTTGTAAAATACAGCCTGGGAATATAGTCAGTAATACTGTAATAACTGGTGTCAGGAGGGTTAATTGGGGGGATCATTTTATACATTTTATAAATGTCTAATATCTATGTCAAACACCTGAAACTAATATTGATTAGAGCTGAAGTGGACACAGGTAGAAGCCGAAAGCACAAAGAGGGTCCAGGTTCCTAACTGCAGAATTTCAGGCTCAGCTTTGTGTTCTCTCTGCATTGTGAATAATGGGGAAGTTGATGCTGGCCAGACTGGTAATCTCCAGTTAGGAGCTGGGAAGATTTCTTGTTCCATCTTCCTTTACTTTACCAAATGCAAATTCTCTATCTACTGCCGTATTCTATGCTGTCCTATGGGTCATTATGAGACTTGGAGGTCAAGAGAAGTGGTGAGTGGAACTGAACGGAAACACTCAGCTCTCCAAGGTATAGGAATCTTCTATTTAATGCAATACCTAAATTGTCATTTCTCTCCTTCCCCAGAACACTTTCTGACTATGAAAACCATTACTTCCTGCTGAAAAAGTACTTTTAAGTACTTCTTAAAATGCCTCTATGCTATACCCAAACCTAACTTGTCAAAGCTAGCAGATGCCAATGCAGGTCATACAGCTGGACCCAGAGGAGCTCCAAGGCTATAGTATTAACCAAACAAAAGGTTTACACTGTGGTAAAAAAAAAAAAAAAAAAAAAAAAAAAGAACATTTATCTGAGCAAAAAGGATTGCAGTCTAGGAGTCACAGATTTAGGAAGCAATTCAAATTGCTATTGGAAAAGAACTAAGAGGAGGAAAGGCAGGGTTTTAGGGCCGTGAAATTTACAAGTGTAATTCCCCTTTCAATTCTCCATACAAACGAAGGGTTCAGGCTAGAGTAACAAAGATAGCTTAGTTTCGATATGCAAATGAAGGGGGATGAAACCTGCAGGGATCAACCCATTTATTTCCCCAAAGCAGTTGTTTCAAGATGTCTCTGGCTAGACCTTGAGCTGAATTTAGCAGTAGCTTACCAACATAGCTCTAAGAACTGAGGCAGAAGATACGCACAGGTCCAGATTCCATAATAGCCTCCTGACTGTATTGTAAATGGCTCTCTTAGCAATGCTTAGCCCACTTCATGTTCTACACTATAGAAGCAATAGTGTCAAATGCCTTCCCCTGCTCTCCACAAAACTTAGTTTTTCCCAATGAGATTGGGATGTAGCTGGAGGCCAGTGGCAGGGTGGGTGTTGGTGGCCAATAGGGAAAAGGGTTAGTAAAATCTGTAAGTTGAGCCATATCAAGACATTATTACAAAGAGGAGACCATGAGAATGATTTCAAGATTCCAACTGAAAAGATAGCAAGAAAGATCTCATAGTCGTCAGCCTAATAAAATCTGGTGGTCCTTCTCCGCTTGGAGGGACTCACACCCACGGGCATTGAGAATAGCAGCAATCACCAACTAGCTTGTGCTTGGCGTGCCCAAGGGATTTAGGAAGATGCCTGTGGTGAGTAGCTGTAAGTTGGTTGTCAGACAGTTATTGCCACCCCACTGCTCTTACCTGTTGGCCCTCACAGGCCTTAAAACATTCAGTAGGCCTGAACGTTTGCAAATTAGACCTTTACTTTCAAGAAGTTGGAGCCCATTTCTGTAATTAAAGCTGGCAGTGTGTGGGCCAGAGGTTTGGGGGAGAAGCAACGGACCGGGCTGGGAAGGTTGTTTCCACCTGCCCAATGGCCAGTGTGTTCACGTACCTCAACTGGACCCCAGCCAGAGCACAGAAGGCTAGTGAATCTCATTCCTTTCAGCTAATCTATTGAGATTGCTAAACACACACATAAAGGATGCTTAACCAAGCCCACCTGTCCAATGAACTTTCAGATCAGTGTCGATACTATATGCCCGAATTCTTATTTATAGAGAGACACAGAAATGAGCCGTAGGTGTAAGCCAACCCAGTCATAGACCTTACACCTTGTTAAACATGAGCTGGAGTAGAATAGAAAATACGCCGATAAAGTCCAATCATTATACATCAAACTCCAAGACTGATAAACGCAGACGACAGCTGGCAGTAAGACAAAATGAGAATGAGAGGCTTAGAGGAAGACTAGGAAATAGAGATGTCATGCTCCAGAATCCTGCACACAGAAAGGGGCAGAGCTAGGTGCTGACCTACAGATCTCCTGGGTAAACCCAGCGACTACCACTCCAGCTACACCTGCCTGGACTGGTCTCTGTATTGGCATAGAAGCAACAGGTTTTTACCTAGAGCCATATATAATCTATCTTGTTCTAATAATAGATTTAAAACTCTTCCTTTCTAAAGGACTACTTCTGCTAGTGAATCAACTTGAAATCCTAGCCTGCAGAGCTCAGTTCAGGAGAGTTCCTACCCTGACATAGTAAGGGGGTTTTGGGTTTAGGCACAACAAGTAATCTTGACCTTATTTAAGACTTTGTGTATTGTCGTTAGCAAAGTTATTAATATTCCTTCTGGCTCTGGTTCTGACTGGTTGAATGCCTGAGCTAAAGAGGAAAAAAAGAAAGAAATAGAAGGTTATACTTATGTACTTTGAGTCTTAGTCTTAAGGGCCCGTCTTCCTGAGCTGTCCACTCTTGTGCTGCCTTCATGTGCGAGTGATGAATCCATGATGGGATGCCATCTACTTTAATTGCAGTGGGCATCGTCAAGTAGACAGTGAAGGGTCTTTTCTACTTTGGTTCTAGTCCTTTGGAAGTGAACTTCTGGATTCACACAGAGTCCCTAGGCTGAAACTCATGGAGAAGTTCGTCCCTTAGAGCCGAGTGGACAGCACGAATCCAGGACCAAATCTCCTTTTGTATACATTGAAGGGCCTGTAAAGACTTAAGTAAGAAAAGGTTACATAGTTCTGCCTTTTTCTGATCTTCTATTCTAGGTACTAAAGGTGGGGGTTTTCCAAAGAAAATTTTAAATGGGATGAATCCATTAATATATGGAGTACACCTGGCTTTGAGCAGAGAAAAGGGGAGAAGTTCTACACAGGTCCTACAAGTTTCTAATCCTAACTTGACTAATGTCTCTTTTAGGGTCCGATTCATTTGCTCTACTTGGCCCAAACTTTGGGGCTGGCAGGTGCAGTGGAGTTTCCATCGCAAATTTAGGTAGCTAGCCAATTGCTGTGATATTTTTGTTATGAAGGCTGGCCCATTATCTGATCCTAAAGTTCCAGGGAGAACAAATTGAGGGAGGATTTCTTGTAGTAGTTTCTTAGTAACTACTAAGGCGGTCTCTTTCCTGGTAGAGAAGGCCTCCACCCATCCTGAAAAGGTGTCTATAAAAACAAGTAAATATTTGGAGGCCCCCCACCACAGTTAGGGTTACCTCAGTGAAATCAACTTCCCAGTGGTCCCCCAGATTAAGTTCCTCTTTCCCTATGCCTAGGTTCTTTTATCTTCCTTTTCTTTGGATTAACTTGGGCACAAGCTGAGCATCGTGAGGCAGTTTCTTCCTTCTAACAAGTGAAAGTGAGGGTCTAAAGCTTGGAGCATCTTAGTCAGCCGTAGGTGCATGGTCTGGTATAGTTGGTGGAGGAGAGTCCTTCCAAGAGCCCATGAGAGCCCAATTTTTCTATCTGGAGTCATCCACGACTCCCGTTGGTTATGTAGTGGGGGCCTCACTGGCCTTGTGGCCACTGTTCTTGCCTCTGCATCGGCTAGTAGGTTTCCCTCAGCCTCAGGACTATTTTCTTTTTGATGCCTTTTACAAAGAACAATAGCTAGAGTCTTAGGCATCTATATGGCTTCAAGTAAGGCTAAGATCTCCTCTTTGTTCTTGATGTTCTTCCCAGCTGAAGTCAGAAGCCCTCTTTTCTTGTAGGTGGCTCCGTGTACATGTGCAGTGGCAAAGGCATGTCAGCTGTCAGTGTATATTGTGACTGCTTTATCTTTTCCCCATCTTAGTGCCTCAGTGAGGGCAATGAGTTCTGTCTTTTAAGCAGAAGTCCTATGGGGAAGAGCTTGTGACCAGATGGTGCCAGTTAGAATTACGACCCCTACCCCAGCATACCTCCTTCCTTCCTGCATGTAGCTGCTTCGGTCTGTGAACAGACAGAGGGGAGTTTTTGAGGTCTGGCTATGAGGAACACACAGCGTGAGTGAAATCTATGCTGTCATAAAAGGGGATTTTGGAGTCTGGGTCTGGCAACAGTTAGGCTGGATGATGACAGTAGCTTTGGATTTTAGCCATATGTTTGTGGTCATCTGGTGCCTCCCTGTTGTTGAACACGTTCTGGGCTATTTCGACAAGTTGGGAAAGATTCATCCTTGCAAAACCTTCTCATTTTTTTTGTAACTTACACCAGATATCATGGGCTGTCTGAGTAGCAAAGTCTATATTAATTGTCTGCTGGTTCTCAGGGGCCTCAGGATCAATGTGGGTGTATACCTAGTACACCTCATTCAAGAAACGCTCCAGGGGATTCCTGAGGTCCCTGTATAATTTCAGTTACCTTAAAAAGGTTAGTTGGCTGACGAGCAGCCATCCTAAATTCCCTCAATTAGAATCTGGTGGTACTGATCTCATGCCGTTCTCCCTGCCTGAGAATTATGTCCCCAGTCTGGGTGGATGGAGGGAAATTCCTCCTCAACCTATTCCCATGCTTCCTCAACTTTCCTCCCTCCGCAGCTATCATTTGTGCTTCCGCCGGAATGTGTCTGCATTCTTCCATGGTGAAGAGGATAACTAAAAGCTGTTGACAATCATCCCAAGTGGGCCGATGAGTCTGAAGGACACTTTCTAAGAGTCCCATTAACGCCTGGGGCAGATTCTGTGCCTTCCAGTTGTACAGGTCACTTGTCGAGAAAGGCACATAATCCATAAAGGGCCTATCTGTGTGATGTCGCTGGGGTGGTACTTCTCACAACAGGAGGATGGCTGGAGTGGCGGTATTGGCTGGTGCCCTTCCTGGAGCGGGAGAGGGAGGCCCATAGGTGTTACCTCCCCGACTCTGAGTCCAAAGAGGTGAGGCAGTGCTATTTGGCCTCGTTGTCTTGGATTATAGGGTGGGGGAAGGTCATTATCCTCTGGTGGAGATTGGAGGACTGAGGGACTGGGCTGTTTTGGATTTTTCAGGGTGCCCACAACTAAGACTCGTGCCCCTGGAGAAAGGGCACACCGGTGAAGCTAAGGAGTGGGGTTCTGAACAAAGTTTAACCATTGATCGATGTAGGGAAACTGATTGGGATGTCCCAGGTCTCCTGTGACAATCTTCCAAACATTTCTCATTAAACCCCCGTCAAAGGAACCCTCTGGAGGCAGTCACTCAACTTCACACAATGTCCTTAGTCTGCCTGGAGAAGACTTTATGCCATAGTCAGCTCCCTCTACAAACCCTTCTTTGAAATGTTGCAGGAGACACCCCAAGAGTGTCTTCTGCTTGCACAGAAAACACAAAACAGGCTACACAAAACAGAAAAGACAAAACACACACTCAGACAAGAACAATCACTGAGGTGCAGGTGGACTCAGAGAAGTCCGCCACCTACAACCCAGACAGGACCAGAGACAATAAACGGAACCTGACAACAGGGCACAGGAGGCGGCATCCCGCAGCCTGGCCATGGTCCAGGAGATATGATTGGGTCCAGTCTCTCCACAGATCCCCAATGACTGGTCAACAGAACTAGGAAGGTACCTTTTATCCAGACGCCGAGGCCATGGAGATTCCAGGTTCCTGTCGGGACCAGGACCAGAGTGTGTCCTAAAATTTGCATCCTTTATGATTGCATTAACCCTGTCATGGTATTCAAGGGCCCTGGAACATCTCAGGTTGGTCACCCCTTCAAATCTGTAACAGGGACAGCAACTGCTTCAAAGGCCGGTCTGGTCTTAGATCTCAGGGGCCCTCCCTGAGATCTCGCTGGGGCCTCCAAATGTGTAGCCACCAGCCCCTGAAAGACATGTGGACCACCAGAACTCAGTGAGTTACAGGAAACTCACTCTTTATTCAGCCAGCTGGGTCTGCCAGGGGCACGCAGATCCCAAATTAAGCAGCCCTGAAATGTAGAGGTACAGGGTTTTTAAGTCCAAAATCTCATTCTTCATTCTGTCTAAACACAAAGGTCTATATTTCTTCTATTCACTACCTGTCAACTCACAGGTCAGGTGTGTAAGCGGGGTTACAGAAGCAAAAAGCTTGTTTAGAATGCTATGTTCCTATAATCAAAGGCCTATGTTCCTATAGCAATAGTCAAACAGTAATTTCCAGTAAGAGTCATTTTTTCAGCCATTACAGCATGTTTATATACCAATTATGAACTTCCAGAAAGAGAAATTAAGAAAACAATCCATTGACAGTTGCACCAAAAACAACTAAATACCTCAGAATAAATTAACCAAGGAGGTAAAGGACTTGTCCTAGAAAATTATGTCATTGAAAAAGGAAATTGAAGAACATGCAAATAAGTGGAAGCATATATTGTGCTCATAGATAGGAAGAATCAACATCATTAAAATGGCCATATTACTTAAAGCAATCTATAGATTCAATGCAATCCCTATCAAAATACCAATGGTATTTTTCAGAGAGCTAGAACAAATAATCCTAAAATTTATATAGCAGCATAAAAGACCATGAAAAGCCATGATGATCTTGAGAAAGAACAAAGTTGGGGGTATCACACTACCTGATATCAAACTATACTACAAGCTATAGCAATCAAAACAACATGATACATTGATCAATGGAACAATATAGAACCCAGAAATAAATCCACACCTATAAGCTCACTTAATATATGACAAAGGAAATAAAACTAAACAATGGGGTAAAGACAGTCTCTTCAATAAGTCATGTTGGGAAAATTAGACAGATATATGCAACAAAAAAGAACAAAAGAAGAAAGAAAAAGAGAAAGAAAGAAAGAAAGAAAGAAAGAAAGAAAGAAAGAGAAAGAAAGAAAAGCAAAGAAATTGGACTACCTTCTTACACCGTATAGAAGAATACACTCACAATGGATTAAAGACTTAAATGTAAGACCCAAAACCATAAAACTCCATAGAGAAAACATAGGCAGTAAACTCTCTGATATTACTAACAGTCATTTCTTTGGGGATATATCTCCCTTGGCAAGGGAAACAAAAAGAAAAATAAACAAATGGGACTACATCAAATTAAAAAGATTTTGCACAGCAAAAGAAACCATTAACAAAACAAAAAGACAACTGACTAGATAGGGAGAAGATATTCTCTAATGTCTGGTAAAAGGTTAATGTCCAAAATATATAAAGAACTCATACAACACAACAACAAAAAAAACAGACAATCCAATTAAAAAATTGGGCATAAGATCTGAACAGATACTTCTCCCAAGAGGAAATACAGATGGCCAATAGACGTATGAAAAAATACTCACAATCATTAATCATCAGAGAAATGCAGATTAAAACCACAGTGAGATATCACCTGACACCAGTCAGAATGGGTATCATCAATAAATCGAAGACAACGAGTGTTGGCAAAGATGTGCAGAAAAGGGAGCCCTCATCCATTATTGATGGGATTGCAAATTTGTACAGCTGCTATAGAAAACAGTATGAAAATTTCTCAAAAAATTCAAAATGGATATACCTTTTGACCCAGCAATTGCACTTTTGAGTTTTTATTTATCCAAAGGAAACCAAAACAATAATTCGTAAAGATTTATGCACTCCTATGCTCACGGCAGTGCTATTTGTAATTGCCAGGATATGGAAGCTACCTAAAGGCCCATAAATAGACGATTGGATGAAGAAGTTATGGTTCATGTATACATTGGAATATTACTCAGCCATTAAGAAAAGTGAAATCTTAGTATGTCCAACAATATGAATGGACCCAAACGTTATTATACTGAGTGAAATCAAACAGAGCAAGATAAATACCATTTGATTTCACTGATGTGAGGAATCTAAGAAACAAAAAGAACAAGCTAAACAAAGCACACTCACAAATATAGTGGACAATCAATTTGGTGACCAGTGGGCTGATGAACGGAGGTGGAGAGGCTGGGAGCTAGGATAATGGGGTGAAAGATTTAAAAAGTACAATTAATAGCTGATTGATTGTCACAGGGATGCAGATCATGGCATAGGGAATGTAATTAGCATCAATATATTGGCTAGGTGGAAAACTAGAGGATGGAAGGAGTAATTAGGGTGATCTTTTTATAAACTATATAAATGTATAACCAATGTACTATATACTTGAAACTAATTAAAATAAATAAATTTAAATGAAAAAAAAAAGTAAACTCAGATTCTTTATGAAAACATCCAGAAAGCAAACTGTCGTCTTTCTCTGAGATTCAAGAAATAAGTCAACAGTAGTCTATATTTGTGGAAACTGTGTATTCTTTATACACTGTGGAGGTTTCTTAGCTTTTTCTTTCCTGTGACCCATTTTATATGTCTGTCAATTTAGAAAATTGAGAGTAATGAAAAAAATAATTGTTTATTCAAGGGAGTTCCATGATCCCCTAGTCCATGTACACACACATTAAGTATTCTCCTAAAAATTTAAAAAAAAAATTTTTTTTTAAGTTCTAAGGAGAACTTTACCTTCAAGAAAGATTGTTTTCAGGGTCCTGCCAGAGTCCTCAGTAGTCTCAAAGAGAAAGACAGCCTGGATGGGTAAGCAGAGGGTGATACAATTGCATAAACACGCAAACGGCATGCATTGGGTCTTACATTTTGGGCAAAGTTTTGAGTCTGTTCTTCCCATACCTTTTTTATCTGGGAAAAAGAAAGCATTGTGGCCCACGCTATGTTGCTGGCCCTGTTTGGTGGGTTTTTGGAACAGTTTTGGAATTTCTGTGCTGCACAACACAGTGAGGTTCAACTGTCAGACAGTGGTAGAGGTGTAGGGAGCCAGTAATAGTCTGGGGTCTCTCAATTGTCTTTACATAGGAGCAAAGTCAAAGAGGTGTGTTCATACATCAGTATGGGGAGTGGCAGGTGAGGCTGTCTGGCACTTTCTTAAAGAGAAGCACTTTAAAAAATGGGAGCCAGGTTCAGCGCATAGTAGGTGGGAGAAATTGTCCTCAAGAGGGAAAGGGGTGAGTGGAAACCTGATTCATGGCAGTTACTTTGAAGATACTTATCTAAATTATTGTAGCACCATTACCACCATCACCACTACCACATCTACATTGACCAAAACAGAGCAAGTTTCTGAACTTGCAGTATGAGGTGCTGATGGAGAGGAGATGGTTGGATTCAGCGCCCACCCTCAATTGAGTGAATGTCTTCACTGACCCACAGTGAGAAAACAAGAGGAACATTTGGCTGCTGTCCTTGGAAAATACAAAAATTATTTTTTAATCTTGAGGAAAGGCATGTCCAATGGGGGTCCAGGCACTGACCTTGAAGGGGAAAAGCATAGAGGGTGAGAGGCCACAGGGATATTCCAGAGGAAGGTCAGTTGTCAGAGTGGAAGGAATGCGAGTAAGGTTAACTAAGATGGGGACTAGGAACCCTGCTGGGGTAGAACGTGTCACGGGAGTTCTAGCTAGCAGCAGTCCCCGCCAAGAGTAACTTATCTAACCCGCATGGTGCCAGCTTCCTGAATCGGGCGGCCCAGAATTGAGGGAGGATTACGATGTGATTGAAGTGAAAAGCACAAGTAAACCATTGACTAGAGTTTTTTAAATGGACTGGAAGAGACTTTTTGCTGACAATACCTTCCCATGTCAGGGTTTATTTTACTGTCTTTCTCAACATACTTCACCATTCCGGGGAGGTTGTCTAGGAAGATTGGAGTGTTAAATATCTATCATTCCTGAAACTCGACTACTCGAGTGAAGCAACACTATAGAATTATCTTCTGAGTCATAATTGTCATATCTCTATACCCATCAATTCAACATTATTAACATCATCACCCTGTCATAACCAAGTCCTCAGCCCCAGGTGAAAGATCATTCTTAAGTCAAGCTTCAAATATTCAAAAAATATATACCGACTTTCTCCTATTCAGTCCCTTTTAGTACTTCCTAGTAATACATTATGAAAATAATAATAATAATAATAATAATAATAATAATAAAAGTCAGCCTTTTTATTATTAACAAATGTTTAATCTCTAGTTTAAGGAGACATTTAAGTTTTTTCAACCATGTAGGACAGAGGGGCAAAGGCCCAGGGATCTCCTCCACGAACAATGTGGGGGCCAAACCTAGAGCCCACTAGCTTTCCAGCTCCCTGTCCGCCGCCTACCGCAGCTTCTCACTCGCCCTTCCAGCTAAGGAAGGGGAGGACACCAACCTCTGCCGCATGCCTCGGGGGCTCTCCTTTCGGCTTCAGAAGTTCAGACCCAGAGCAAAGGTTGCTCCCCTTCCCCTGGGTTTGCTGACTTTCTAACTTCCTCTAAACCTCCCTCTGCTCTCCAAAAAGCCCGGGAGAGAAAAGACCAAAAGTAAGCCCGCCGCTAGTGCAGTGCGGGGTGCTAGAACTGCTGCGCGCTTGGCAACGGCGGGAGATTATGTAGCCCTGGCTTCCCCCCCCGCAGGTGCCACAGAGGAGGCCGGGGACCGAGGTAGTTTCCCCGGTGTTTGCATCTGCTACGGCGGCAAAGCGAAGGAAGGGTTTGGAGGGAGAAATGAGGCAGTGTGGAAAGATCTTTTCCTGACAGCAATCGTTATGCAGTCCGGGGAAACACTGAAAGTTTACCCGTTAGGGAAAATTGGCCTCTTTATTTCATTTAATTATATGGCATGTTAATCTAGTACACTCCGGATTGTGTTAACGTGTCCGCGGATTTTCTACCTTAGTGTCACGAGAGCTCCAAGTTAATGACACTGGATACAGGAAAAGAAAGGGTAGGAGAAACGGGGGGAAGTATTGTTCAGCATTTTTAATCTACACTGTGCAGCATTGTAAAATAAATCAGTGACAATGAGTTGCAGATAACTAAAATACTTAAGCTACACAGGATACCCACTAATGTCACAGATTTTTCTCTTAAGAACTAAGCACTTTTGGTGCAATAGCTTCTTGAAATCCAGCAACCATGCTTCCATGATTGCACAAATCATCTATTACCCCAAGTCTTTCTAAAGTCACATTTACATTCCATTTAAAAAATAATTTTTAAAGACAGTTCTTGGGGTTCCCTGGAGGTTGTCCAAAGGTTTCAAGCCTGACAGACCTTGAAACCTGTGGAAAGTGGACAGCTTTAACACAAAAAGATCTTTTATTAGCTCCCAGAGGTTCATTTAAACTGAAATAGAACTTTGTTTGCTTTCAGTTTCTCTGTTTTTCCTCTCCAATTTTGTGTTCCTCTTTGGATTGGCTCTGACTCAGTTATGCTGATGAAATCATCCCTCATTAGTGGTAGCAATAATTAGATATTTAGTTTTGTAATCTGATTATTTCACATTATTTGTAAATGGATTAAAAGTTTATGAAGATTTGGTCAACTGAAACAGAATCTACTTTGTTAATCTTTATTTTAGCTCAAACCAACTAACAATATTTTAGCCTATGAAAAATAGAATATTAGTTCATTGATATTTGGAACTATCAGGGTTTTTCTGTGTTTCTGTGTTTATCCTCGACTTGTAGTTCAGTGAAGGTAAGAGCTTTTGTTCTTTGCCTCTAGTTCTGTCTAATTCAGAAAGTACCTCTGGTTTTGTGAGTATGTAATTTGTTCTTTCTAAGAAAGGTATTAACGAGTTAGAATAAAAAACAAAGGAATTCTAAACTGAATATTTCTAAATGTCTATAAAATAATAAAATTAACTTTAAAAATTTTTAAATGAGCTGGGGAAAACATCCTATTGGAGAAACTAACTCAAAAGAGTTTTTAAAATCCAGATTCATACATTCAGGTAGAATTTTTGCAAATGGGATTGGCTTGTTTGGTTTAATAAAAACAACTTTGTCTTCTCTTAATTACTAATTTTAGTAAAATTCAAGTATATATTTCTATTCTACTTGGGTACTATTTTCCAGGTTTACCGATAAGCTAAAATTATTTCCATTTTAAAAATGTTTAAGATCACAAGAATGTAAATCTGTTCAACCAAATTAAATAGTTGTTATAACAAACTTTGAACTCAACAGTAGTCATATGTTGTAATGTGTTAAGTTGAATGATTATTTTTCAAGATATTCAGATACCTTAAAATGTTGGACTGATAATATCTTATTTATATAACATCAGTAATTAATCATAAATTTTATTTGACTCATTTAAAAATAGCAGTAATATATTCAGTGCATGTCTTTACATATGTAAGATGTTACATAACTAGCATCTTCATATGAATATAAAATTTTTTTACCTTATGTATCCACTAATAAAAATACCTGCATGTCCTAAAATATTGTTGCTTTCTACAGTAGTATAAAAATTATATTTTGAAATTGAATTTTACTTGCATTAGTTTATATTACCTACGTGTGAAAAGAAGTATTAACTTTTTTTGATAGTTTCCCAGTCTTAATGGGATTTCTTCCTTACCTTACTCATTAATGTGTTTGCCTACAAGTGGAACTTCATTCCTAACTTTCTGTGTGATTTGACTGGATAGAAAATCTAGCAAACTTGTGACTTACCAGAATAATTTCTGTTTTAGTTTTACTTCTTTTTAAAGAAAAAAAGAAAGAATAAGATTCATCACTTAGAAAAGAGCTAGCTTTATTTACCGTCATGTTCTATGTTTTTAAAAACATTTTTATTTTTCAATCGTGGTTGACATTTAATATTTTATGTTAATTTTAGGTGAACAACATAGCAGTTAAACATTTATATGATTTATGAAGTGATTCCTCTAATTAGTCTAGTACTCATCTGACACCTTACATGGATATAGCAATATTATTGACTATATTCCCTATGCTGAATTATTTTGCCACTACCAATTTATACTTCTTCATCCTTTCTCCTGTTTTACCCAGCTTCCCAACCCATTTCTAATCTGGCAACTACCAGTTTGTTTTCTGTATTTATGTTTGTTTCTGTCTTGTTTGTTTTGTTCTTTAGATTCCGCAGTGAAATCATATGGTTTTTGTCTTTCTTTGTCTGTCTTATTACACTTAGCACAATACCCTCTAGGCCCATTCATATTGTAGCAGATGGCAAGAGTTCATTCTTCTTTAGGGCTAATATTCCATTGTATATATATGTACCACCTCTTTATCCATTCTTCTACTGATGGACACCCAGATTGCCTCCAAATCTTGGATACTGTACATAATGCTAAAATAGACATGTGGATGCACAGTTTTTTGAAGTATGTTTTGGATTTCTTTGGATAAATACTCAGAAGAAGAAGTACTGTGTTCTTCTTTGTCTCTAGATATACCCTTTGTTTTAAAGTCTTTTTTTGTCTGGTATTAGTATTGCTATCTCAGCCTTTTCTGTTTGTTGGTTTCCATTTTTACGGAATAACTTTTTCCATTCCTTTACATTCAGTCTCTGTATGTTTTTTGATCTAAGGTCTATTATAAGAATCATATATATGGATCTTCTTTTCTTAACCATTCAGCTAGCCTATGTCTTTTGATTGGGGCATTTAATCCATTTATAATTAAAATAATTGTTGATGGATATGTAGTTTTTAACATTTTATTATTCACATCTTTGATCTTTTTCTTTTCTTAAAGAATTTCTTTTAAAATTTCTTATAATACTATTTTGGTGGCAAGAAACTCCTTTACGTTTTTCTTGTATGGGAAATTCTTGACCTGTCCTTGGGTTCTAAGTGATAGCTTTGCTGGGTAATCTTGGTTATAGATTTTTGCTTTCCATCACTTTGGCAATCTCTTCTAACTTGTAAAGTTTCTGTTGAGAAATCAACTGACGATCTTACGAGAGCTCCATTGCTTTTCCCTTGCTGCTTTTAAGATTCTCTGTCCACTGGGTTTTGGAGGCCAGGGGATAATAACAAAAGAACAATAAATTCTCCCAGAAGTTCTGTCTGGGAGGAAGCAGCCCCTTCAGCCCTCATCCTGAAGCCAGACAACTCAGTTCCTCCCCTGGTGTCCCTGGAACTTTTCAAGCAGCTGCCCATTGATGGAGCTGAGAGTGAGTGTCTGTCAGTGAATAAGTCTGCTTGTGGGCCCTTTTTTCTAATTCGGCCACAGTCTCCACTGTTTTTCATAGCCAGATGTTGTGGGGACATTTTTTTCTGTCATCAGAACCCTAGCTGGGGAGCCTGGTGTGGGGCTGGGACCCATCGCTCATCTGGGATACCTCCTCAATAGAGACATCGCTTCAGATATTTACTTCCACACATGGGTTGGGGACCAACTCTATCCACATCTACACCCCTCCTACCAGTCTTGATGTGGCATCTTCAGTATGTCCCTAGTAGGACTTCTGTTAGCCAGTCTTCTGTTCAGGCAACTCCTAAAGTGACTGTGAGAGGAGATGAGGACAGAGTTTATCTACTCTACCATCTTTACTGGAAGACTATATAAATTTTTTTTTGAATTTTCAAAAAAAGGCAAAGGAAGATAAAAAGTAATGAAATAACAGATGAGAGATAGAAACAACAGTTGTTTATACATCTAGAAAACAAAAGTTTAAAATACATAAAATGAAATAAACAGAATGAGATTTCTCATTTGTTCCTACTGGGTTTTAGCTTTAGGTGACTAATTGAAGGAGATAAGGCAATGCCCTTGAAATAAGAATTTTTTACTTGTGTTTCTTAAGAAAAAAGGTCTTGGCAAGCCATTTTCCTTGGCAAATCCCAGGAAAACTATCAGATTGGTCAGGAGGCAAAATATAAAAACAAGAGAATGGCATAGGTCAGAGTTTTTGTTGGGATATGTGCAGGAAAGACAAAAAAGGGCAGAGTAAACTTTAGGATGGGTTAGTTTGATTATTTCTGGACAATTTTAAGCTATAAGGGTGGTCTCTGACTTCATGGTTCCTGGCTCTGGCATGAATTATTGCCAGGGGAAATATTGGCTGGATGTATTGGCTAGATAAGAAAGTGAGAGATCAGTCTGAAATGAAGTAGTCTGAATTATCCAAAATGAGAAGTATATTAAATGGAATAAACAAAGGAATAAACATAGAGAATAAAGAAAAGGATTAAATGCCCTGTCTAGAGGATAGGAAAGCCAAGGACACTCAATCAGAATGGTAAGAGATAAGAAGTCAAAACTATAAAAATAATTTAAGGAGCATATGGGACACTATTAAAGGTCCAAATATCCATTACCAAATACGATTTGCAAATATATTATCTTATTTAAGGGATAAAGTTCGTTCACTTAATATCTCTTCGATGCACAGATATTTTTAAAATTTAATTTAATTTTATACTATTTGTTTTAATTTTTAACTTAATTTCATACTGTTTTATTTTCTACCGTTTATGTTATCTCAGGTGTACAGCCTAATGATTAGAAATTTATATAATTTATGAGGTGAGTCCCCCGATTAGCCTAGTACCCTTAGGCATTATGCCTAGTTACTACAATATTATTAACTATATTCCTTATTCTGTATTCCATATCTCCATACCTGTTGTGTAACCTCTAATTTATAATTCTTAATTCCTTCACATTTTTCACCCAGCCTTCCAGCCCCTCCTTCCATCTGGCAATCATCAGTTTATTCTCTGAATCAAGGAATCTGGAGTTTTATTTTGTTAGTTCATTAATTTTTTTTCTTTAGATTCCACATACGAACGAGGTTATATAGTATTTTCTTTCTGTGTCTGACCTATTTCACTTAGCATTATACCCTCTAAGTCCATCCACATCATTGCAGATGGTAGAATTTCATTTTTTACAGCCAAGAAATATTCTATTGTATATATGTACTACCTCTTTTTTTATCTCATTGTTTATTGATGAGCAATTAGGTTTCTTCCATATATTTGCTATTACAAATAGTGCTTCAGCGAGCATAGGGGTAAATAGATCTTTATAAATTAATATTTTGGTTTTCTTTGGATAAATACCCAGAAGTGTAATTGCTGAGTCACCCAACTTTCAAAGGAAGCTTTCTGCAAATATGGGGGGAAGTTTTTCTAAGCCAACTGTCTTAAATTGTATGTTGAAAAATTTTAAGGAGTACAGGGTCAAACTAACTCTGGGAAAGCTTTGTACTCTTTGTGAATTTGAATGGCCTGCTTTTGGGGTAGGATGGCCCCTGTAAAGTACCCTAGACATCCCCACAGTAAAGGAAATATATCAAATAGAGATAGGGACCCCAGATCAGTTTCCATACATAGACATATGGCTTCAGATCACTACTGTAGTGCCCCCTTGTGTCCAGTTTTACATGAGTAGGCAGGGAGAGAGCTCGGAAAAAGAACAAAAAGGAGCCAGCCAAAATAATTCGCCAAGTGGACCCAGAGGAAGAACCCATCTTACCACCCCTGTATATCTCAGCAGCTCAACCAGAACCTACACAGCCACTCTACCTACAATTGCCAGACAGATCTCCACCATCTGTGCGTTCGCTGTCTCAACAGACTGAGCAATCACCAAGACGAGTCCATAATGCCTCCGCTTGGCCACATAGCCAGTTTAGCAATCTGTAGCCCTTCAGATGCCCCTCTGAGAGGCAAGAGGTCCCTTTGATGTTGGAGAAGATGGCACACTTCAGCCAGGCCGCCCTGTCTTCTACTATCAGCCATTCACTACAACTAACCTCCTCAACTGGAAGCAGCACATCTCGACCTTTTAATAGAAACCTCAGGTGATGATTGATATGCTTGAGCCCATCTTCCATACTCATCGGCCTACCTGGTATGACTGCCATCAACTCCTGTAAGCTTCAAAAATTAGAAGGCTTTGCTGGAATGAACACCACCCAGCTGCTGGAGGTTGCAAACAAGGTGTTTGTAAACCGCAAGCAGGAGGCCCCCAAAGTAGCCTGCCTGTGTTTGTTTCTATGTATTAGATACATTTGTCACACCTTCCAGTCTTGGCCATGTGGCCTCATGTAATAGGTGCCCTAAGAGCCAGTGGCTGAGTTTTCACCATCATCTGCACCAGCATCTCTAGGAGTATTTCTTGTGTGAGTTGTATGTACGCTCTTGTGGTAGTAAGCCTTGATTGTTATTAGCACATCAGTAAATGGGATTGAATCTCAGGCTAACTGGCTGACATACAATAGTATTCAATTGTCATCAATCAACATCTATTTTTACTGTTGCTGTCTGTGCTTTTGATGTCAAATATGAAAAGTGATTGCTGAATTTAATATTATGTAGCTTTCCCCATCTATCTTTTCTTCTAAAGTTTATTTAGATTTTTGATTTAAGTTAATATTTTTTAGATAAGGGTCCAACCTTTTCCTGTGGTAAAATTAGTCCAATTTTGCCAGGAGCAGTTGTGGAAATGCTGCTATTTCCCAATGCCTGCTATTGACATCCTTGTTGAAAACATTTGACCCTAAATGTAAGGGTTTTTTCTTGGCTGTCTACTTTATTGTATTGGTTGTATATAGCTATAGATATAGGTATAGATATAGAAATAGGTATAGGTGTAGGTATAGATATAGATATAAATATAGATAGATATATAGTAACTTTTCTAATCAGAAGATGTGAGATCTTCACTTTTTTTTCAAGATTTTTTTTTGTTTATTTAGTGTCCTTAGAGGTTCCATGTAAATTTTAAAATGGATTTATCTAATTTTGCAGGATATATCATTGGCATTTTGATAGCAATTGCATTGAATCTCAAGATTGCTTTGGATAGTATTGACATCTTAACAAAACTGTCTTTCAATTCATGAACATGAGATATATTACTATTTATTAGTTATTTTTATTTGTTTCAGCAATGTTTTCCATTTTATTGTGTAAATTTTTTGCCTCCTTATATATATTTTATGCTTTTTGATTCTTTTGTAAGTAAAACTTATAAAAATCTTTGGCCTCCTTTAATAAGTATATTCCTAGTTGTTCTATACTTTTTGTTGCATGTATAAATGGGAGAATTTCTTTTATTGGATTATATAATTTTAATGTATAAAAATGCAAGTAGCTTTTTAAAACTGTATTAATACCTTTTATTCACTTTTTAACTTTGCCAGTAAAAATCAAAATTGTCAGTTTTTCCAATCATAGTTTCTCCAAACCAGAAAGTAGTGATGACTCTCAAATAAGCAACAATTGGATTTTTTCCTGCCTTGAAAATATTTATCAAAGCATGTACTTCTTAGTCTTTTAAAACATGTAGAAAATAAGTAAGAAATAGCCCAATGAATGAAACATACCAGATATCAGTAATAAGCGAGACACATTCTTTGGGGAAAAATGGTTGTTAAAATATCTAGTCTGTATACGCAAAGTAAAGCAAAGAAATTATGTAATTTTTTCTTCTTTAAAATCCATTTTTTCTAAAATATTATTACACAAAATTGGAAGTGGAAGACTAAAAGATGAGGATACAGAAGGGAAGAGAACACACACCATTAACACAAAAAATAAAATTGTCCAAACTTAACAAACTTAAGCCGTTTATAAGAGATCAGGATCATACTGCAAGATACCAAAGGGTGTTGAAGAATCTTATCCTTTTACAGGAGTGCAATTTGCACTGTTGTGTGAAGATTAGTGACGACAATTTTCTGCCTTACAGAAATTCTGCTCAACTTTACCAGCTATTAGGGAAATGCAAATCAAATCCACAAGATACCACCTCACACCTGTTAGAATGGCTATCATCAACAGGACAAGTAATAACAAGTGAGGAAAAAGGAAACCTCATACACTGTAAATTATGTAAATTGGTATGGCTACTTCATACTGTGGGAAACAGTATGAAGTTTCCTCAAAAAATTAAGACTAGAAATACCATATAACCTAGCAATCTCTCTTTTGGGTATTTACTGAAAAAATTAAAAATAACATTTATCTATAAAAGTATATGCACCCCTCCATTGTAGCATTATTTACAGTGGTCAAGACATGGAAACAACTCAAGTGCCCTTTGATAGGAATTGGATAAAGAAGATGTGGTACATACACATAATGGGAAATTACTCAGCCATAAAGAAAGGTGAAATACTGCCATTTGTTACAACATGAGAATTATCATACTAAGCAAAATATGCCAGATAAAAAAAGTTGAGAACTTCACGATTTCACTCATATTTGTGACATAAAACTGAAAGAAACAAGACAAAGTCTCACAGACACAGACAACGATATGGTGGTTTCAGGAGGGAAGGCAGGGGAAGAGGTAGATAGGAATAAAGGGGGCCAAATATATGATGATGGAAGGAAATTTGAGACTGAGTGGTGAACAAACAACACAATATACATCTGATATATTATTAATTGTACCACTGAAACCTACATAATTTTATAAACAAATGTTACCCTGATAAGTTTAATAATGAAAGAGGTAGTTAAGAATATCAGGCGTAATCTTCCTAAATTTCCAGCAATCAAGAGATACTTGTTTTCATCATTATCTTTATATCCTCACCAACAGCCATTATTTTCTTTTTCTTTTTTTTAAAATAGTGGCATTCATAATGGATATGAAATAATATTTTATCGTAGCGTCAATTTGCAATTCTTTAATAATTAGTGATGTTCATCATCTTTTCTTATGTTTTTTGGCATTTAAATATTTTCTTTCATTTTATAAGCTGCCTTTTAGGTGCATAAGTTTATAAGTTTGATATAATCTTATTTATTTTTTATTTTGTTGCTTATGGTGTCATACTGAAGAAATCATAGTCAAATGAAATTTCTTGAAGCTTTCATGTTCTGTTTTCTTCTAGGAGTTCTATAGTTTTAGGTATTACATATATGTATTGAAACTGCTTGGGGATAATTTTTGTATGTGGTATAAGATCAATATGCAACTTCATTTGTTTCTATGTTCGGTTTTTCCAATTTGTTGAAGAGATTGTCCTTTCCCACTGAGCAGTCTTTGCAATGTTACCAAAGATCATTAAATTTCTGGATTCTCTTTATTCCATTTTATTCCATTGTCTATATGTGTGTCTTTATGCCACTACCATACTGTTTTATTATTGTGACTTTGTAATATGTTTTGAAGTCAGGAAATATTAAACTTCTAATTTTATTTTGGGTTTCAGAATCCCTTGAGAGTCTCTATAAATTTTGAGATAAATATTTTTATTTCTGGGAAAAAATGCCATTGAATTTTTGACAGAATAACATTGAATTTATAGATTGTTTTGGGTGGTATGAACATTAAAAAATTATTCTTTCAATCCATGAGCGCAGAATGTCTTTTCCATTTATTTCTCTCTTCTTTAAATTTTTTCAGTTATGTTTTGTTGTTTTCAGTATATAGGGCTTAAATACGTATTCTTAAGTATTCTATTTTTTTTTTTATGTTGTAGTCATGAGTACTGGTATGGGAATGCATCCAGGTATGGGAAATTATATGCTTGACCAGCCTAGGACAGCAATTTGTTCCAGGAACCAAGGAGCCAAGAAAGAGGTTGCTGATTTATATCAGAATAAATATAATTTATACTCATATAGCAGTGTGTAGAGAGTAACCTCTGTTCTGGCCCTGGGCCTATCTTGTGTGACACATGTAATGGAACAATCTCTCCTTCACACATTAGAAATAACATGGATGTCTCAGAATATCATCAGGCCAACCTTCGCCTCAGCATTTTTCTCTGCTTAGAACTCCATATGTACACAAAAAGTTCTAGTAGAATCAGGTAAAAAACAATTCATGGTTTTAAAAACAATTTATGTAACCTTTACTCTGACTTAATTCTGTATCATATATTATCTATTCTAAGCACCACTACTGTCTCTAAGAAAAAACCAGAGGTGAACACTCAATGTAAATACACACACACACACACACACGCCTCACTGTTAAAATGTACAGCTGAAACTTACTGGATTTTGTAACCAATATCGTCATAAAAAAATAAATAAAATTTTAAATAAATAAATAAATAAATACATGAATGAATGAATGAATGAAAACAGGTGTGATGGTATCACTTGCACTTCTTGGCTTTCATTGTAAATATAATCTGGTAAACACGCTTTGAGCATGTTGTGTGAATCTTTGAAGTACATGTGGAAACCTTTAGTTTGGCACTTTAAGAACTCCCTTGAGATAAAGGTAAAGCACACTTAGTGATAGTGCCTGCTTTCCTCCATAATTGGTCTATTTTTATGGAAAAAAGGAATCAAGATTTGCACAGTTCGATTCTTCCAAATACACTGTTCTGATTTGTCAGCTTCAAGTATTGTAATTGGTTGTTATGGAGCCTCTCTATTGGTCAATATAGATATAAATGAAGACTATGCTGGTCTCAGCCCATTGGTGGAAAGATGGTTTCAGGACTCATTTATAAGTCTCTGGCTCACTCACAGGATCAGTGAAGCAGGCTGGCAGCACAATGTCTGGCTTTTCCCTTTATGCAGCTTGAGGGAGAAACCTTTGTGAGTCCTAACTGGTACACCCTAGTTATGAATTGGGCCCAGTTAACCAAAGGAGTTCTTTGGGGCAGGTATATGCCTCCTGTGGTTCACATAACTCCAAGAGACCTATAATTTTACCTGTTTTGAAACATTATTATTATTATTTGGTAATGATAGATGCATTTACCCTTTTCTACAAAGGAAAATACACAGACTTTTTTCTTCATAAGTCTCCATCTTGCCTTAGGAGTGTTGTTATAGATGCCTGCAGTACAGAATGTTCCTAGCAGAATGTCTGGTGCTTGGAGCAAAAAGAGCAATGGAAGAAAATGTGGACTTGCACGCAAGGACACATTGCAGGGAGGGCACACACGCCTGACTGATTCTGAGACTTCTTGCTCTAGGGACTAGAAAAGGATACTTTAGAGGATAAGAAAGATACTTGAGAAGAAATAGCTGAGAACCCGGTGGTGGCTTTGAGGCTAAATCTGGGAGTTGGCTGTAGCTTGTATCTACTAACCTGATAATAACTATCACTAATTTACAAAGCCAGCATTGTAATTAGGTAGCACCTTTGAATTTATATTCTTTATCAAATTTTCCTTCTAAAATGCAATTTGACAAAAAGAGGCCTTTCTGTCTCTCTAACCCCTAACTCATTTTTAAAAATATTATTATTTAATTAATTTTTTAATTTAAGAAATAATTTTAAATTTTTCCTCCTTCTATCTCCCCCATCCCTTCTCCTCTACCCTCTGATAACCACCAGTCTATAGTCCATGTCCTTAAGACTCTGTTTGTTTTGTTCATTTGTTGCTTTTAGGTTTATATCCTACATGTAAGTGATATGTGGTTTTCACCTTCTTCTGTCTGGCTTATTTCGCTTAGCATAATTATCTCGAGGTTCATCCATGTTATAGCCAATGACAGTATTTCATCTCTTCTTATGGCTGAGTCATATTCCATTGTATATCTGTACCACAGCTTCTTCAGCCAATCATCTATTGTATATGACTCTGTGGTTCCTTCCATATCTTGGCCACCATGAATAATGCTGCTATGAACATCAGTGTGCAGATATGAGTTTTCAAATCTTTGGGGTAAATACCCAATAGAGAGATTGCTGGATCTTATGGTAGATTAATTCTTAGATTTACGAGGAACCTCCATACTGTTTTCCATAGTGGCTGTACCAGTTTGCAGTCCTACCAGCAGCATATGAGGGTTCCTTTTTCTCCATATCCTCTCCAACATTTGTTATTACTTGTCCTGTTGATTATAACTATTCCAACAGGTATGAGGTAGTATCTTATTGTGTTTTTGATTTGCTTTTCCCTAATACCTAGCAATGTATTTGTTGGCCATTTGTATGTCATCTAAGGAGAAATGTCTGTTCAGGTCCTTTGCCCATCTTCTATTTGGATCATTTGTTTTTTGTTGTTATTGATTCGTATGAGTTCTTTGTATATTTTGAATATTAGGCCCTTATCAGAGACATTGCTTGCAAATATATTTTCCTATTTGGATGGTTGTCTCTTTACCTTGTCGATGGTTTCTTTTGCTGAACAGAAGCTTTTTAGTTTTGATGTAGTCCCTCCCGTTCATTTATTTTAGCTTTTACTTCTCTTGTCTTTGAAGTCAAATTCATAAAACCCTATTGAAGACCAAGGTCCTTGAGTTTTATTTTTATGTTTTCTTCTATGCGTTTTATTGTTTTAGGTCTTATATTTAGATCCTTAATCCATTGTGAGTTAATTTTAGTGTGTGGGTGATAAACAAAAGTCTAGTTTCATTCTTTTGCAGGTGGCTTTCCAGTTTTCCCAGCACAATTTATTGAAGAGGCTTTCCTTTGTCCACTGTATGTTTTTAGCTTTGTTATTGAAAACCATTTGCCTAAAAATATGGATTTGCTTTTGGACTCTCAATTCTGTTCCACAGGTCCATGTGTCTGTTTTGTTGCCAGTGTCATTCCATTTTGATTACTGTCTCTTCATAGTGTAATTTGAAATTGGATAGAATAATGCCTCCAGGCTCATTCTTTTTACTCAGGATGGCTTTGGCAATTCAGGATCTTCTGTGCTTCCATGCGTATCTGATGACTTTTTTGTTCTATTTCTTTAAAAAAATGCCAATGTAATTCTGATGGGGATTGCATTAAATCTATATAATGCTTTAATAACAGGTCATTTTAACTATGTTGATTCTTCTAATCCAAGAACACAGAATATCTTTCCATTTCTTTGTATCTTCTTGATTTCTAGTATAGGGTCTTATAGTTTTCATTATATAAATCCTTCACATGTTTTGTTAAATTTATTCGTAGGTATTCTTTTTGTTGCAGTTGCAAAAGGAATTGTTTTTCCACTTCTTTTTTTGAGACTTCATTATTACAGTATAGAAACACTATGGATTTTTGAACATTGACTTTGTATCCAGAAACTACTGTATTTGCTTATTATTTCTAGTAGTATTCTTGTGGAGTCTTTATGATTTTCTGTACAGAGAATCATGTCATCTGTAAATAGTGACAGATTGACTTCTTCATTTCCTAATTGAATGTCTTTAATATCTTCTTGTCTGATTGCACTTGCCAGAACCTCCGAAGTTAGATTGAATAACAGTGGTGATAGTGAACAAGCATGCTTTTTTCCTAATCTTAGAGGGAAGGTTTTTAGTTTTTCACCATTCAGTACAATGTTGGCATAATAAAGGTTTTGGCCTTTATTATGTTAAGGTATTTCCTACTATACCAACTTTGTTAAGTGTTTTGATCATAAATGGATGCTATATCTTGTTGAACGCTTTTTCTGTATCTATTGATATGATCGTATGATTCTTATTTTTAATATGTTTATATGGTGTATCACATTAATCAATTTGCATATGGTTAACCATCCCTGTGCCCTTGGAATGAAGCCCACTTAATTGTGGTGTATAATCTTTTTAATATTTTGCTGTATTTGATTCGCTAGTATCATATCTAGGATTTTTGCATATGTGTTCATGGGAGATATTGGTGAGTAGTTTTCTTTTTTGTGTGTTATCTTTACCAGGTTTTGGTGTCAGGGTAATGTTGGCCTCATCAAATGAGTTGGGAAGTATTGCCTTGTCTTCAATTTTTTGGAAGATTTAGAGAAGTATAGGTATTAAACCTTCTTTGAATGTTTGGTAGAATTCACTAGTAAAGCCATCTAGTCCTAGACTTTTACTTTTTGGTAGGTTATTGATGATTGTTTCAATGTCCATACTGCTGATCTTTTTATTTGGATTTTCCAGTTCTTCTTGATTCAGTTTACGAAGGTTGTATTTTTTTTTTTAGTACTGGTCCATTTTTTCTAGGTTATTAAATTTGGTGTTTACATACTTTTTCATGGTATTCTTATGATTATTGGTATCTCTGTGATGTCAGTCATAATTTCCCCTTTTTCATCCCTAATTTTGTTTATTTGTGTCCTTCCTCTTTTTTCTTTAGTGAGTATAGCCAGATGATTGTCAATTTTTAATGTTCTCAAAGAACCAGCTCTTTGTTGCATTTATTTTTCTATTTTTTTGTTTGTTTTTAATTTCATGTATTTCTGCTCTAATTTCTATTATTCTTTCCTTCTACTGACTTTAGACTTCATTTGTTCATTTTTTTCTCTTTTTTAAAATGAAGCATTAGGTTGTTTATTAGGGCTCATTTTTGTTTCTGGAAATAGGCCTGTACTGATATAAACTTTCCTCTTATGAATGCTTTTGCCATGTCCCAAAAGTTTTCATACGTTGTATTATAATTATCATTCATTTCCATGTATCTCTTGATCTCTCTTTTTATTTCTTCTCTAAGCTAATCATTCTTCAGTATCCGTTGTTTAATCTCCATGTATTTGTGGTTCTTCCTGATTTCTTTCTGCAGTTGATCTCTAGTTTCAAAGCATGATCAGAGAACATGGTCGGTATGATTTCAACCCTTTTATATTTGTTGAGGCTATCTCTATGTCCCAGTATGTGGTTGATCCTTGAGTGAGAATGTGTGTTAGAGAAGACTGTATAAGCACCTGTTTGGGTATGGAAGGCTCTGTAAATGCCACTTATGTCCAGTTGGGCTAATGTGTCATTTAAAGATGTTATTTCCTTATTGATTTTCTCTTTGGACGATCTGTCCATATCCGACAGTAGGATATTTAGGTCACCTATTATGATAGTGTTTTGGTCTGCTTCTCTCTTTAGTTCTGTTAGTAATTCCTTTACATATTCAGGGCTCTGTGATTGGGAGCATTGATATTAATAAGTGTTATGTCTTCTTGGTGCATGATTCCCTTTATCACTATTAAGTGTCCTTCAGTATCTTTCTTTACTTTTTTTATATCGAAGTCTATTTTGTCTGATATTAGTACCACTACTCCTGCTTTTCTCTGAATGCCATTTGCTTGAAATATCATTTTTTACCTTTTCACTTTCAGTCTATATTTGTCTTTGGAGCTGACATGTGCCTTCTAGAGGCAGCATATAGTTCGATTTTGTTTTTTGATCCAATCTGAAAATCTGTGACTTTTTATTGGAGAGCCAGTCCATTTACATTTAGAGAGATTATTGAAATAGAAAGTCTTCTTACAGCCATTTTATCTTTTGCCTTTTGGTAGCGCTGTGTTTCCATTGCTTCCTTGTCTTTGTGTTTCTCTTTTTGGTTGGCTTTTGTGAATTTTCCCTCTGATTTTTCTTATTTTAAGTTATATACTTCAATTCTGAATCTTTAGCATGTGGTTACCATTATAAATGTTTAAAGAATAGTTATATATATGTATGTGTGTGTGTGTGTGTGTGTATATGTATATATACAGTCATCCATTTTCTTCTATGTATGCCTTACCTCCTTTCCACTTTGAGAATTTGGATCTTTGACTCCTCCTTTTTTATGTCATTGTTGTCTCAGTTTTTCTCTATACGATTTGAGAAACACCTGCAGTCCTGGCAGGATGCCTGGTGCTTGGAGCAACAAGGTCATCAGAGCAGATGTGGACTTGCAGACAGGATACATTCCAGGGAGGGCACACACACCTGACCTATTCTGGGACTTCTTGGTGTAGGGATGAGGATGGGGAAAAGGTACCTGAGAAGAAATAGCTGATAACACAGTCATGGCCCTGAGGCTAAGCCTAGGAATTGGCTGTAGTTTGTAATTGCTAACCTGATAGTAACTAATGATGTTTTGCAAAGCCAGCTTTGTGAAGGAGAATAAAAAGCCATGCAAACAGGGGTGGGGGGTGCTAGCATTGCCATTCCTTGCCATTCTCCTCTCCCTTATCCATGTGAGTAAAAGCATTTCCAGATTCTAACTCTTCTTCCTAACCCTCTGCAACACTATGTAGGCTGAATGTTCATTACTTTCTTGCTGTAACAAATCTCTTCTTATTTAAGCTTATAATGCCCTGTTCCTAGTCTGTATTGTACTCCTCTGCTTCTATCGGTCTGCTAGTCACTTTATTCCTAATTATGTTTTTGGGTTTTTTTTTTTATTTTGTTTGATTTTGTATTATTTCCTGTAGTGTAGGCCTTGGAGTGGAGAATTCCCTCAATTTTTATATGTTTTGAAAGGTCTTTATTTCTCCTTCATTTCTAAAGGAGAGCTTAGCTGGATACATTATTCTTGGCTGGTAGTTTCTTTTATTTAATAGTTTGAATATTTGATTCCACTTCTTTCTGGCTTGTAAAATTTGTGCTGAGAAGTCCAATGATAATCTAATGGGTTTTCCTTTATAAGTTACCGTTTTCTTCTCCTTGGTTTTCCTGAGAATTCTAACTTTGTCATTGATTTTTGATAACTTTAATACAATACGTCTTGGTGAAGGCCATTTTAGGGTTGACATATAATTGGATTTTCTTTTGATTTCCTGAATGCCAAGCTCCAGCTCATTCCTTAGATTTGGGGAATTTTCATCCACAACTTCTCTAAAAATGCTTTCTATTCGCTGCTCCTTTTCTTTGCCTTTGAATATGCCCATTATTCTTATGTTTGCTCTCCTGATGGCATTAGCTAGATCTTGAATTTCTCTTTTATCATTTTTCATTCTTTGGTATCTCTTTTCTTCCTTCTGATTTATTTCTAGATTTCTGTCTTTGATATCACTGATCCTTTCCTCCATTTGATCGACTCTATTCCCCATGCTCGTTATTTCATTTTTCAACTTTTGCAATATGTTCTTTATTTCCAGAAGATCTATTTGGTTCTTTTTGAGGGTTTAAATCTTGCTAAAGAACTCAACCTGCTTATCTAGTTGTTTTTTCAGTTCCTGAAATTGTTGATATGATTCATTTTGGATCTCACTGAGTTCTCTCAGAAGTCTCATTCTGAATTCTCTGTCATTTAAGTCACATATTTCTATGTTTATAAGCTTATATTCTGGAGATTTTTTTCTTTTGTTTCTGAGACAACTTGTCACCTTGGTTGTTCATGGTGTTTAATGGAGTATTTCTTTTCCTGATCATTAATGGAGGTGTATTTTGATTTTTTTTTTTTCCTGGAAAGATTTATTATATAATCGTTCCTAGCCTGTTGGAAAGAAGTTGTTTTTCTTTGGTTTCCAATAGGTGGCATCTAAACCTCTTGGATATCTGCTTTATATTAAGTCTTAATAATATCGTCATCTTTTTTTTTCCCTTATAGATGTTTAATCATGTTAGCTATCCTTAGTCTCAATTCCTGTTATAGTTAGAGACAGTTTTGGTAGTGTTTGCTTAGATTCTCCTGGGGCTTCCTGGTGTTCTGTCTAGGACGGAATGGTTGGAGGCTGTGGCTTATCCTGGATTTTGCAACCATGGCTGGTAAAAATCAACTGTTGTTTCTCTGCCATCCTCACTTTTCTGCTGTCCCCATTTCTTTGCCTTTTGCCCTGGTGACTAGTCACTGCCACCAGCCACATGGAGCTCACAGGCCAGGATGTTCAAGGAAGTTGCTGTAACTTTTCCTCTCCCCATCCTTATACAGGAAGCTCCAGTGGCTTTGAGAGGCAGCTTCTTTGTTTCTCCCAGCCTATCATCCGACATCTGGGGTTCTTATCTATGGTAGCTCTCATGAGCAGATCCCATGCTTAAATGTGCTCATGTGCAACTTTGGTGTTTTTTGTTGAATTTTAGATGTTCAGATTATTATTGTTTCAATGGGAGAAATCCGAGGACATCTTTCGCTCTGCCATGTTTCTAATGTCATTCTCCTTAAATCTTAACTCTTAAAAAAATTTTAAATTATACTAAAATACAATAAAAACTAACATCTTAATCATTGTTAAGTCTACAGTTCAAGGTTATTAAATTTATTCAAATGTTATGCTACCATCACTACTATTCATCTCCACAGTTCTTATGTTGTAAAACCAAAATTCTATACCTATTAAAGAGTAACTTCATTTCTCCTACCCCCAGCTCCTGGGATCTACAATTCTACTGTCTCTGATGTTACCTACTCAAGTACCTCATATAAGTGGAATCATACAGTTAATTTATTTTGTTCAATATCATGTCCTTAAGTTTCAACCATGTTGAAGCATGTGTTGGAATTTCCTTCCTTTAAAGTTTGAATAACATTCCATTGTACACACATACTATATTTTGCTTACCTTTTAGTTCTATCCAGAGTGGAATTGCTGGATCTTAAGATACTTCTATTTTTCCTTTTTTTGAGGAAGTGTCATACTGTTATCCACAGTGGCTATATAATTTTACATTCCCACCAACAGTGCACATGGGTCTAGTTTCTCTATAGACTTACAAAAATTTGTTATTTTCTGTTTTTTTTCTTATATTTTTAAATAATGGGAATAAGGAGCTATCTCATTTTAGTTTTGATTTGCATTTCCTTAATGACTAGTGTTGTTAAATATCTTTATGTGCTTATTACTCATTGGTGTATCTTCTTTGGAGAAATGTCCATTCAAGTTCTTTGCCTATTTTTAATTGGATTTTTTTTTATGTTGAGTTTTACTAATTCTCTATATATTCTGAATATTAATTTCTTAGTGGATATGAGATTTTCAAATATTTTTTCCCATTCTTTGCTTGTCTTTTTACCAAGAGTTCTTGTTTTTGTGTAAGTTGGGTTATTATACAATATTATATTTACTTCAGGTGTACGATGCAGTGACTGAACACTAGTATACCTTATATTTTTATTAACAAATGTAGTAAGAACCTGTCACCATGCAAACTTATCATAGCTGTACTGACTATATTCTTCTTCACCTTTTCACCCATCACCTAATCCCCATACCCTCAGTTTAATCTCTGCTTCTCTGAGTCTGTTTTTATTTTATTTTTTTTTTATTTTTATTTTTTTTAGAGTCCACATATGGTAGACCTAGTTTTATTTTTTTGAGGAATCTCATTATTTCCATAGAGATTGTACCAATCTGCAGTCCTGTCAACAGTGCACAAAAACTCCCTTTCACCACATCCTCACCATCACTTGCTCTCTGTTGCAATTTTGGTAATGGCCATTTTGCTCATTGGAAGGTGTTATCTTATTATAGATGTGATTTACATTTCCCTGATGACTAGTGATGTTGAG
Source organism: Rousettus aegyptiacus (assembly GCF_014176215.1). NCBI lineage: Eukaryota > Metazoa > Chordata > Mammalia > Chiroptera > Pteropodidae > Rousettus > Rousettus aegyptiacus. The sequence continues at coordinate 5,886,492 of NW_023416294.1, forward strand.
TATCTTTTCGTAAATCTGTTGGCCATCTGTATGTATTCATAGAAGAATATCTCTTCAAGTCCTCTGTTGTTTTTTTAATCAGATTATTTATTTATTTGTTTGTTTGTTGAATTGTATGGTTCCTTATGTATTTTGAATATTAACCTTTGATCACATATGTCACTTGCGAACATATTCTCCATTTAGTCCATCATCTTTTTGTGTTGTTGCTGATAGCTTTGACATGCAGAAGATTTTAGTTTGATAAAGTCTCATTATTTTGCTTTTTCTTTTGTTTTCTTTGCTAGAGGGGACATCTCAAAAAACATATTATTAAGATCAATGTCAGAGTTTAGTTTCTATATTTTCTAATAGGAATTTTGTGGTTTAAGGTCTTACACTTAACTATTTAATCTATTTTGATTTTCTTCTTGTGTGTGGTGTAAGCAGGTGGTCTAGTTTCACTTTTTTGCCTCTATCTGTCTAGTTTTCCCATCACCACTTCTTGAAAAGACTGTCATTTCTCCATTATACATTCTTGCTTCTTTTTTCATGGATTAATAGACCATTAAGCGATGGTTTGTTTCTAGGTTCCCTATTCTGTTCCATTGATCAAGAGTCTGATTTTGTTCCAGTACCATATGGTTTTGATTATTATAGCTTTGCATATATTTTGAAATCAAGGAGTGTGATACCTCTAGGCCTTTGCTCTTTCTCAAATTATTTTGGCTATGCATGGTATCTTGTGATTCTATATAAATTTTAGAATTATTTATTCTTGTTCCGAGAATGCCATTGATAGGGATTGCATTGCATCCTTAGATTGCTTAGGGTATTATGGTCATTTTAATATTAATCCTTCCAATCCATGAGTATAGTTTCTCCTTCCACTTATTTAAGTTCTCTTCATTATTTTTTCTTTATTGTCTTATAAATTTCTGAGCACAAGTCTTTCATCAACTTGTTTAAATTTGTTCTAATTATTTTATTTTTTCTGGTGCAAATGTAAATAGGGTGTTTTCTTAATTTTCCCTTCTGTTCTATTATTACTAGTATGTGGAAACACAATGCATTTCTGTATATTAATTTTGTATCCTGATACTTTACTGGATTCATTTACTATTTTTATTAGGCTTTTGGGGATTCTTTAGGATCTTCCACATCTGTGTTGTATAATCTAAAAATAATGACAGTTTTACTTCTCCAATTTCTTTCTCTTTTTTTCTTTTGTCTGATCACTATGGCTAATTTGTCAAATGCTTTTTCTGTATGGATTGAAATTATCATATGATTTTATCTTTGGTTTTGTTGATACAATAAATCACATAAATTTTTATTGAACCACCCTTATATCCCTGGTATAAATCCTAATTGATCATGATGTATAATCCTTTTGGATACTGTCGAATTCAGTTTGCTATTATTTTGCTGAGATTTTTGCATTTGTGTTTATTAGGGATACTGGCCTAATAAATTTTTCTGAAAATGCATTGATCCTATAATTTTCCTTTTTTTGTGATGTCTTTGTCTGATTTTGGTATCAGGGTAATTCTGGCTTAGTAGAATTAGGAAGCATTCTTTGCTCTTTAACTTTTTTTTGAAATAGTTTGAGAAGAATAAGTGTTAATTCTTCCTTAAATGTTTTGTAGAATTTACCTGTGAAGTCATCTTATCCTAGACTTTTCTTCGTTGGGAACTTTTGATTACTGCTTTAATGTCATTACTAGTAATTGATCTATTAGATTTTCGGTTTCTTTCTGGTATAGTCTAAGAACGTTGTATGTTTCTGGAAATATATCCATTTCTTATATGTTTCCAACTTGTTGGCATATAATTTTTATAGTATTCTATAATAACTGTAATAATCCTTTGTATTTCTATTAGTGTCAGTTTTAATCTCTCCTCTCTCATTGCTGATTTTGTTTATTTGTGCTCTTTTTTTTCTTGATGAGTTTTGCTAGAGGTTTCCCAGTTTTACTTATCCTTTTAAAGAGTCAGCTCTTAGTTTTATTGGTTTTTCTATCATTTTTTCTCGTCTTTATTTTGTCATTTCCATTCTGATATTTATTATTTTCTTCCTTCTTATTTTAAGTTTTGATTGTTATTCTTTTTCTGGTTCATTTATGAGTAAAATTAAATTTTTGATTTGGAATTTTTTTTGCTTCTTGAGGTAGGCCTGTTTAGCTTTTGCTGCAGTTTTATAAAATTTTGTTTTTATTTTCATTTGTCTCTAGTTTTTGATTTTCTGTTTGATTTCTTCTTTGATCCATGTTGTTTAATATTTATATATTTGTGTGTTTTTCTAGTTTTTTTCCTGTAGTTGATTTCTTGTTTCAGAAAAGACACGTAATAAAACTTCATGCTCTTGTACATAGAAAACACTAATGAAAATGCAAACACACACAAAATGAATTCTGCAAAAGTTCAGTAAACAAGATTGACAAAAAAAGTCTATTTGTATTTCTATATATTAGAAATAACTAGTACAAAAATGAAAATAAGAAAACAGGCTATTTAGAGTAGCATTAAAAATAATAAAATATATTGGAATAAATTTATTTTAAAAAGTACTAGACTTGTACAAGAAAACTACAAAATATTGTTGAAAGAAATTTAAAAGAATTTTAAAAATTTAAGAAAATAAATACGTATTTGTTTTTGCTAAAAATGCACAATCTGATCTTAAAGTTACAAGGCGCCCAAAAAACCAAATCGATCCTGAAAACAAAACTGGAGGACTGTATAAATGAATTTCAAAATTTACTACCAAGCAAATACAGTGTGGCAATTTCAGAAGGATAGGTATGTACATAAATGGAATAAAATCCAAGAAATAAAAAGTAACAAATATGATCAGCTAATTTTCAACAGGGGTGCCAAAACCACTAAATGGAGGAAAGACAGTCACATATTCATGATACTGGAATAACTTGGTACCGAGTAAAAAAAATAAACTTAGACTCTACCATAAAACATATATGAAAATTAACTCAAAATGGTTTCATTTTACAAAAATTAGAACTAAAACACAGACATCATCATCATGTCCAGTGGTTGCTATGATATCACATCGAAAGCACAGTGTAAAATAAAAAATTGGGTTTCATCAGTATTAAAAACTTACACGGGCCTAAGAAACCATGAGGAAAGTGAAATGTAACTTACAGGATGTTTAAAAGTATTTGCAAACAATATCTAATGCAGGACTCATATCCAGGATTTACAAAACAACTCTTACACCCCAATAATAAAAGACAAGCCATTTAAAAATGGCAAAAGCTCTGATTAGACGTTTCCTCAAAAATGTATACGAATGTCCCATAAACACAGGAGAAAGTGCTCAATAGCACTATGATGGTAATATAAATTAAAATAATATACCACTTCACACCCGCTAGGTTGGCTGTATTAAAAAGAATAAATGTTGGTAAACATTGCCAATTACCTATGCTGAGGTGTAGGAAGAAAATGGAGTAATTTTATTTTTATATTTTATTTTTTTAATTAATTTTTTTGTGACATCATTTAATGAAATCTGATGTTTCAGCTGTACATTTTAACAGTAGAGCATATATGTATTTACATTGTTCACCTCCCATCCTTAGATTGCTTTCTCCACATATTTGACCACTTTTACACAGCCTGCAGTAATTTTAAATAGTATTTTTTTTGAGGAAGATGAAAATATTCTGGAATTATTTGTAATTATGATGATTTCACAATCTTAATACACATTAAGAATTTCTGAATTACACACTTTAAAATGCAACAGTTTATCGAATTATAACAAACAACAAAAAAAAGTGTGTGGGGCGGGCAAGGACGATATTTTTGGCGTTCGATTCCATTAAATTGAAATAGAAAATATCCTTCAGGAATGTTTACACACCACTTCAAATGAACCCCAGAAAACATCCATTGCAAACAAAGTCTGTTATCGATCTAAGTAACGAAAAAAGCAAGATGTATTTAAAAAGCCGTAAACGTCAAGAAATTGCGGAGCACTGAGCTTGAAGTTCAAATGGGTCAGCCAAAGTGAACTGGTGAATTTCCACAATGGTTCCAGATCGGTAAATGACAGTGAAGGTCCTGGTAGAGGAAAAGGGCTTTGGGCATGTGCCGGCGTCCGAAAACTCATTAGTGAGTTTTTTGCCAAGTAAATCGCCTTAGTCCCTTGGTTCCAAACTGTGAAGCAGCAGGCGCGACCCTCACCAAATAACATAAATCGCCTGATCCTGACCTCCTGGCCGCGTAAACATTGCAATACTTGTAAACTTGTTGTAAATATTTCATTACATGTACACAGCCTTCTAAAAAACTACAAGTTCCAGGAGGCTGCACGCGCTATTCTGTCTGTAAAAGGCAGAATTGCGCTCAAATCCACATCGTGGTCTAGGAGCTAATAAACTAAGATGCTTTGACTCGCAATTGTTCGATTGTTTATCTTTGCGCAGGCTCATGCTGCCTGTTTGCCCTTTGGCCCAGACGTGCCGCGCCGCCTCCATTACTCCCCACCCCCATCCAAATCTACACTCTGGGGCCAATCTTCGCCTATCACGTGGGAGAAGCACGCATACGGTCATTGGTGGCTGGCGCTCGGGACCAAGAACTCGACGATCTCGTTTGCTGCTGAGTCGCACTGTGCATCTCACTGCTTCCGTCATGTCTTGGCGACGCAGGTAAATGAGGCATCGCGGGAAAGAGGCGGCGACGCTCAGCAAAGGATTGAGACCGGAAGGGGTCGGACAACTACAGAGCCTGTTGCAGGTTATTTAAGGAAGATACCTTGTTTGCCGCGGAGCGGCGGCGGTGTAGGATGAAAAAGAGTCCCTACTTTTTACAAGATTGCCTCTTTACCCTCCGACTTTAACTACGAGATAAACATACAGATTTACTCCCACGGTGACGACAGTGGGAGCAGGTGTGTATTTGTGGTGGTATCTGAAAAAATGGGGCAGAGGGGCACCTGGAATTTCTGGGCCCGTGGCTACTGAAGATGGAGGGCAGAGAACATAGTACTGATTTATAGTTAGAGGTTTGAGGCGGGGCGTGCCAGGTGTGACAGCCACGTGTGGCCGATGCCGTTGGGGCCTGTTTTCTCTCTCCCAGCCACCACAGTCCGGGTGCTCCCCGCGATAGGCGCCGCTGCCGGCACCCTGACTGGGATAAAGACTTGCCTTTGGTTTTCAGCAGCTACGCAGAACTCTCGGCACCATGAGCCAAGACACCGCAGGCGAAGTTGTTGCGTACTTACATAATGGCGCGGGGTCCGAGGCTCTGCTGCTCCCTCTTTTCCTCGTCTTCCTTTGCTTTACGCTTCCACGCTGGCTAGCGAGAGGCTGTTATGGTGCTGACAGGGTAGTTTGGTTCTCAGGACTTTAATTCTTGTGGTCATTATCTACATGGGCTAAAGTACGCGTAGGTGATTTTGGAGGACCTCAGTCCCAATAGAACTTGAGACCATCATCGCATAATAATTCGTCTTAATTCATGTTTTGTTTTGTTTTTTCGTTTGTGTGTTTTCTCATATCTCCTTTCTTCCTTTCCTTTGGTGTATACTTGAAGCTCTTCCTCTGCCCGCCCAGTCTTTGGTTTCTCAATCTGGAAAGCAGGCTGATACTTTCTCGTTTTTACCTACGTCAAGAAGTTTTTATCGTCTCTACAGGAATTTCGAGACCTTCAGAATGGGACAATCCCACTAGTGCAGCCACTACTTGGAATTCGAAAAAGAGCGCGCGATCACCCAGCAGTGTACGCTTTTCAGATCCCTGAAGTGGAGAATTGCAGGGAAAGGGGAAAGGCCTTTCTTTGAACATATTGAAATTTCTGATGATATTATAAAGTAATATTTTCTAACATCTCTAATAAACTTCGAAAGGTCCAGTTTACTTTTAAGCAAGTCTCAAGAACTAGATGTATTTTGAAACTTTAACATCAGGTAATTTCATGTCTCAGGAAAATAATACTAGTTCTCTTTCGTTCTGTTTTTTTCCTCTTCTATTCTGAAACAGAGATTCACTAGTTGCACGATTGAAAAAGTGCTATTGCTTCATCTTACTTTAGTGGTTAAAAATTGTCACTTTAGATGACAGTGGTTTTGTAAGTCCTTTCCCAAGGGACAACTCTGATTAAAAAAACACTGCAATTTAGGACACAAGTTCTATTTATACGGCTTGGGAGGAATAGAAAGTTGTTGAAGTAGGAGCAAAGGTTTAATCAGTTAACATTTTAAATGACCAATTAAAAGGTTAAGGTAATGATAATGATCCCTTGAGCATCATTTCTGGTTAATAGCTGGATAAAAATAAAATCTAGTATACTCACTTGACATTTCCTTTTCTCGCTTTTCTGGGTTTCTTTCTACTTTTGATTTTTCTCCTCTTTTAACTGACGATGGCATGGTATTGAAATACATGATTTAGTATTAGTCTTTGAGTCGTCTCTTTAAAAAGTTGGGCAAATATCTCAAATCTGTAAGAATCACTTTAAGTTCTTTATGACCCCAAATTTTCAAAGTTTTTGGGTCACTTGAGAAAATATTTCTATTTAACCTCTACTTTTTTTTTAGAAAGCCGATATAATGTATAATTGTATATTTTAAAAATATTAATGAAATTAAAGGAAAAGTGACTTCCACTCTTTTTAGTTAAGGAGAGGGTCTCTATTGGGTTCTGTTATTTTAGAACTATTTTTCCCTTCAGTTCTGTTCATTATTGCTTCTGTAATTTGGAGTTCTGTTAGTTACAGATAAATTTACAGTTTCATACTTTTTATGGACATCCTTTTATCAACATTTAATGCCTATGTCTCTATTAGCTTTCAACTTTATTTTGTTTAATTGTAGGACTGACATACCTTTTTTTGCTTATGATTTTGTATTTTACTTTCTCTTTTTTGTAAAACGAGTCTTGTAAATAGCATATAATTGGGTTATGGTTTCTGAAAATTAATATGTCATTTTTTAGCCTTTAGATTGGAGAGTTTACTACACTTACACTTAAAAGTAATTACAGGGTTTTTCTGTTTTACTATTTATTATCTATATATCTTTAATCTTTTTCTCATTTCCTCCATTACTGCCTTCTTTAGTTGTGTAGCATTTTAATTCTCATTTATTCTTTCATTCATTGTATGGTTATTTCCTTAGTGTTTTTCTAGGGATTTCAGTTCACATCTTACATTTATAGCAAATGTGCTTGAATTAACATCAACTTTTAGTAGTTATAAAAAGTCTGCTTCTTCAGTTTTATTCTCTTCCTTGTTTTGTGAGAATTTACCTCTTTATGTGTTTATAATGTAGGTTTATTATTACTTTGTTGAAAATTTATTTTTTAAGTCATCTAGGGAGTTACAAAAATACAAAATATTGGTTTTTATTTATTTGTACAGTTACCTTTACTATTCTTTATTTTTTTTCCTATGGCTTTGAGTTAATGTATAATCTTTTATTTCTGTCTGAAGGACTTTATTTGCATATTTTTTAATGCAGGTCTTCTAGGAGCTTTTTTGTTTGGGAATATTTTAATGTCTTTTTCATTTTGAAAGAAAGTCTTATTTTTATCATACATAGAGTTCGTAGACCCGTTAGGCAGGTAGCTTAGTGGTTTTCATCAAATATAAGACAGTCTTTGGCTATTACTCAGATATTCTTTTTTCTCCTTTCTCTCCTCATCCTGTGACTCTGATTGTGTGTATGTTGGTGTGCTTAATGATGCCAGATAAGTTTTTTAAGCTCTGTTGATTTTTCTTTTTAATTTTTGTTTCTCAGACTATGTAATTTTTGTTGACCTAAGTTCAGTTTGCTGCTCCTTTTCCTTGTCTAGAATCTGCTGTTTAAACTTGTCTAGTGAGTTTTAATTGCAGTTATTGAACTTTTCAGATCTGAAAATTTATGTTTGGTTCATTTTATTATAATTTCTATCTCTGTTTTTACTGTTATTTTATTCATACTTTGTTTTTTTGATTTCCATTAGTACTTTGTCTATGGTTTTCTGTAGTTCTAAGTGTATTTACAACAGTTGATTTAAAACTATATTTAGTACATCCAGTGCCAGGGTTTTTTCAAGGACATTTTCTCTTACTATGTTCCTGTGAATTGCTGGAACTTTAATGTTTCTTCACATGACCTGTAATTTTTTTGTTGTTGGCAACTCAGTGTTTTGAATGTTACACTGTGATTGTCAAATTAAAAAAAAATCCTGATTTAGATAAGAAGAGACCTTAATCAAAGAGATTGCTGCAGTAGGGAGAACATTCTGATTTAAGACATGTGAAAATACCTCAATCAGAATGATTTTTTTTTCCATTGGGAAGGGTAAGCAGGATTAGCGGACACTTTTCAAGGGGAAATTGAGCCAGCAAAGGAGAGCAGACAGTGTGATTGGTGCAGTTGATGGGATGTGTTTTGGGATTATTTTTGGGCATATTCTGAATTTTAGTACTTGATTATAGGTAAGCTAGAATTCAGGGTCTGTGGGGAGGACAGAAGCTTGCGTAGAATTTGGTCAAGACAGGGTAATAAAGAATGAGCAGTTGTGAATGCTTAATTCTGGAAGTCATATTCTCTTCTATTTGTTGCTGCTGTTTGTGTGGGTTGTAGTTCTTTATTTAGTGACTTTGTTTTGTATAGTGAGTTGTTTGTGAAGTTTGTAAAAAAGTCACCCTTTTACCTGTGGAAAATACATCTAAGACCTTCAGGGGATATTTACTGTTTGACTTACACCTTTACTGTTTGACTTACACCTTCTCTTTGGCATATCCAAAATGCCAGCATTGTTACTCGTGTGTTTTGAGGACATTATTAAGTAAAATAAGGATGACTTAAGCACAAGCACCAAGATTCACAGTCAGATAACTGTGAGAGGATTACAAGTTTCTAATGAAGTTTGACTGCATTAGACAAAGGGATGATTCATGTACTAAAAGGGACAAGCGGATGGCATGAGTTTCATCTTGCTTCTCAGAATGGTGCACAAACTTACGAATTGTTTATTTCCGGATTTTGTTTGTTTGTTTAATATTTTCAGACCAGGTTTACTTCAGGTTGCCCTAAACTATGGATAAGTTGGGTTTTAATTATAATCATACTCTTCTTTGTCTTGTGTTTTCTGCGAAGTCTCTTCTGTAAGCTTGGAGGTCATCTGGTGGTTTGAAAGAGATTTCCTTTAAAGCCTGGAGCAATAAAGTAACAAAAAGCTGAATACCTCCAGTTCTTTGTAAAATTGTCTTTGGTAATCTCCTTTAACCCTTAACCCTCACCTGGGCCATTTAACATTTGCCTTAGCATACATATACTTCCTCTGGTTTGTGCACAACCAGATGTTGTATTTAAAATGAGGTCTTTTCAGAATTTTCATCTTGCCCTGGACACGTTGTTGCTACTTGTATGGGATATAATCTTTAATTAGTTACTTTGTTTTGTATAGTGAGCTGTTTTGTGAAGATTGTACAAAAGTCCCTGCTTTACTCTGAGGACTACATCTAAGACCTTCTCTAGAGGGATGCCTGAAACCATGGATAGTACTGAACCTAGTATATACTGGTTTTCTAGATAGGCTGGAATAACTGGAGCCTTTTCAAAGCCCTTATTTCATGTATCTTTTAACTTACTCTTTTCTAGGTTTTTGATTCTGTCTACCACTTGTATTGTCTATTAGTCTTTAGCACCAGTAGCTATGGCTATTATTTCAACATTTTACACCATGAGGCAAGCTGTACCAGCCTTGAGAAAATTCTGAGGCTGGTAAACAAGACATATCCCTGATCTGTTCCTTGGGGAGGCCACATATATTTCTAAACCTACCATTAGGTACTCTTAAGAGCAAGAACTCTATTTTCCACTCTGACAAGACATCAGCTAGTCGTACCAGAAATACTAGCCACCTCCACGCTGAGAATTAGGGAATAGTAGGCAGGTTAGTTTAAAATCCACAATGTCCTTTTACTAAAATAAAGCTGCTTCTTTATTAAACATTGTCCTGGAATTCTGTATTCCAGAATTTCAAAAAAATTGATTTGGATAGTTTTTGCCAGCTTAATTATTGTTTTACATAGGAAAGTATTGTTTTGAAGTGCTGACCCTCCCACTTCTCTCCCTCTGCCCTGATGTCTCTCTCTCCAGTATAAGCTTAACTTTGTAAGGTAGTGGTGTTACCGGAGAGTGGGGATGTTCTTATGGCGCATTGTCCAAGCTCTTGATGTCTCGAACAAAGAATTGAGCAAGACACCAAAATACAGTAGGAAAGTTTTATTAGCAGGGATAGTACACTTCCAGATGTGGGTGCAGGCCTGAGCAAGAGAAGTTTGACTCAAAAGGCTCAGAAAGCTTTTGAAGTTTTTATCCCTATATGCTGTGGTGGTTACTTTTCTTAGAGTGGTAGGCTTCCTTGATTGACAGCAAAGATTGACAGGACTCAGCGATTCATCATTTTGCTTTCTTCGCATGTTTGTTCCCAGAATTCAGTTTGTTATAATGATATTAATGAACTTCCGGGCATATGCATCATATTATAATGATGGTATAATGAGGCTCAGGTGAGTCGAAGGTCACCTTCTAGGATAGGATGACTTAAGTGTCTTTGCAGGCAGACCCAAAACCCCCTAACTTTCTTACCTAATTATTTTCTAAGAGTCATGAACCCCCTTGTTATGAGTATGGATGTTGAAGGATGGGAGGTCTCTTCTTCCTTATCTCCTTCTTGCTGAGAATGGCTGTAGTCCCTGCCTACTGGGGTGTCATGGAGCTCTTTCCCTTCCTGCATCAGTCAGGGTGGGGTTTTGGGTTTTCTACTAAAGTGCTACCTCAGTCCCTAGACAAGGAAAAGGAGATACAAACTTATTATTTAAATTACATGTCATATATCTAGTAATTTCTGTTATCGATTGGCCTATTTAGTTAGTAATGGGAAACAGTCTTGATTAATAGATTTCTTAAAGAATTTTTTTTTTTTTTTTTTAAAGGGCTCTGGCCTCAAGACCCCTCCCCGCTCAGATTCTAAGGGCCCTATATGGCATAATACCATTTTTGCTGACAGTGGACTGATGACCTTTATCAATAGCCAGAGGATCTGAGTTGTTAGTTTCAGGGTAATTATTAGGATTTGAGGGAGAGGACCTTTTTCCCAAAGAAAGGAGGGGAGAAAACTAGGTTTACTAAAAAGATTAACTGTTCAAGAGATGTCCCATTTCATATCCTGCCTTGAACAGTTAATCTTTTTAGTAAACCTAGTTTTCTTCCCTCGTTTTTTAAAGAAAATTCTCTGAAATCCAACGGTCTGTTGGTCTGTTTTATACTTTAAGAGGATCTTGTACCTTCCAATCATTTTGTAGGGCATTGTCATTTGTAAAATATTGATTCACTCACAGAGTGGTATAGATATTCCAGATGTAGTATAGTGTTAAAAAATCATGTGTCTTAATATCAATATCAGTCTCATTAGAAAAGTCTTTAGTTAAAGGAAGCTAGTGAAGTCATGGTAGCTGATTGAGATTTTCCAAAATTCATTGCTGCCAAGTTGGCAGAGGTTTAAAATGCTTCACAGTAGTGGTCCCCAACCTTTTTGGCACCAGGGACTGGTGCCTCTATGAGAATCTAATGCCTGAGGCTCTGAGGTGGAGTTGAGGCGGTGATGCTAATGCTCCGGGTGATGCTAGTGCTGGGGATCGGCTACAAATACAAATGAAGCTCAGCTCCTGCTGTGTGGCCTGTTTCTAACAGGCCATGGACTGGTACTGATCTGCTGCCTGAGGGTTGGGGACCCCTGCTCTTTACATCATTTCACCTTAGCCAACTTGCAAGCCTTAGTGTTTCCAGTTGAGTAGCTGAATCCCATCCTTTTTGAAAGGCCTGCTTGAGGCAATGCACTCTATCCAGTATATAATATCTGTCAGTGACACCAGCTTGATGGCATTCATCTACTGCTGGAATGACTTAGTAATGACTAGATAGAAGGAGGAAGATGGGGGAGATATTCTGTGATGTTGATAGTGGTTTTATTTGGGAGATTCAGTACCTGAGACATTCACAGCTCTTTTACATTTGGGGAGCAGCCAGATTGTCATCTGACCTGTCTGGCTGGAAGGCAGAATCAGAGATCTGTTAAATCCAAGGTGCTTGCAACAGTTTTTGAGAACCACCATAGATTTTTTTTGTTTTGTTTTTTTAATGAGCAGTACTCCATGGGAAGTGTTGAGACACAGGATGATCGATGTTCTCCAGTGCCTAAAGTTTTTAACTGTCAAGAGTCTCTCTTTTCATTATGTATGACTTTACCTTTTATTTATTCATCCACTACTCATAGCAGTCCTTTTTGTCCAGAAAAGTCAGAGGATTAGGGAATTTTTATAAATCTTGAAGAAATCTGTTATGTTCTGTGCCTTGACATGCATGGGCCACCATAAAGAGACTCTGTAGGCAGTGTTCTCAGCAAGTAGTTATCTTCTGATCTAGGACCATGTCAATCACACAGAAGGATCCAGATAGTGAACCGAAGTTTGAATGCTTTAAGATCTTATTTTGTGCTTGGACAGTGTGCTCTGTGAGCTGATACGGTTTTGTTGTTGGTGGAAACAAATATCAGCTTAAGAATAGTCCAGTTTCTTGGAATGTTTTTGAAAGATAATACTGAAATATCAAAATGGGTTTATATAACCCAGCACCCCTTTTGTGCCTGATCATTACCTGGGAAGAAGCTTAGGTAGATGGTTCTTTTCTTGGGACAACTGCATTCAGCAATCCATACATCTTTCCTTTCCCAGGGTATGTAGGTAAGAAGCTGAGGAAGGTGGGTAATGGAAATATTTTTGTGTCAATTGTTAAGGGGCAGTCCTAATGCTTAACAGCAGATTCTTGGGGATGGATAATAGGGAGTGAGGTCAGTCCATAGTACCTTGACTATCACCTCAATTTTTAGTGGCATTTTTGGTAGAAGGTATACCATTTTCAGACAGCAGATTATTCTGCAAGCTGATCACGTGACAGATTAATTCTCAAGGGCTACAGTGGTATGGCCAGAGTCAACTGATTGGAGTGGAACAGCACCCCCAGTAGCCATAACCAGTAGCCTTGAGAATGTTTCAGGGGTTCAGTGTCTGCAGACTTCCAGGTGAAGTTGGTGCCCTTCTCAAGCTGGAGATAGCTGGGTCAACTTTTAGCATATCACAAGTCTAGCATGCAGTGATACTCTGCATCAAAAATGAAGAATCCTTTACTTTGTTCCCAGTTTGTGTTGGCGGATATGTAGTCACAATTAGTGTAATGATTGCAGTCAGACTAGCAGTCATGGCAGTTTGGATGGTGCAGACTCAATCAGTAGCTTGGTTTCACTCAGTGCATGTATCTATGTGAATGATCCAGATGATTTCATTTAGTAGCTGCAATTTATTTCTCTAGTTTGTGGTGCTAAAGAGGGAAGTTTAAATCTACCAGTCTGTATAGTTTTCTATATAGACCACACAGCTAGGCTGTAACAGGGTTTATCAAGGAGAGTATAAGTGAGAGCAGTGAGAATTGAATTCTAGACACCTAGCAGAGAAGCTGTATCCATTTTTGATTCTTCAGAAGTGATACTGTGGCGCAAAGCATGATAGCAACCAATGGGACACTATTGGGTTTCAGCTTAATTGAACCATCAGTAAATTAGACCGAGGTATTTGGAGAGCCTCTGTGAATTCTGCTGGGGAATGACTTTAGATATGCAAAACAATAGCAGATATGTAAAGTGGAGATGCTGTTGGGACTGGCAGACTAAATTCTTGACCAAGCCATTTTGATTTGATAAATGAAGTTTTTAGGACTGAGTTGACCTAACCCAAAAAGAGAGTGTCAAGCCAGAAACTCATGAGGGCTCTGTTGAGGTGCTTAGTGTTTACAAGACTCTAGAGGCAAGCTGCTTTTCTGAAGAAACGTGTTTGGTATGGCTGGGAGACTGCTCTTGGCTTATCTTTATCAGAGAGACTTGTAACAGAATGGCATCACTAGGGTTTGTGTGCCCTAACAGGACTCTTATTTATGGTTTTTCCATAGTAACCACTATGAAAGGGGAAAAAACTCTCATAATGACATGCTATTGATTGTTCCAGGTATAAAAGTAAAAAGTACATTAAAACATGGACGAACAGAATGAAATGGAAAACTGTTTTTCTCCATTACATAGTTTTCCTCTCTTGATTACATTTGATTTTTTCTCCTCATTTTCTCTAGCTTGTGATTGGCACAATGGAAGAATCTAGAATTTGCAGGATAGGAGTAAAAGCAGATATGTTGCGTAACTCTCAACCAAAGGATCTTCTTCTGGATTCAAATCCTGTTGGCACAAGTAACAAACATTCACTGGAAGATGATGAAAACAGTGACTTTATAACAAAGAACACGAGTTTGGCGAGTCCACTGTACAGCACACAGGAGTCAAGAGAAGAACCTTCTGGGCCAGAAGCTGGAACTGACCCCTCTGATAGTCAACAGGATTCAGAGGGCAACAGGAACAAAGGAAAAACCTTAGGTAAAAATCTCTGCTCAGTGTTGGACATTTTTACATGCTACTCATTTTACTAATTTTCCTGCAGTATAGGTGATTATGGAACACAGCCAATTTTGAGATAGATGCTGTTCGGTAATTCATCTATTTTCTCTGGTCAGGTCATTACAACTGTCTATTGCATTTATATGCAGGTGGCGAATATAGCAGTGTAAGAAAGACTTATATAGGAACCTTAGTTATTTCTCTCAGGATAATCAAAAATTGTTCTTCCTGAAAACATGGCAAGTTTAAAGGAAGTAGTATTTCATTCGCCTGGTGGTTTCATCTTTTAAGGTACTCCAATCAATAATTACTGTTAAAACTTATGTTAGCTCAGCTTATTTAAAGAATATTCATTGAAATTTGGAAATGACATATGTTGTTTTTTGTTTAGAAGGTAGGTTAATAAGACTGGATTTTAGGGTATGTTTTCCTCCCTTCTGCTCTGTTAGTTTGACAGTTAGGCCTAAGAATGTGCTCTCAAGTTTCATAAATGAAATCTGAAACTCTTATTTTGCCTCACCGATTGCTCCTATTTTTTATTTCTATTATACATAACATTTACCTTGTCTGTTTTGAGCTATGTCTGGACATGATTATAACTCTTTTTCTTAGTTAGTTTTCTGCTACCCTGGAAGACTTAAAAACTTATAGGAATATGAAAAGTATAATTTTTTGCAAGTAAGACAAATACTTTCAGAAATGATAGCCCCAATACTGTGCATAAAATAAAGCTTCAAATTAAAAATGTTTAGTTTAAAATGTTTAGAGTTTTAAATCTTCAGAAAAGTGCAGTGTACTGTTATTTTTACAGCAGAAATTATATTTTTCTTTTATTTGGACTTGAATTTAATGAAAAAGGTTGTAGTACTAAAATTTTACATGCACGGGAAGTATTCTTTTTGAAGTCAACCTGTTCCTCACTCCACTCAGGGTAGTTTATAAAGTGTTCCAAACAAGAAACTTTTCTTCAGATTTTAAATAACAAAATGTTTCATATACAAGACTGAACATTTTAGCAAATAAATGAGTACCTGTCCCCAGAGCAAGAAATAAAACATTATCACTTACTTTGAAGTACCATTTTCCGTCACCTGCCTGAGTCACTTGCTTCTTCAGAACAAAGTTATTTTTTTAAGCAGGAAATTTTTTTTAATAAAATAATAAAAGTTTTGCTATTTAGTACTGAATTGTATTGATTATGTAATGTTACAATTTTTTATATTAAAATTTCTTTTTCAGTTATATTCGACGTAAATATATTAGTATCAGGTGAACAACACAATGGTTAGACATTTACATAATTTATAAAGTGATCAGACTGATAAATCTGGCACCATACATAATTTTTACAATACTATGGACTATATTTCCCATACTATACATCCCCAGGACTATTTTGTAGCTACCAAGTTTTACTTCTTCCCTTCTTCCTTGACCAGTCACTCCCAATCTGGTAACTGTCAGAATGTTCTCTGAATCTGCAAGATTGTTTTGTTTTTTAGATTCTACATATAAATGAAATCATACAGCATTGTTCTTTCTCCGTCTTGACTTAACTTCATCCCTCTTAGGTCTATTCATGTTGTTGCAGATGGCAAGATTTCATTTTTTTTATTATGGCTGAGTAATATTCCATTTTATATATGAACTGCCTCTTCTTTACCCATTAATCCACGGAGGGACACACAGGTTGCCCCCATATCTTGGCTACTGTAAATAATGCTGCAGTGAACTTAGATGAACATCTCTCTTTGAAGTTTTGGGTTTCTTCGGGTAAACATGGTGGAGTTAGTAGTCCTTCCTCGTTTCTTGCTATAGTCTTTTTTTTTTTAAGTCTCTTTTGTCTGATATAAGTATTGCTACCCTAGCTTTGAATTTGATTTCTATTTTCATGAAATATGTTTCCAGATATGTGTGTCTTTTTGATCTGAAGTGAGTCTCTTGCAGACAGCATATGTAAGGAAGGGTCTTGTTTTCTTACCTATTCAGCTACCCTATGTCTTTTGATTAGAACCCTTAATCCATTTACATACATGTGATTATTATTAGGTACATTATTATTGCCATTTTATTATTAAAATTTATGTTCCCCTCCCCCATTTTTTAAAACATTTCTTGTAGTACTGGTTTGATAGCGATGAACTCCTTTAGCCTTTTCTATTATTTTCTAAATAATAGCCTTGTTGAGTAGAGTACCTTAGCTGCAGGTCCATGCTTTTCATCACTGAGTATTTTGTGCCAAGCCCTTCTGTCCTGCAAAGTTTCTCTTGAAATCAGCTGCCAGTTTTATGGGAGCTCCTTGGTAGGTAGGTAACTGGTTTTCTCTTGCTGCTTTTAAGATTCTTTAACCTTTGCCTTTTTAATTACAATGTGTCTTGGTGTGGGCCTCTTTTGGTTCATCTTTTTTGGGATTCCGCACTTCTCAGGTTTGTATGTCTATTTACTTCACCAGGTTAGGGAAGTTTTTCATTATTATTTTTTCATATAGGTTTTCAGTTCTTTACTCTTGTCTCATTCTGGCATCCCTGTGGTGTGAATGTTGTTGTACTTGATGTTGTCCCAGAGGCCCTTTAAACTATCCTCATATTTGATTTTTTTTTTGTTGCTGTTTTGATTAGGTGTTTTTTGCTGCCTTATATTTCAAATTGCTGATTTGATGTTCTGCTTTGTCTAATCTACTGTTTATTTCTTCTAATTTTTTTTCATTTCTGTGTATTGTATTTTTCATTTCTGACTGATCCTTTTTTATGTTTTCTATCTTTATTTTTATGTTTCCTAAAGTCCTTATTGAGTTCTTTGGGCATTTTTATCATCATTGTTTTGAACTCTGTATCTGGTAGATTGCTTGACTTCAGTATGTTTGGTTCTTTCTCTGGAGTTTTGTTCCTTTTTTTCCATTTGGGACATGTTTCTCTTTCTACCTATTTTAGTTGCCTCCCTGTGTTTGTTTCTGTGTATTAAGTAGAGGTTATTTTTTTTTATCTCCTGGTCTTAGTAGCTTTATGTAGTAGGTGTTCCGTGAGACTTAGTGTTGCAGTCTCCCTGTTCACCTTAGCTGGGTGTTCTAGGTATGTCCCTTGTGTGGGCTGTGTGTGCCCTCCTATTGTAGTTGAGCCTTGGCTGCTGTTTGCCCATCAGTGGGAGGGATTGACCCTTAGGCTGATTGATTGTAAACACTGGTAGAGGAGCTATTGTCAGGAGCTGACCCTACAGAGCAGGATTTGCTTTAGCAGGGTCTGGTGCCTTCCCTGTCTGACTTGTGGGTGTGTCATTTTTGGAAGTGGTTGTGTCTGAATTCTGAAGCCACTTGGGAGGGGATCCTGTACAGGCCGAGGACAGCCAGGGTCACTTGATGTGTACTACGAAGTGATCTGCTGGTGGTTGGGCTTAGAGGTGCCTGGGGGAAGCTAAGATGCTAACCCTGACTGATTGTTATTAATACTAGTCTGGGGAGGCTGCTTAGCAAGGAGGGTGGGGCATGCAGAAGCCAGATACTTCTTATTTAGGTTTTGTGAATCTTTGAAAGATTTTAGGAAAGAGTGCAGTATGAGGCAAGACACACTCTCTGTATGGAAAAGCCACTGGAACCAGCCTTGTTGGGCCACAAATTGGATGGGGTGGGGCATCAGGGCATCACCTGTGTGGGGGAGTGACCTCTGTTAGCCAGATTGATCCCTGCCAGAGTGCTAAAGTATTATTTTTTAAAACTCTTTACTCAAGGGAAAAGCTAATTTGACTTCCTTTTCTTGGCTCTACACTTGATTAACACCCAGAGTATGCTTAGTAAATATAATATAGTCATAATTCAAATTGTCACACAGGATTATGCACATTTATGAGGCGGGAGTGTTCTAACTGAACAGATTTGGTCATCCTTGTGTATTGGTACTTGGGTAAGAGGAAGCTTTTAAAAACATCCCCACACTTTGTAAAGTATCTTAGCTTGGAATCAATGTTTAGGCAAATATTTTTGATTTTTCAATGTGTTCTTACTGCTTAAATGCCAATTAGCTAATAGCTAGTAGTGTCAGTTGATAAGTGAAGAATTTGGGGGTGGGGGACTACTAAATCATAATTTGAAAATGGTTTCTCTAATTTAGCAGGTAATTATATCTATTTATAGCCTTAGATTGTACTCCTAATATCTGAGTTTTATGCAGAATTTACAGATTGGACTAATTTTATCTTCTGAAACTTATTTTTTATCTTATTGATCATCAGGAAAAGAAGTAGTATTATTGATGCAAGCCTTAAATACTCTTTCAACTCCAGAGGAGAAGCTGGCAGCTCTCTGTAAGAAATATGCTGATCTCGTAAGTATTAAGGGAGTATGGTCCATATAAAATATGGCCATGTATGCTTGTGCTTGATAAAACTTTAAAATATAAATTAGATATATCTTTAAATGTAAAACTATATGTTATTACGGAATTGAAGGAATAATATATTTCTTAGGACTTAATGTTGATTGTTTTTCCTCTTTTTAGGATATGATACAGCATTATAATGCTTTCTGAGATGTGAAATAGATCTCCTAAAACTCAGTCAGCCTCAGCATTTCTATGTTAGCATTTTCATTTGTATGTTTATATGCCTGTCAGTTGGAGTTAGTGATTTGTATGTTTAAATCCAGAAATTCTAGATACAAAAGAATATAAAGAATATAAAAAGTTTAACCATTTTGACTGAAATTGTAAATTGTGCATGAAATAGTCTAGAAAAAAATACTGTTTCTCAGGAAATATTTACTTAACATCTTCTATATGCTAGGCATTTTTCCCTTTTCTATCTTTCAAATAAGTTAACTCATAAAAGAATTTGTTCTGGCTTATAATATTTCAAGTAGCATTAATTATTTTTCTGAGCTTATAGATGCATGATCAACATGGAAACCTTGCCATCATTTTAAAAGAAAAGAATAGGAAAGACCCTCTGCAGAATAGTGGTGGGAAATCTTAGAATACTTAGTTCTAATGTAAATGCTAGAAATCTTGTGTTTTGTTGAATGTTCATATGAAGTATTTCTGACAGCTTTTGTATATTTTCATGTTATTAAAGTAATTATTCTATATCAAACATTTTTGACACATTTGTCAATAAATGGCTTTTAGAGCTGGAACAGTTATAGTTACTGTTCCTTCAAGTGGTGCATATATATCCCACTATGTAGCCTGTTACTTTCTTATATATTATGAGAAGCAGGAACCACTGAGCATCAATGAAAATGGCCTAGAACTGTCCAAATGCAAAGATAGCCACACTTAGTGTTGTTAGAATGATGGCCTCAGGAAAACGAATGCTACCTTGAGATAAGAAAGCCAGTCTTTAGTGGTATAGCCACATGATGAAAATCAGATGAGCAGTGGTAGAAAAAGAAGATAAACAAAAAAAAGAAAGAAGAAGAAAAAGTTGTTGATTTGAGGGTCAGTCATGTTTTAGGTCCTGACTGAGATTTTCCCCTCTCTTCCTTGGGGACAGTGACAGATCTTGGGACACCTAAAATAACTGGAGCTAGTAAAAATAAAATAGGCTGCTTAGACACTCAGAAACGGTTCAAGAGACAAGCAATATCTTGGGCAAGGTTGAACAATGGGTTCATCTCTTCAGTGAGGCCATTTCTTTTCAAGACTGGGAGAAGTGCTTGCTTGATCTTAACAGAAAAAAATACCAAAAAGAGCAACACCAGCTGGAATAATAGCAGCATTTGAGGGGGAGGAGGGGTATCTAGAAGGTGAAGAGAGAGAGAAAAGGGCAGAGAATTTATTTAAAGAAGAATTGCTGAAATTTTTCTTAACCTGGAGGAGGAAACATATTTCCATATCCAGGAAGTACAGAGAATTCCAAAAAAAAATGGAACACAAAACTCACAGCAAGAAGCTTTCTACTAAAACATCAAAAATTAAATTCAGAAACAAAAGCAGGAAAACAACTTGTTATATATGAAGGTACCTTATTTAGGCTATCAGCAGGTTGTTGTTTTTTTAGCAGAAACTTAGCATGCCAGAAGGGAGTGGCAAATATAACCAAAGTGCTGAAAGAAAACAAAACCTTCTAACCAAGAATATACTATTGACAAAGTTAACCAATCAGAATTGAAGGAGAGAGAAAAGAGTTTTCCAGACAAACAAAAGGTAAATGAATTTATCACCCCTAAACCATCTTTACAAGAAATATTAAAAGGACTTTTTTCCCACTGCAAAGAGATGAAGCCTAAAAGACAAAAGTAGTAAAAAAAATAACTCTTACTATAATAACTACTTGAAGAAATACATAAGATAAATGATATTTAACGTGACAAAAAATATAAAATGTAGGGTAGAGTAAAATATAGAACTTTAGAATGCATTTAAGCTTATCAACCTAAAATAGACTAATAAATACAGGTTTTATATAAAGCTCATGGTAATCATTAAACAAAAATCTATAGTAGATATGCAAAAGATAATTGCAAAGGAACTTAAGAATACTTTTAAAGAAAGTTTTCAAGCCATAAAAGAATAGGGCAAATTGAATAATAAACGCCTAGAAATAAATTTAACCAAGAAAGTAATAAAGACCTGTACACTGAAAACTGTTAAGACATTGATAAGAGAATTTAAAGGAGACATAAGTAAATGGAAAGAAATTTTGTTCTCATGAATGGGAGAATTAGTATTTTTAAAATGTCTTTACTACTACAAACCATCTATAGATTGAATACAATTTCTACCAAAATTCTAGAGTCCTAAATAATCCTAAAATTATTCTGGAACTACAAAAAACCCCAAGTTGCCCAAGAAATCTAACAAAAGAAAAGCAACGCTGGAGGCATCACAATCCTTGATTTCAAACTATATTACAAAGCTGTAGTAATCAAAACACATCTCGCCCCACATATAGATCAACGAAATAGCCTAAAAATAATCCTGTGCATACATGATAAAGTGATATATGACAGAGAAGGCAAGAATGTGCAATAGAGTAAGGACAGTCTGATAATTGGTGTTTGGAAAATTGGACATCCACAGGCAAAGAATGAAATTAGACTCTTATACACATAAGGGAATGCAAAATGAGTAAAAGAATGTAAGACCTGAAATGATAAAATTTCTGGAAGAAAACAGCTTCTTGATGCTGGTTTTAGCTTTGATATTTTGGATATTTCTTTAAAAATGGGGGGGAAAAGACAAGTGACCTCATCAGACTAAAAGCTTTTGCTCACCGGAAGAAATCATCAATAAAATGAAAAGGAAACCTATTGAATGGGAGAAAGTGTTTGCAAATCATGTACCTGATAAGGATAATATAAAAATACATAAAAACTCATATAACTTAATAGCAGAAAAACTCCAAACCTACCAACAATTCAAATAAAAATGAGCAGATTATCTGAAAAGACATTTTTAAATTTTGTTTTATTTTTATTATTATTTTGGTTATAGTTGACATTCAGTATTAGATTCAGGTGTACAACATAGTGGTTAGGCATTTATATGACTTATGAAGTGAGCAAAATAAGCTGAATAGACACTTTTTTCAAGGAAGATATACAGATGGCTAAAAGATAAAAGAAAAGATGCTGTACATCACTAATTAGAGAAATGCAAATTGAAATACCAGGGAAGTGCAAATCGAGATACCACCTTACACCTGTTAGAATGGCTGTCATCAATAGAACAAGTAATAAGTGTTGGGGTAGTTGGATAAAGGAACCCTCATACCTGCTGGTGGGATTGTAAATTGATACAGCCACTGTGGAAAACAGTATGAGGTTTTGTCAAATAATTAATAGAATAACCAAATGATCCAGCAATCCCTCTTCTGGGTGTCTACCTCACAAAACTGGAAACATTCATCCATGAGATGACGATAGTATGAAAAAGATAGTGATAGTAGATCAAGATAGTATGCACTCTGATGCTTTTAGAAGCATTATTCATGGTGGGCAAGACATGGAAGCAACCAGAGTTTTTTGATAGATGATTGGATAAAGAATATGTACCTGCATACAATGGAATATTAGCCTTAAGAGAAGATGAAATAGTGCCATTTGGGACAACATGGTTAGATCACGAGATTATCAAGCTAAGCAAAAAAGTCAGAAAAAGTTGAGACCCTATGGTTTTACCCACACAGGGGATATAAAACAGCAACAGATGAACAAGACAACTACTCACGGACACAGGCAATAAAAAAAAATGCAATTAAAAAGAACACACTTCATCCAAGAAGAGATACAAGTAGCCAACAAATATATGGAAAGATACTCAACTTCACTAGCTGTTAGGGAAATGCAAATCAAAACCACAACTACCTCACACTTGTTAGAATGGATATCACCAACAGGACAAGTAACAAGTGTTGTAGAGGTTGTGGTGAAGAAGGAACCCTCATAATCTACTGGTAAGAAGGTAAATTGGTACAGCCACTGTGAAACAGTGCAGAGTTTCCTCAGAAAATTAAGAATAGAATCACCATGTGATCCAATGAATCCCTCTTCTGAAATTTTATCTGAAGGAAACAAAAACACTTAATTCAGGAAGTTTAATCACCCCATATTTATTGCAGAGTTGTATACATAGCCAAGATGTGGTACAACCTAAGTGTTCACTGATGGACAAATTACAAAGTAAATGTAATTTGTGTATGTATGTATTAATCTGTGTGTGGATATGTATTCATGTGTATACATATATACACACCAAATATATAAAATGGAAAACTGTTTAGTCAGAGAACAAAATCTGGCACTGCTGGACCTTGTGGACATTATACTGAGTGAAATAAGTCAGAGCCACACAAGTAACATATTATCCCAGTTACATATGGAATTGAAAACGAAAAAAGCTCTTAGGTACAGACATCAGATTGGTGGTTGCTAGAGCCAGGGGTTGGGAAATTGGTGAAATGACTTAAGGGGTTTCAAGATGTACAAACCTGCAATTTTAGCATAAAAGTCATAGAGATATAATATATATCATGGTGACTATGGATAATAGTATTTTGCATATTTTAAAATTGCTGAGAATGTTAGTAGATCCTAAAATTCCTCATCAAAAGAAACAATAATTTTGTAACTTGATAGATGTTAACTAGACTTATTCTGATCCTTTTGCAGTATACAGCTATCAAATCATTACACTGTTTCTGAAATCAGTATAATATTATGTCAGTTATCTTAATAAAATAAAAATTACTTAAATAGCTTTAATTGGATATTGATACACTGATTAGCACTTTTCAGCTTTGATCTGGGAATTCATTAAGACGCCGAAGCGCTTTAAGACATTAGATGTATTTATAAGAGGAAAAAATTTTACTTTACTCAAAGTACTCTCTACCCAAATTAATCTTTACTCAAAATAACCTCTAATCAAAGTACAAATGAAAGAAAATCAAATGATATAAACATGACATATTTACAACACATGACTAACAAGGATTTGACATCAAGAATATATGAATAACATCTACCAATTAATAAATAAAGGACAAGATACAAAGGAAGCATTTCATTGAAAAAGAAAAACATTTGGTTCTGTTAATGATCAAGGAATGCAATGCAGAACACAAGAAATTTTATGCCAACTACCTATAGAAATTAAGAATTCTAGGTGTTGAACATTGGGTGGATCTATAAATTCCTGCTGCGATTATAAATTTCTCAGTCCCTGTAGAGAATAGTTTGACATTATCATGTAAAGTTAAGTGTTTTGGAAATTAAAGTATGCCATTAGGTTTCCACCCTAGAGGAAATATTGTATGTTTTCACCAGGATACATACAGAAGAAGGATGATATCCTTGTTACAGTAAAGAAGTGCAGAAACAATTCAAATAGCAATGAGAGGGAGGTAACTTTTGAAAGGAATCAGTGATTCTGATTTATGTAGAAAATGCAACTGTATGAATGAATCTTAGGAATATAATAATGGGTGACTAAAAATTCCCAAAAGATAATATAGTAACTATATTATGCCTTTTTGAAAAGTCAGAAGCAAATATAATCAGAGCAAAGGATGAAAAAAACAAAAAAACACTGAAATGAAGTAATGTAAAAAGGAAAGCAAAGGAAGGATGGACACAGGGTTATAATCTTGAGTTTGGGAATGTACTGAGTAATAAATTTGAGATAAGGAATTGTTAATGTTTAGGTTTTGTGTAGGTTTCGTGTTAGATTATAGGAAAAATAGTAGGCATTGACTATATCAGTGAGTGTGTAATGAGTCAAAAATTGTGATTAATTCAATTCTGTGTACCTGAAGCCCAAAATACATAAAGAAAAATTACCCATATATTAATATTCTGGAGGTGAAACTGTTCTTGAAGTTTGTGGAGGCTTTTGTATTTTGAAGATACAGGTAATTTCAGTATGTGTATTTTAATACAAGTTGGAAATACTTTTGTACATGTAATTTAGTATTTTTCCTCTTACCATTCATTTTTAGTAAATAAAAGCAAAGGAGAAAACCTTTTTAAAGGTTATTGATATATATGTGAGTGCAGGATTTACCACATCCTTGCAATTGTAAATTTAAGGAAATACAGGCAGTGGAGATAGCACACCTTAAGGTCAAAGGCTTGGTTTGCACTTCCAACGTTACCATTAGAGATATTTATGACTTGGGGCAAGTAACTTCTCGAGTCATGTTTTGTACATTTTTTTTTAAATGGGTGAATAATAATTACTAGATGAAGTATGAATAGGATATATGGTAAATGCTCAGTGAAATGTGGTTATTAAATAGAAAATAAGTTCTCATTGTTTGTACTTATTTGACTTTAGTATTTTCTAGTATTCATTAGCTATCTTTTTGTACTTATAGATTGTCTTAGTTTTCTTTGTGCTTTCTTACCCTTTGGGATATTGCTGTATATATATTGAGTAAAGTAAAGAACATAATTTTACTTTGATTCAAAAGCAGTGTTTCAAAAATCTCAATCTCCTCCACCTGCTTTCCTCCAGAATAAATTAAAAAAAAAAAAAATAGAGATACTCCCTACAGTAGCCATATTCCATTTTTCAGTGTCTCTTTCTCTGGGATAGATGTTTAAATACCAGTGAGTCCCTTATGGGACTCCAGCCTTCTCTGAAACACCTTCAGGAACACCAGTGTAAAGTACCATTTGTGTTTGGGAACACTGGTTGTGTGTCTGACATGAGTTTAAACTTTGCATAGTACTTCCTACTTTTGGTTTGGATTTCTTGTCTACACAGATGGAAGAGCATATGGCTTATCTGCATTTATTATTAACCCATACACTTAACCATAGCTGCCAGTGCCAGTTGTCTGTGAGAAGTGAATTCTTGTGCCTTGTTCTCAGAGTCTGTGGACTTGCGGTACATTCTTTCTTCTCTAAGGAAACCAGAATAAACCTTGACTCCTGACCTCAGGTCAGAGCCGTGTACCTAGGATTAGGTGTATTAGGGTTTAGGAGATGGAAGTTGTCTGAAAAGTATCCTCCCCTCAAACAAAACAAAACAAACATAAACCCAACCAAACAAAAACAAAACAGAGATGATCTCTGATTCTGCAGTCTCATAAAATACAAACTCCAAAATTCATAGTGCTATTCCACTTATGTCACTGTCAAGTACCAACTTTCTTGGTCATTCATCATTTACTGAAGACTTTTGCATTTGCACTGACCCACGGTAGTCATCAATACCCCAAATCATTTTTGATGCTTTCTCTTGTACACAGCCCATATGAAACTCTGGCCCCGGCTTCTCGTTTCTTTTTCACTTGTGAGACAATATATATTAACATAAAAATTGCAATAAAAAACATTTTAATTTTTATTTAATTATCTTAGCAACTGTTACCACCTCCACAGCAGCTATACCATTTTAATCTTACCATCAGTTCTCAAAAATCTGTTTCTTCACATCCTTGCTATCCTTGATGGTTTTTCCCTCGTGAGATTTTTTTTTTTTTATTGTGGTAAGATAAACATAACAAAGGTGTTGTTTTAACCATTTTTGAGTATGCCATTTGGTCTTAAATAGTTTCACATTATTTCTAGCCATTGTCACTGTGCATCCTGAGAAGTTTTCATCATCCCAAACTGATTCTCTATAGCTATTAAGAATAACTCCTCATTCTTCTTTCCCTTAGCTTCTGCTAACCTTTCCCCTTTCTATCTCTGATATTGACTACTTCAGATACCTCATAAAACTGGAATTATAACAGTGTTTATTTGTAGCATGTTTATTTCACTTAGCATTGTTCAACGTTCATCCATGTTGTAGTATGTGTGAGAATTTTGTTTTTTTCTAGCAAAATAATGTATTATACGTATATTCTACATTTTGTTTATCCATATTTCTTAGACATTTGGTTTGTTTATACCTTTTGGCTGTTTTGAATTATGCTGCTATGAACATGGTGCACAAATACCTGTTTGCGTACCTGTTTTCAGTTCTTTTGTGTATATACCCATAAGTGAAATTGCTGTAGTATATAATAATTCCATTATTAGCATAGTGGCAGCCCTCTCATCAGAGTGCACAAAGATTCCAGTTTCTCTACATTCTCAGAACCACTTGTTTTGTTTTTCTAATAGCCATCCATATGGGTGTGAAATGGTATCTTAATGTGGTGTTCTCTGTATTTCTTTCTATAATGATCGATAATTTAGAGCAGCTTATATGTGCTTATTGGCCGTATGAATGCTTCTTCAGGGAAATGTCTACTCCTTTGCACACTTTTTAGTTAATTTGTTTTTCTGTTCTCAAGTTTTAGGAGCTATTTGAATAATGACAACATTAATCCCTTATATATGTGATTTTCAGGTATTTTCTCCTATGGTTGCCTTTCACTTACTTGATAGTGTCTTTGGATTTAAAAGTTTTCTTTTTTATTTTGATAAAGTCAAATTTGTTTTTCTTTCGTCTGTTTTTCAGAGCCTGTGCTTTGGTGTTACTTCTAGGAATCATTGTTAAATCCAGTGTCATGAAGCTTTTCCCCTAACTTCCTTCTAAGAGTTTTATAGTTTTAGGTCTTATATTTCATTCTTTGATCCATTTTGAGTTAATTATTATATATGGTGTTAGGTAAGGGTCCAGCTTTGTTCTTTTTTGCATGTGGGTTTCACACTCCACCCCACCCTCCAGCATGTTAGTTGAAGACACAGTTCTTTCTTCACTGAGTGGTCTTGACACACTTCTTAACTATCATATGACCATATATTTGCAAATTTATTTCTGTGCTCTTATCAATTCCATTGGTATGTAAGTTTGTCCTTGTGCTGTTATCATACTATTTTGATTGCTGTAGCTTGGTAGTAAGTTTTAAAATCAGAAAGTATGAGGCTTTCAGCTCTTCTTTTTTAGTATTATATGGTTATTCTGGATCTCTTGAGATTCCATATGATTTTAAGGTGGATTTTTCTACTTTTGCAAAAAACATCTGTAGATCACTTTGGGTAGTATTGCCATCTTGACAGTATTCTTTTATTTGTATAGCTACCCTTCCTCTCTTTTGTTTCAGTGTTTAAAAAATATTTTTTCTACCCATTTATTTTGGATTATTTTTGTATATATTGAATATTTTTTCCTGTACATTTACTCAGTCTGTTTGTCTTGTGGATCTACAGTGAACCTTTTGAGACAATATATAGCTGTGATGCTGGATATATCCATGAGGCCGGAGTCCAAAGCAGGACTCAGCCCTGAGCTCAGCTGATCAGGTACTTGTTTTATGCTGTGAGAAGGAATTCAAAGGCATGACAAACAGCAAACAGGAAAGTGCAAGTTTTATTAAAATGAAAGTACATATGTAAGAGAAGAGTGCAGACAGCTCCAAAAGAGTTGCCACGAGCTGTATGGCTTAGAGACTTTTTTTTTTATTGGGAGTGAAGAAACCCGCAGATACAGTACTTGGAATGCAGGTGTTATTTTAACGATATGATTAGCAAAAGCGGAGCAAAGGACAAATGTAAAACTCTGGAGTCTTACCCTAAGGTGTGGGACAGTGTCCCAGTCCATATACCTTGTATCTGGCTTTGTTTTGTCTCATGCCATCTGGACAGGGTGGCAGCCCAAATCCATCTGTCTTGTCTCCTAGCCTTGACTTGTCTCTCATGCCCCTGAAGAGGGTGGCAGTCCAAGTCTGTCTTGTCTCCTGCCCTTGGCTTTTATTTCATGCCACCTAGAATGGAGAGGGCAGTCCAAGTCCATCTTTCTCATATCCTAGGCACAGCTTATCTCTTATGCCACCTGGAGAGGGAGAAGCAAAATACCCAAGTTCAGTGGGACACAGCAATGAGGCAGATAAGTGCCCAAGTTCACTTATCTTGTCTCCTGACCTTGGCTTTGCTCTTATGTGAGAGTTTCATGCTCAGAATCAAAACAGAAAAGGACAAAGGATAATTTTGGAACTCGTGGGAGAGGGCTAAGAAAGGGAGTAAGGAAAAATCTCGAGCCACATCCTGGAGCTGGGGGATGTTTCCTAGCCTAAGTATCTTAAGTCAATTGTAGCATGTATTTACTTACATTGTGATATAATTATCATTTAACATTAATTTTAGCTATATAATTAAGTGATTAGGTATATATATATATATATATAAAGTGAAATGGTCACCACAGTGACTACGTAACCACCCGTTCATATTCTTGGTTATACTTTTTTTTCTTCTAATGAAACTTTTAAGAACTATTGCATTAGTAACTATCAGATACACAGTATATTATTAAGTAGTCACCATGCTGTGTATTACATTTGCATGTCTTATCTTTTTACTGAAATTTTGTACCTTTTAAGCACCTTCACTTATTCTCAGCTTCCTTCCCCATCCAGTCCTCTGCCTGTGGCAACCACCAATCTATTCACTGTATCTGTAAGTTTGTTCCTTTTTGGTTTTGTTTGTTTTTATTCTTTTTTGGATTCTACCTTTAAGTGAGATCACTCACTATTTGTCTATGTCTGACTTAGCAGAATGCCCTCATGTTCTATATGTTATCACAAATGGAAGGATTTTCTTCAATTTGTATAGCTGAGTAATACGCAGTTCTGTGTGTGATTTTTTTTTTTTTTCCATTTATAGATGGATAGTTAGGTTGTTTTCATTTATTGGGTGTTGTGAATTATACAGCAATGCAGATATCATTTAAAGGTCTCTACATTTCCTTTGGAAAAATACAAGTGGAATTGCTGGATCATATGGTAGTCCTGTTTTTAATTTTTTGAAATATTGTTCTCCACAAAGAGTGCACTAATTTAGATTCCCACCAACAGAGCACAAGGGTTTCCTATTATTTTATATTACCACTAACATTTATGATTTGTCTGCTTGGTAATACCCATCCTAAAGATGTAACGTAGTATCTCACTGTGGTTTAATTTGCCTTTCTCTGGTAATTAGTCACTTTGAGCCACCATTTCATGTACCTGTTGGTCATATGTATGTCTTTGGAAAAAATCTGTTCTGCTCTCAGCCCATTTTTTAATTAAGTTTGTTTTTTTGGTATTGAATTATTTGAGTTACATTTTGACTATTAACTCATATGGAAAGCTGACTTGAAAACATTTTTGTCCCATTCTAGAGGTCGCCTTTTTATTTTGTTGTGGTCAACTATTGCTGTGTAGAAAGGGTCCTTCCTTCCTTCCTTCCTTCCGTCCGTCCGTCCTTCCTTCCTTCCTTCCTTCCTTCCTTCCTTCCTTCCTTCCTACCTTCCTTCCTTCCTTCCTTCCTTCCATTTATCCATCCTTCCGTCCGTCCTTCCGTCTGTCCTTCCTTCCGTCCTTCCTGTAATCCCACTTCTTTATTAAATTCACAAACTTACCACTTGTGTTTCTTCTAGGAATTTTATAGTTTCACGTCTTCCATCAAGTTCTTTAATTGATTTTGAGTATGTTTTTGGGTATTTTTGTTCTTGTTTGGGTTTATTTGTGGGCTCTCTATTCAGTTTCATTGATCTGTGTATCTGTTTTTATGCCCATATGATAACTCTTGCTTATAAAATTTTGTAATATATCCTAAAATCAGAAACCATGATTCCTCCAGCTTTGTTCTTTTTCAGATTGCTTTGATTATTTAGGGTCTTTTGTAGTCGCAAACAAATTTTAGGATTGTTTATTTTCGGTGAAAAATGCCTTTGGAATTTAGGTGGGGATTATATTGAATCTGTAGATTGTTTTGGGTAGCACAGACATTTTTAACAATATTCTATCATTGATGAGGACAAATATTCTATTTGTTTATGTTTCTTTCAATTTTATTTTACCAATATCTTATAGTTTCCAGTTACAGTTAATTCATTTTCTTGGTGCAGCTTATTCCTAGGCATTTTATTCTTTTTGATGCAATTGTAAATGAAATTGTGTTCTTAATATCTTTCTTGCAGTTTCTAATTAGTATATAGAAGTGCTGGCCTCCACTATTTCTCCTAAGAAATTAGTTGATAATCTTATTGAGGATAAGATTATATGTGATAAAGTAGTTTCCTTCTTACTTTGTCTTTGGCATTGGATAGTTTTATCCTTTTGGAGTTCAGTGGACTTTTTAGATTCGTGAATTCATATCTCTTATCAAATTTGGGAAATTTTTGGCCTTTATTTCCTCAAAGAATCTTTCTGTACCCTGTCATCTTCTCATTTTAGGCTTTCATCATATTTGGCCTACTTGATTATCTGTTTCAAGCCTATTAGGCTTTATGTTGTTCCTCAGTCTTTTTTCTTTCTCTTTTCTGGAGTTGATAATTTTCACTTTCCTATTTTGAAGTTTGTTGCTGCTTTCTTCCGCTTGCTCACATCTCATATTGAACCCCTCTAGTGAATTTCTCGTTTAAATTACCTTACAACTCCCTTTTCTTTTTTTCTTTTTTTTTTTTTTTTTTGGTTCTTTTTTATACTTTATTTTTCATTATTCATCTTTTTTTCCATTTCTGTGATTATGCCCACATCTTTCTTTAGCTTTTTGGGGATTTTAAATAAAGTTATTTTAAATTTGTTGGTATTTCTACCATCTGCCCTTTCTCTGGGACAGTTTCTGTTATTAATCTTTTTCCTTTGGGCTGTATTTTCCTAATTCTTTGTATACCTTAAGATTTTTTTGTTTTTGTTTTCGTTTTTGACAAGGCAACTCTTGGTTGACCTCACAGATTGCAAGGACCTTGTTAGTTTACAATCCCTTAATTTTTTAGTTTTTACGCCTGCAGCATTTGGTCTTCCTAGGTGGTCTCCTATCCAAGTACTAACCAGGCCCAATCCTGCTTAGCTTCCAAGATCAGATGGGATCAGGCCTTTTCAGGTTAGCATGGCCATAGACAAGATTTTTTGTTACTGAAATGTGGGATTTGAATCTTGTAATGTGGTAATTGTTGATATTAGAGTCTTTCCCTTTATTCATGTTTGTTCTTAGTTTTGTTGAGTGTCTCCATGCTGGAGATCAGCCTGAGATAAGTCTTTTCAGGTTTTCTTTGTTTCTAGGCTTGCGTGTGGCTTTCCATATTTCTAAGGGTGTAGTTGTTCATGAATATGCCAGTGCATTAATACCTGGTTCCTCAAATTGTAAAAAGGTTTAATTAAAGTTAAAAAAATAATAAACTTTGTTGTTTTCTTAAATCCCCCTACATGCCTATTCCCATTGAGTCAGTTGCAACAGTGGGCACTTTCATGATGAGATTTTTAACTGACAGAACACAGATCCCTGATATTCAGAGGACTATGTCCATATTGGCTGCCCTGACCTCCTGTATACCACTACAGGAATGTTATGACCACCTAGTGTGGGGCTGTGGAGTGGAAGAATGAGTAGCTGCTCCAGTGCTGTTGGCTTAAAAGAATCAAAATTAATCACATTTTACTAGACAAGAATTTACTTGGAAGGTACAAGACTTTGAATAGACTTCAGAATTCCAAAATAATTGTTAGACTGTTTCTGCCAGTGCAATTGTTGTCTAAGTGTGGAGACAGATTCTAGCCTCTTGTTCCTGGGCTCCTATTCCTTGACTGCCTCATCACTATCCCACTGGCCACCTTCTGCTCTGGTCACCTCATACTATAGGACCTCTAAGGTCCAAGTATAGCTATCTCATGCACCACTTAACCACCATCAGTCTAGCATACTTTTTGTTTGTTTTCTCTAACTATTGTGTTTGTTTTCTCTAACCATTGTGTTTATTCTCTCTAACCATTGCAACCAGCAATACATTGACCATCTACTTTCTCTTTCCTTATACTGTCTTTCCATCTACTGTCTTTATGTGTATTTTTTTCCTTATATTTCCGTACATCATCAAAATCCCTTGGTTGGTGGAAACTGAAGTCTGAGTATCCAACAGTACAAATAGGCAGATAAAAATGGAACAAGGTCTTTATTGTGTGTGATCATTATAATACCTCTTTCTCCTCTGTCACTACACTATTATAAAACCTCCACAGTAGTACTTACCTTTTTTAGTAACTATGAATCCTAGACTTCTTATTCTTTCTCTTTTTCATCAGGTGACTCTGTCTTTTGTTTTTTAGGGGAAGGAGGCCATCAGACTGTCAGTGTATTCATATCAATTTTATGACTTAATTGCATCTGTGCCCATCTTCTGGGACTCTTTTTTTCACTGTTATAACATTAATGTTTATTAGCTCAAGGTCTAGTAACCTGACAGTTATCTGTAATGCATCACCGTTAGTGTAATAGGACAGTAATTTGTAATCGCTGTTACCATTAAGAATACATTCAAATTGACATGTTAGGATTTTGACTCATTTTCTGGCATGTGAGAACTTTTGCAGTAGAAAAGAAAGAGGTTGAGTTGATAATGTGTGCAAAACCTATAGCCACTTTTTTTTTATTTAGTTTTTCTTTGGGGGGGGGGGGTGACATTGATCAACAACATCCAGTAAGTTTCAAGTATACAATTCAACAGTAAGTCATATGTATATTGTATGTGGGTTCACCACTCATGGATTTCTTTCCATATTTTACCTCCTTTACCCCTATTGACTTCCCCCTCCCTTCCTTCCCTCTGGTAACCACTAGCTCACATATCCATGAGTCTCTTTTTGTTTGTCCTGTTTGTTTGTTATTTTTAAATTTATATCCCCACATACAAGTGAAATCATGTGGTTTTCAGCTTTTTCTGCCTTGCTTATTTCACATAGTATGATTATCTCGAGGTCTATCGATGTTGTCACAAATGGCATTATTTCATCTCTACTTATGCTGAGTCATATTCCATTGTATATATGTGCCACAGCGTCTTTAGCCGGTAGTCTGTTGTAGGACACTTCAAGAGTGTCTATGTCCTGGCCACCGTGAATGATGCTGCTGTGAAGATAGTGGTGTCTATATATTTCTATAAAAATACTATCAAGTTTTTTGGGGTAAAGTCCTAGTAGGCAAATTGCTGAGTCATAACATAGATCAATTCTTAGTTTTCTGAGAAACCTTCAGACTTTTTGTAGTGGCGGTACAAATTTGCAGTCATACCAGCAGTGTATGAGGGTTCCTTTTCCTCCACAACTTCCCAACACTTGTCATTACTTGTACTCTTGATGTGAGGTGGTATCTCAATGTGGTTTTGATTTGCATTTCCCTAATAGCTGGTGAAGTTGAGCATGTTATTCATCTGTCTATTGGTCATTACTTTGTCTTGGGAAAAGTGACTGTTTGTGTCCTCTGCCCAATTTTTTAATCGGATTGTTTGTTTTCATTGTTGTTGGGTTGTATGAGTTCTTTGTCTACAATTTTGGATATTAGGCCCTAATAAGAGGCATTGTTGCAAATATGTTTTCCTGTTTGGATGGTTGTCTCTTCACCTTGTTGACAGTTTCTTTTGCTGAGCAGAAGCTTTTTAGTTTGATGTAATCCCATTCATTAATTTTTGCTTTTACTCCCCTTGCCTTTGAGGTCAAATTCATAAAATCCTCTTTAAGTCCAAGGTCCTTGAGTTTAGTTCCTATGTTTTCTTCTATGCATTTTCTTATTTCAGGTCTTACATTCAGGTCCTTGATCCATTTTGAGTTAATTTTGGTATGTGGCAATAGACAATAGTCCAGATTTATTCTTTTGCAGGTGGCTTTCCAGTTTTCCCAGCACCATTTGTTGAAGAGGCTTTTCTTTCTCCACCATACATTTTTGACATTTTGTCAAAAATTATTTGCCCATATAAATATAGGTTTGCTTCTGGACTCTTGATTCTGTTCCACTGGTCCATGTGGCTATTTTGCTGCCAATACCATGCCGTTTTGATTACTGTTGCTTTGTAGTATAATTTGAGGTCAGACAGAATGATGCTTCCAGTCTCTTTCTTTTTTCAAAGAATGGCTTTGGCAATTCATGGTCTTTTGTGCTACCATACAAATCTGATGATTTTTTGTTCTGTTTCTTTTAAAAATGCTAATGAGATTTTGATGGGCAATGCATTAAATCTGTATAATGCTTGTAGGTGATAAAGTCATTTTAATTATGTCGATTCTTCCAATTCAAGAACATGGAATATCTTTCCATTTCTTTATATCTTCTTTGATTTCTTTTCATAGGTTCTTATAGCTTTCATTTTTTAGGTCCTTTACATGTTTCATTAAATTTATTCCTAGGTATTTTATTCTTTTTGGTGCAATTGGAAAAGGATTATTTTTTCCACTTTTTTTGACATTTCATTACAGGAAAGCTATGGATTTTTGGACATTGAATTTGTATCCAGAAACTTTACTGCATTTGCTTATTGTTTCCAGGAGTGTTCTTGTGGCCTCTTTAGGGTTTTCTATAGAGAGAATTATGTCATCAGCAAAGGAAGATTGACTTCTTTATTTCCTATTTGGATGCCTCTTATATCTTTCTCTTGACTGATTACACTTTCTAGGACCTCCACAGTTATATTGAATAACAAGCCTTGCCTTGTTCCTGATCTTAGAGGGAAGGTTTTTCATTTTTACCATTCAGGATAATGTTGGCTGAGGGTTTGTCATATATGGCCTTTATTATGTTAAGGTACTTTCCTTCTCTACCGATTTTGTTAAGTTTTTCGATCATAAATGGATGCTGTATCTTGTCGAAGGCTTTTTTGTGTGTCTATCGATATGATCATATGGTTCTTATTTTTCGTTTGTTTTTGTGGTGTATCACATTTATCAATTTGCGTATGTCGAACCATCCCTGTGCCCTTGGGATGAAGCTCACTTGATCGTGGTGTATAATCTTTTTAATATGTTGCTCTATTCATTTCGTTTTATCTTATTTAGGATTTTCGCGTCTGTGTTCGTGGGAGTTACTGGTCTGTAGTTTTATTTTTGCGTATGTTATCTTTACCAAGTTCTGTATCAGGGTAATATTGGCCTCATAAAATGAGTTAGGAAGTATTTCCTCCACCTCAATTTTTAGAAGTGTTTGAGGAGAATAGGTATCAAATCTTTGAATGTTTGGTAGAATTCACTGGTGAAGCTGTCTGGTTCTGGGCTTTCACATTTTGCTAAGCTTTTGATGATTGTTTCAATTTCCATACTGCTGATTGGTCTATTTCGGTTCCAGATCTTCTTGATTCTGTCTAGGAAG
Organism: Rousettus aegyptiacus; assembly: GCF_014176215.1. Taxonomy (NCBI): domain Eukaryota; kingdom Metazoa; phylum Chordata; class Mammalia; order Chiroptera; family Pteropodidae; genus Rousettus; species Rousettus aegyptiacus. Next base: position 5,922,468 of record NW_023416294.1, read on the forward strand.
GTTGTATTTTTCTAAGTTCTTGTCTGTTTCTTCTAGTATTCTTGTATTTTTTTGTATTTGTTATGTAGAGTACATACTGTGGAACAGCTACTACCTATTTAAAATTTATTGGTTAGTGTAAGAACTCCCTTAATTAGTTCTAACGTACATTAATGAGTACCTTAGACTATCTTGCCATTCCATAAGCAACCATTTTGAGTGCTGTTTATCTTTGGAAACATTTTATCCTATTGGGATATTCTGTAAATCTACTCTAATTTACAGTAAAAATTGAAGAGGAATCAATAGCATAAATTTTCTATACTTTTTCATCATAAGTTATGATCATGTTAGCATGCTTCTAGAAAATTTAAACTTTTTATTAGCTTTATACATTCATTTTGTATTTCTGTAACGTCTGTCAAAACTTCTCCTCTTTCATCCCTGATTTTGTTGTGTTCTTTCTGTTTTTTCTTTAGTGTGTCTAGCCAGGGGTTGGTTAATATTATTAACTTTCTCAAAGAACCAGCTCTTTGTTGCATTTATATTTTCTATTGTTTTGTTGTTGTTGTTGTTGTTGTTTTTAGTTTCACTTAATTCTCTAATTTTGATTACTTCTGCTGATTTTACATGTCATTTCTTCTTTTCCAGTTTTTTTTTTTTTTTTTTAACATGAAGTATTAGGTTATTCATTTGGGCTCCTTCTTGTTGTTGAGATAGGCCTGTTATGATTTGAACTTTACTGATATTACTACTTTTGCCACATCCCAAAGTTTGTTATGTTGTAGTGTCATTATCATTCATTTCTATGTTTCTCTTGATCTCTCTTTTTATTTCTTCTGTGACCCAGTTATTCTTCAGTAGCATGTTGTTTTAAATTCCATATTTTTGTGGTTCTTTCTGCTTTCTTTTTACAGCTGATCCACAGCTTCAAAGCATTATGATCCACGTATATGGTTGTTATGATTTCAACCCTCTTATGTTTGTTGACACTGTCTCTGTGTCTCAGTATGTGGTTGATCCTTGAGCATGTTTCATGTGCACTAGAGAAGAATGTGTAAGCAGCTGTTTGGGTATGGAAGGCTCTGCAAATGTCAATTATGTCCTCTTGATCTAATGCACCATTTAAGAATGTTATTTCCTTACTGATTTTCTGTTTGGACGATCGGTCCATATCTGACAGTTGGGTATTTAGGTCTATTACTGTGATAGTGTTTTGGTTTGTTTCTCCCTTTAGTTCTGTTAGTAATTGCTTTATCTATTTCAGGGCTTCCTGATTGGGAGCATATATATTCATAAGTCTTATATCTTGGTGCATCATTCCCTTTATCATTAATGAAGTGTCCCTCAGTATCTTTTTTTATCTTTTTTATTTTGAAGTCAGTTTCATCCTATATTAGTACTGCAACGCTCGCTTTTCTCCAAATGCTATTGGCTTAAAATATCATTTTCTCTTTGAGTTTATATTTATCTTTGGAACTGAGATGGGTCTCTTGAAGGCAGTATATGGATGGATTTTGTTTTTTGATCTGTTCTTCAACTCTGTGTCTTTTTATTGATGTGTTCAATCCATTTATGTTTAGGGTGATTATTGAAATATAATGTTTTCCCATAGCTATATTATTTTGTTTTCTGGTTGCTCAAATATTCCATTGATTCTTTGTCCTTGTGTTCTGTCAGTTATTTTAACTTGGTGGGGTTTTGTGAAATTTTTCCCATGTTCTTGTTTTCTATTACATACCTCAGTTCTGGAACTTTGATGTGTGCTTACCATTAAGCTTATGTAAAGGAATTTACACACACACACACACACACACACACACACATACACAGAGGTTAGGCTATTTTCTTCTATATGTGCCTTATATCCATTCCCCTTTGTGAATTTCAATTGTTGAATCTTCTTCCCCTTTTCTGTTATTTTGTCAGATTGTTCTATATATGCTGAACATTCATCCTCCCCTACCCCTCGTCATTTCTAAGTTGTACTAGCAATTATCATAATGTTTAAGCTTACAATACCCTGTTTCTAAAAAGGGTTGTGCTGTGCTGCCTCTGTTCGCTTGCCATTTGTCTTACTCTAGTTACATATTTTTTGTCATTTTGTTTCAGGAGAGATGACCCTTTTCAGTTTTTCCTCTAATGCAGAATTCATAGTGGAGAATTCCCTCACCTTTCATGTATCTGGAAAGGTCTTTATTTCTTCTTATCTAGAAAAGAGCTTTGCTGGATACATTATTCTTGTTGGTAGTTTCTTCATTTATAGTTTGAATATTTGATTTCACTCCTTTCTGGTTTGTAAGGTTTGTTCTGAGAAGTATAAAAATAATCTAATGGATTTTCCTTTATAGGTTACCATCTTCTTTTCACTGGCTGCCCTGAGAATTCTTTCTTTGTCATTAAGTTTTGATAATTTTAATATATTGTGTCTTGCAGAAGACATTTTGGGTTGAGATATTGCATGTTCTGTTAGCTTTTTGGATTTGAAGCTCCAGCTTACTTTAGATTTGAGAAATTCTCATCAATTATTTGTCTGAATATGCTCTTTCCTTCTTCATCTGCTGGTATATTTGTTATTGTGTTGCCTTTCCTTATGGTATCAGCTAGTTCTTGTACTTCTCTTTCTTTATTTTTCATTCTCTCTTCTTCTGAATCACTTCTAAATTTCTGTCTTCAGTATTACTGATTCTTCCTTTCTTCTGGTCAGCTCTATTTCGTAAGCTCACTATTTGTCTATTTATCTCTTTTAGTGTGTTTCTTTATAAGTTTTACTTGGTTCTTTCTTAGTTAATCTCCTTGCTAAAAAACATTCTTGGTCTATTTCGATCCTTATTGCCTAGAATTGTTGATCTGGAGTATTTGCATCTCATTGAGTTTTTTCAGAGGTGCAACAGTGAATTCTGTTATTTAACTTGCATATTTCTCAGTGTTTAAGATTATTTTTTGGAGATTTACTCTTTTATTTTTGAACTGCCTTGTCACTCTGCTTGTCCATGATGTTTAGTGGACTATTTCTTTGCCTGGGAGTGTAGTCTGCTTTTTTTAAGAAAGATGACCCTAAATAGAGGTCTCTATTTATATAATAGGTGACATCCAAGCCTCTTAGATCTCTAAGGGGAATAATGTCTTTTTCTCTCTGGAACAGTAAATATTCAACCCATGATCAGCGATCCTTGGCCCCAGCCTGTATGTGGTACCGATAGTGGTATTCTTCTCAGTACTGGTTGTGTCAGTTCCCCTGGGGCTCTGCGGTGGTAGGTCAGGGAGGACATGGGGTGGAGGAAGGCCTTGCTCTGGGTTGGTGGGTCGGGGTAGCTGGTAGTGTCCGTGTCTCAGCCTTCCACTTCACAACCACCACTGCTAATACATAGCTCTTATCCCTGCTCCACTGTCTCCACTGATCTCTGGGCTTGGCTGTGTGGAGTTCACAGATCCCTCAGGCAGAGCTTTTAGGGGAACGGGCTGCAAATTCTCCCCTGCCCCTCCTCATGCAGTAGACTCTCTGTGAGAGCCAGCTTCTTTGTTCCTCCTAGTCTACGCTCCAGACTCTCTGTAGTTCTAACCTCTAGAAACTCTGATGTGCAGATAACTCACTCAGACATGCATGTGTGCAGGTTGGTTGTTGACTGTCTAGTTTTAGATGTTCAGCTTTTTGTTACTGCAACAGAAGAGATCTGGAGACATCCCTCACTCTGCCATGCTTTTCATGTCACTACTACAGCCACTTTAGATATGATGTTCTCGGGGTCCATGATAAGATTCCAAACAGAATCATTGTTTAAGTTTGTTGAGATAACATTGGTTGATATCATTAAATAAATCAGTACAGTGTTTTGATTCATTGTCTTCATATTGTGTTGTAGGCTCGCTGCCAAAAGTAGTTTTCTTCCCTTGTTATATTTTTGACCCTCTTTACCCTAAGTATGAATTTCAATAAAGGTGTTTTGAAATAGCTGTATATATGTAACCTAATGAAGATGTTTTCAATATCTGTAAGTATGTTGCTTGTAGGTTTCTTGATTAGGTTGTTCTTGTTCTTGAAATGTACAGTTTTTAGCATTTATTCTTCATGAAGGCCTTATCAAAGTGTCGATAAGACCTCCATTGTATCTGTTAGTGTAGTATAGAATAATTTGCTCTAACTCTAAAATTGCCTTCTTCATTTACAAGAACTCTTGAATGCTTATTTGTTTTAATAACCTGTTTTTCTGTGTCATAGAACAGTAAAACTAGATGGTGTTGATTTTTAACAACTTTTCCAAAAGGATGTGTTTTTAATTTAAAAAAGACGAGAGATTGATTTTTTTTTTTTTGTAGTTTATTATTTGCATACTTTTTCTTTCACTGAATAAGAGTTGTAGAAAAGGTCCTATGACAATTATTCTGATTCTTTACCATGTTACTCAGAGGTTTTCAGTGTGTTTCCTGAATGTAAAGTGCTTTTTGATTTTAGCTGGAAGAGAGCAGGAATGTTCAGAAGCAAATGAAGATTCTTCAGAAGAAGCAAGCCCAGATCATGAAAGAGAAAGTTCACTTGCAGAGTGAGCACAGCAAGGCTATCTTGGCAAGAAGCAAACTAGAGTCTCTTTGCAGGGAACTTCAGCGTCACAACAGGACATTAAAGGTTAGTTGGTTTATTTTTCTAATTTTTAGGAGGTTCTTTGGCTGATTCTGTAATCGGTGTGTATCTGTTTGAAGTAAATCTTTGCTTCACTTTCTTGGGTGGGGCTTATAACAACTCCTCCGTGATTTCTTGTAATAACAACTCCTGCGTGATTTCTTGATCTGCTAGATTAGGTTCCTGAGCACAGAGAAGGTTTTATAGGGACTTGAAGGACATACTATCTTCCTCTTTATTTTTCTTGGTTTGTGGTGTGTGGTGAGGTTGCTTGGTTTTTCTATCTAACTTTTGCTTTCAGATTCCAGGAAGAGCTCCTTAATGTACTTCATATTTGATAACAGGGAATCTAGTGTACCTTAGGAATATTGTATTCATAGTTCTCATTCTTAGGAAGCTCAGGGTTGCCAGATTTTGCCAATAATTAATATTGTTGATTATCAAGTCCTCCTTGGATAAGTAATGAAATGTATAGCTGAAAAGAAAAATGCAGTAGCAGTGGACTTGAGTCAGAGTGAGTTTGAGAATGAAAAACAGGTTGTAGAGCTTTAACTGGCGAGTTTGCTTAACTACTCTCTGGCCTTTCTCAGCTATTCAGTTGCTGAATACTTTAGTATTTATACATGGCTGATTATAAAGGAAGAGTGAGCAGGTATCAAAATTTGCATCAACAGAGAAGAAAAAAGCAGAGACATTAGATATAATCCTTATTATGAGAAGATATTTGCTTTTAGTCTTGCTAAGAAGGTGCAATTGAAGTTTGATTTTAATTAAGCAGAATCCCTCATTACCATATCACAGCAAACACTCAAGGACCTACCAAATAAGGACAATTCACGAAATTAATCATCTATTGTGAGGGTTTTCTTTTTCTTGCTTTTAGAACCATGGGTTTTGGTAGGATAAAAGCAGATAGTTGTTTTTTTCTTCCCCCATTCATAGCAAGTCAGCATTTTGACTGAACTGATTGTTTAGGTAAAGGTCTTTTGATGTTTACGTCATAGGAAGAGTTGAAAGTAAGCTTTTTAAAGTAAATATTTCTTTTGTTTCTTGCCGTCTAAGGACTGGAAGATATAATACAAAAATTAAGCTGGTAGATGTTACATATCTCTCGAGGCTGATCTAATAAGGATGATGGCCTGCTGAACCACTGAATGGGGTATTTGGGAAAATAATGTGGAAGAAGCTGACTGTTGAGAAACTCCTTACTTGAACTTTAGTGCAGTGAATATCTAGATGGTCAGATAACACTTACAGCCAGGTGTACTTTATGTCTCTGATTATTTATTTAGGAAAATCTGCTTGCTTTTTTTTTAAGTGAACTTTCTGGTTATAGATCAGAAACACTTTAGACAGCATTAAATGAACTCACATTGCTAACTGCAGCATCTTTTTTTGAACGTTTTATATGTACCTTTATACTAATAAGAGATTTTTTTTAATATATAATAAGGAAGAAAACATGCAGAACGCAAGAGAAGAAGAAGAAAGACGTAAAAAAGCAACTTCACATTTCCAGTTTACTTTAAATGAAATCCAGGCACAGATGGAACAGCATGATGTACATAATGCCAAACTCCGGGAGGAAAACATGGAACTGGGAGAAAAGCTGAAGAAGCTCATTGAGCAGTACGCGCTAAGGGAGGAGGTAAAGGTGTTTCCTTTATTCTTTCCTATAGGATCTCATTATTACCCATAACTTTTTATCATTCATTGCTAATTTAGAACTATCGTTCTAAATTGTCACAAGACAATATTTTGCAACTTTTGTATATCCAAAGTAGAAGTCAGGCTTTTATTAGGAAAGGATTAGATACCATATGAACTGAAGAACTAATTGGGATCATCACTTGATGGTCCCAGAGTCAGTGGATATGAATATGTGAGGTAATTTCTAGGAGAAACATTAAGTGCTACTTTTTTGCCATCTCATAATGGAAGATGGTAATTTTAGTACACAGATTGTTTTTTCCCATATTCAGTGTAACAATAAATATTTTGCCTCAAAATACTTAATGCTCAGACTTGATAATCTGTGATAATCTGTTAAAATGTATAAGTACCATTGCATTCCACCTACTGTACTCTTTGGGAGAAAAAACAAACCTTTTAATTTAACCCGTCACCTACTCCTCGGTAGCCACGCACCCAGTGAATAAAAAGTTTACTGGTCGCAGAACCCAATCATTGTGCTTGCTTTACAAGGTTACTTTGAAAGCCATGTAATATCTAGATTAGAAGCAAATTGGTGATAACCTGTTCAATTTATTTTCCTTACTTTCAATACCAAATTTTTGAAAGTTGTGCTCTCTGCCTTTATTATGTTTAATCTAATAAAGTGTTGTTTCTTTTATGTATGTTGACTTCACAGAACCAGATTAAAATTAATAATTAAAAATTGTGACCTATTAAAATGGTAAATTTTGTATGTATTTTACTACCCGAAAACGTATTTTAAATTGTCATTATTTTTCTAACCATTCCCTCCATCTTTTTAACAGTACTCTAACTTTTTTTTTTAAGTTTCAAGCTTAAAAGTAGATTACATCATTTACCTTAGGAATTTATGCACTTCCGTGTCTAGCAAGTATTGTTATATCTGTTTTAAAACAAATCTAAGATGTCATGTTATTTCACTCACACTACATGAAGGCATATCTTGAAATGATGATTTTTATAAAAAGAACCACAATACCATTTTCACTTCTAAAAACATAACAGTAACTACTTAATCAAATTTCACTGCTGCTTCCTCCTTCTCTCTCCCAAGAGTATTGGAATCAGATCTAAACAAGATTTATACATTTTATTAGTTTTTTCCTCCTTTTTTTTTTTTTTTTTTTTTAGTAATCAAGGAAATTTTGTTTAGGTCTATAGAATGAATTTTCTTTTTATTAGATTTATTTTTATTAAGTTCTCATAAAAGAGGTTTTTGCTTAAATGCAGACTTTTCACCCATTTCTTGTTTGCCCAGAGAATACTCACTGGAGGCTCTTGCAGCTGCAGTGTTTACCCTGAGATAACTCGTAGTTTACAGTCCTATTTTTAATCTCAAAGTTTGCCATGAAATATCTCACTTTTATTATTATATCTGCATCAGTATGTCTTGATATCTTTGGAAACAAATGACATCATTCTATTCATGTTATTCAGTTTTTATTAGTGGTATTTCCACTTATAAAATACAGTAATTGTTAATCACTGAAAATGTTAAATCCCAGAAAACATAGCATCCCTACATGTGATGTTAACATTGTTCTCGAACAGTTATTAGCTAGATTCATCTGATGAATCCGATTTATGTATACCTTTCTGTTGCATTAGGATTCGAGACAAGTTCTGTTTAGAAAGAACTCCAAGAGTTTTTATATTTTACCTTCACATTGAAAACCAATCAGATTTGCTTCAGCTTGAAAGAGTGTGTTTATGTAAAATTAATGCTGGCAGCAAGCTGCACTTTTTTTCTAAATGGGAAATGAGTTAAATATCTTAGGTTTTTAACAAATGACAATTTAATGACAGTCTACACAATTAATATAGTGAATTTGGAAAATATATGTCTGTTAAATCATGTTGTAAGGCATGTTTGTTTTAAATATTTCATAATTTTCTCTTTTTGGGGGGTAGAATATAATTGAGTAACCTAATTAAGTTATTTGCAATCAAATAGATTTGGTGTACTCATGAAAATCTGTTATGTCAACCAGCATTTTATACAATATGGGATATTGTACCTAAAAGAGTTACTATTTCTCCTCTGAGGATATTCTGATCACTTTATTTTATATAACTACCACTTAATAATATAGTTTGGTAATAATAACAACCCATCTCATACCAGGTGTCTAATATGTGCCAGGCGCCAAGCATTTTAAATAGTATAGCATTGTGTTCAGCTTTACATAGATGAAGTTATCAGTCTTTATAAATAAAGGAATTGAAATTTATCAAGGCCATCATTGAGTCAGGATTTAACCCCCAGGCCATTCCTACTATTATACATGCACTAAGAAATTAGGAGAAACTTAACAAGAAAAAAATATCCATCAATTTATGTGTATGAAGAATGGATTCAATAGTTTTATCTCCTTATCCATCTTTTGTTGTTGGCTTGGACATAACGTTTAATGTAGAGCAGAAATAGGAAATACAAAGCTGTTGATGGGGAAGGACAGCCCATCTCCAACAGAGAGGTGCACTATGTAAGTAGTCTGATGGGATCATTCCTGTAGATACAGGATGGTTTGCAAGGTGATGTAAATAAGTTGATTCTGTAAGCGTGTGGATGAGTTATATGTTATTAGTTATGATTTTTTTAGCATGAAGAACAGGGAAGCAAGTTGTTGTAACTTGTCATATCTCTTCACCAATGTATACCTTTTTTAAATTAAGTGATGGCGGAAATTTTATTTTATAGCATGTTGATAAAGTGTTCAAACATAAGGAACTGCGACAGCAGCTTGTGGATGCCAAGCTTCAACAAACAACACAGTTCATAAAAGAAGCTGATGAAAAACATCAGAGAGAGAGAGAGTTTGTAAGTTCTGTTTTTTTAAAAAATTATTACCAAATTGTAACCAAAGATATTCAAAACATTTAAAATCATTGAGTATTTTACACCAGACCCAAATTATGCAATTTGTTTTTTTCATTCTCTACATTTAGAAATGTTAGAATACATGAAGTCCTTTTATTTCTGATGATCTTTTTCATATAAAAAATATACTAGAATTAGACCAAGATATTGGAAACATCTGAAAATGTTATACTTTTTCTTTATGTAGAGTGTTATCTGCATTTTTAGGTAATAACCACCAGGTTCAAAATTGTAGCGGTTATTTGGCAAGTTATCTCTGGAGAGCTAGAAGCAATTAAAGTTCACACCAATTTTACCAAACGTGATTATCTTACATTCTGTTACATTGTTTTCTAAATAAGTAACTTGAAAAAAGGTAAATCATTTGTTTACACTGGTATAATTTTATGATAAAATTTAACAATTCTGTTTGCCAGTCATATAGCAGTATCTCAGTGTAGACTCAGTGTATTGCCTGACAATAATTGTCAACATAGTGAGATCTCCCATACTTAAAATAGGAAAATTAAACTATATATGTTTAACTTAAATAAGTCAAAAAATGATTATATTAACAAGTGGTACAGATCACAAACAGAGGTAATTGATGATTGTAATTAGGATATTTCAGCCACTTACCTGTGACTCTAAAATAAGGCCAGGAAAATCTAAGTGTGAGTGTCTGGTCATGTGACATTTTAGCCAAGTATGTAATTGCTATTAGTATTTTGCCAGAATGTTTCTGTTTTCCAGTTATTAAAAGAAGCAACAGAATCGAGGCACAAATATGAAGAAATGAAACATCAAGAAGTACAATTAAAACAGCAGGTAATTTGACAACAGAAAATAGTAGAATTTGTGAGTCTCCTTTTCGCCAAGCAGAGCCAGCTTGAATAGAAGAATAGATCTCTTTTCCTTTTGGAATTTACTTCTTCAATTAGGGAGACTAACTCATTTTGATTTGACTAGGACTTTTCTCAGTTTTAGTACTATAAGTTTTGTGTTTTAAGAAAACCCTCACTCCAAGAGGAAATCATGATAGCTGGTCAGCCTGTTTTCAATGTGCCTTTTTTACTCTCCTACATATTTTCTCTAGTATCTTTCGAATTTTGTTCTATGAGGAAAATAAAACAGGCAGAAAATATATATTTTGTTTAAAAGTAGTTTAAAAAACTGCATATGCTCACACAGGTCTACTTCCAGGTAAGGTTGTGTATGTGTATTCAAAGAATTGGGGTTCTTCCTGTTTTTTCGTTTAGTCTTCTTCTATTGTACTATTACAGTCTCTTATTTGGTTGCTTTGTGTAAAATAAAGGAAGTGAGGCTACAAGCCACTTAAAAGAAAAATAAGGAAAAAGGTTGTGCTTTACATCTCTGAAACGTTATTATACTTACCTAGTTTTAACAGACAGAAGCAGTTAGGTATTTATGTATATAACTTATTTTGTATTTGTTACCTAGATTACATACTGTGGTAAAATTACTGTCTATTTAAAATTTATTGTTTAATGTAAGAACTTCCTTAATTAGTTCTAATGTACACTAATAGAGTACCTTAAGACTATCTTGCAATTTCATGAGCAACCATTTTGAGTGCTATTTATCTTTGGAAACATTTTATCATGGAGGGATATTCTGTAAAGCCGGTCTAGTTTACAGTAAAAATTGAAGAGGAGTCAATAGCATAAATGTTCTATATTTTTTTCATCATAAGTTATGATCATGTTAGCATGTTTCTAGAAAATTTAAACCCCTTACTTATTAGCCTTATACATAAATGGAGGAGGGAATCAGTATGGAGAAGATATAAAAAGTGTTTATATAGCTTTGAAATATGTTATATAATGTGGGAGTCATTGATAGATTTTCCATTATAAGTTACTAGAGGGCCTTTTTTACAAAGCAGTTCCGATTCTGTTGTAGTGTTAGTTCATTTGTTTTTATCTAATCATTAGTTTGCTGCATGTCTTCCTTTTCCCAGTCCCTAAATGTGGCTGTCCTTCCCCCGGCAGTCTCACTCTGTGCTCTTACCATGGCAGTTTCCAGAATTTGTTGATGGTCTCACAGTCTTGGTGTGTCTTAGCCCACTGCTCTATAGTCCAATCACATAGGTCCTGCCATGGTGGTGGTTCCCACCCACTGACTGTCCTGTGTGGGACAGGACTGGATTCCTCCTTGATGGGACAATCTACCTGGATGTTCCATATTCAGTGAAAATAGACCCTGCTAAAACTGCAGTAACGTCTCATCTCCCTCACGTGCCAGAGTTACCCTCTATTTTGCCTGAGCACCACCATCTTTCCCAACTCCTGGCCAGAAGCGTTAGGGGCACCGTCAGTGTGTAGTCCTTTACAGACTGCTCACAAATCCTCTGCATCCTTCCCCAATTTGCTCCTAAATTTCTTCAGGCCTGATTTAGTTATCTCACAGTCATCTTTTCATCCTAATGTCACTAGTAACAATCGTTTCATTCTCTCCCTTTTCCATACATCAGAGTTTGTGCTTTTAAGTGCTTCTCACAATGCATATCAAGCCTGATAACTGTGGGAGTGCTACTTCCATCATATATCTACTTCCTCCTCATCCTGTTTATGTGGATCTACTTAATATTTCTAATGTAGCATTGATGAAAAGGAAAACTGGAAAGGCTATTACTTGGTCACTGGCTCTTGTTTATACTTTTCTACTCTTCCTGGGCCAAACACTTTACAGTGGTCTCCCTAACCCATGGTTTCATTTTCTGCAGTTTTAGTTACCTCATTCAAAACATGTTAAATGGAAAATTACAGAAACAAACAATTCACAAATTTTAAACTGCATGCCATTCTGAGTTTCATTATTAAATCTTGTGCCATCCTGCTGTGCCATGCCTGCCCTATGAATCATCCTTTTGTCCATCATCTCCACACTGTATATGCTACCTAGTTATTGTATAAGCTATCAAAGAATAACCACAGTCATATAACTTTTACTATAGTATTGTTAAATAATATTGTTTTATATTATTATTGCTGTTAATATGTGACTATGCTTAGTTTATGAATTAAACTATCAATGGTATGTACATATAGGAAAAACACACATAGTATATATATGGTTCAGCACTGTCTATGGTGTCATCATCCACTGGGGATATTGCAGTGTGTCTAATGTATTTTTCTGGGCCTCTGTTTCTTCATGTGGAAGATAATACATTAATTAGGCCATCTCAGAGGTTTCCCTCCTAAGGGAAAGTAAAATAATTTAGCCTACCCTTAAAAAATAGCTAGGGCTAATCCACATAAAGCTTGCTTTTCTGGCCACTGAGGGCATATTCCTCCCATTTCCCAACCAGCTCCTTTTCTAAGGGGGAGGGGAAACATGACTCTGCATTCTGTGTTCACATAGCATTATTTTTCCAGCTAGAATAAACATCACATGAGGCCCGCGTTTTAAAAACATTTGGTCTTCTCTTTTAGCTTTTTCTTAGCTATACTCTCACTAAATATTTTCTCTTTCAACCAAACCATTCTTTGGCCTCTGTTTAATTTCCATTCTACATTAAGGAAAGAGATTACCTTGATACCAAGCTAAGAACTGTGCACACACGGTAGTACTCTTAAAAGAATGATCTTTTTTCAAGAATGGTTTTTAAAATGCAAGGAGGGGGGTGGTACATAAATAATATGGTTATATAAAGTTTATAACTACCACCTCACTTTATGTTTTATTATAATGAATGGAGCTAATAAGTATTTGTATATTTTAGCATTTACATTTAGATTAAACCAACAAAATTTAATAAATTCAATGCATTTCAGTGGATTATAAGAATCTCACCCATCCTACTGTCTGTTCAAAAATTTAGTGTACATTTGTTTTACTTTTTATTGTATATAGCAACTCACTGACATTTAGCCTTATGGCGTTCTTTAGAAAGTCTTTGGATTTGAAATTATTTATCCTTTAGAACTCAGAATATATATATATATTTTTTTTCTGTAGCTTTCTCTTTATATGGATAAGTTTGAAGAATTCCAGACTACCATGGCAAAAAGCAATGAACTCTTTACAACCTTCAAACAGGAAATGGAAAAGGTATTAACACATTTATAGTAGAATATTACTATTAAATTAATATTGATTATTTTAAGCACAATTACCATTTAAATGAGTTTATATTGATATGATATAATCTTAACTTTATCTTTTCTGATGCTTCACTGTCATATTCAGGCATTATGCCCTGAATTGACCATGAGTTGGTAATGATTGATACTCTCCAAATTTTAATTCTAAAATTGTTAGAGAATTTTTCTATTAAAGACACTTTGTTGAGAGTGAAGTCAGAAGGTGACAGTGTGAAGAGTCCCCATGATCTCCCTACTTGAAATTAAACAAATTGAACACCTACAATTCAACAGAAAACACCTAGCCTAGCACATGAATATGGCTGAAGAATATGCCCATCAGTACGTCTGAAGTGGGAAAATTGGGGTGAACAGGGGAGGAAGAAAAGGAGAAGAGAAGAGACAGAAAATAAAAATCAACCGTAGAGCTCTCATGGGACTTGGGTAGAGGAGAGGAATCAGGGTGCTGCATGCACTGTTTGTAGCCTCAACTTTCCAGCCTGAGTGATCAGCATGTACTGTGGTGGAATGGAGCCCAGTGATTAGGGCTGAGGCCACGGACTACATGGAATACATACAAAGGTGTAAAGCTATATTCTAGCAGTCTCCACAGCCAGTTAAAAACTTGCCATGAAGCTTGGACTCTATCCTCCACCTTCCAGGAGATGCCTTCTCCATACCCAGAGCTAGCATCAGGCCTAAGAAACTAGCAGTGAGTACAGGGCTACAGAATAGAATGTATCTACAGCCCTAAGAACCAGACACCATTCCAGAGTGGCAGACACACACTCCAGCTAAATCCTGCTTTAAGAGTAGAGAGAACAGAAGTGAGGCAGGTGAGGTCTGGCAGTCACCATTACTGGGAGGAGAATAAAGCCACCAGCTACCTGTCCTAGCTCACGCCACCACCACACATAGCAGCTGATCCCAGTGGGGACACCTGGGACACCTTGGGCAGCACAATACTGCATCTGCCAGGGGCTCAGAACCTTGTTGCCTGCCACATTCTCCCATAGGTGTAGAGCCCTAGGATCAAGTGTCAAAGTAGCAGAGACACACACCTTCCTAGAGGATAAAGGGCATTTTCTTCCCACAGGTAGATATTTAGGAGGCCTGGGCAATGCAGGAATTATGTATGCTACCTAGTGGAAAACAAAAGAATCTTTGCTTATCAACTTGCTGAAGTGATACCACTCACAATAATGATAAAAGTTTAAAAAAACAGATTTTACTCGTGTAAGTGCTTGGGATGACAAATAATCCACTAAATACCATGAACAACCAAGGTAAAAAGGCAGCTACAGAAAAAAATGAAATATCTCTGGAAAATAAAGACATGGAAATATGTGATTTAAATGACAGAATTGAAGATTGCAATTCTGCCAAAAGAAAACTTAGATAAGCAGTTTAATGAATTCAGAAATAAACAAGTAATACTTGAACAATGAAATTGAAACTTTTATAAAAAAAAAATAGAACTTATGGAGCTGAAGAATTCAAAAGAGATAAAGAATGAAACAGTGAGCTTAGGAAATAGAGCTGACCAGTTGGGGGAAAGAATAAGTGATACAAAAATCTGGAAATGATAACATATGGAAGAAAAGTGAGACTTGTGAGTGAAAAAAAATGAAAACTCTCTACGAACTATTTGATTTTATCAGAAATAGCAGTATGAGATAATGGATATATCAGAAGGAGAAGAGAGGGAGACGGGATCAGAGAGCCTGTACAAATAGTCAATGAGAATTGCCTAAACCTACGGAATGGCCTAGATCCCTGAATCCAATGAGGAAACAAGATACCTAAGTATCTCAACCCAAAAATATCTATTCCAAGATATAAGTGTCAAAATTAATGACAAATAATGTTGAAAGCAGCCAGGGAAAAGACAACAACTTAAATCCCATTAGATTATCAGACTGTAAGTAGAAACTTCACAAGCTAGAAGGGAAGGGAATCAAATATTCAAACTATTGCAAAAGACATTATGAACCAAGATGGTTGATCCAGCAAAGTTTTTTCTTTAGATGTGAAGGAGAATTGAAGACCATTTCAGACATAAAAAAGCTGAGGAAATTTTTCTATCACAAGGCCTGCAGTGTAGGAAATACTGAAGGGGGTCTTTCTACCTGAAACAAAAAGACATATTTTACCACTATGAGTAAGATGACTAACAAACAGAATAGAATTGCAAACCGTATTCAGAAAAAGGTATTAAATACTCTAATATGACATGCTAGTTAAAGGTTTAAATATTTTAAAAAGAAAATAACAACTGCAAATTAAAAATGAACTCATAGCATAAATAGGGATAATCTGAGACAACAAAAACAGAAGAGACATGGGAATAAAGGTCTGAATCTACTAAGAGGAAAGGAGATAAGACACAAAAGAAAAGGACTACTGTATATATAAAACTTTTTTTTACATAAAATTAATGGTAACCACACACACACAAAACATAAATTGAGACAATATATCAAAAGAGGAAGCAGAGGGAAAAGTGGAATAGAACAAAACTAAAATAACAATCACAAGGGCAAATAAATGATAAACAGAGCTACCGCAGAACAAAAGATAAAATGTCTATATAAAATCCTCATTTATCTGTAATCACCCTAAACTGAACTCACCAATAAAAGTAGCAGAGTAGCTGATTGGATCAAAACACAAAACCCATCTTTCAAGAGACACTTCACAGCTACAAGGGAAAAAATGGACTTAAAGTGAAAGGTTGGACAATGATACACCAAGAAAAGGCATCCAGAGAAAAGTAGTGTAGCTGTGCTGCACTGACAAAACAGACTTCGAGGTAAGAAAAATAATGAGAGACAGTGATGGGCACTTATATTGATAAAGGGGACAATAAATCAAGAAGACAGAACACATCGATATATATGCTCCCAACCAGGGACCACCAAAATATAGAAAGCAACTACTAAGAAAAAATAAAGGGAGAAACTGACACACAATTATAGTAGGGACCTAAATACCCCACTATGGATAGATCATCTAAAAAGAAAATAAACATCAGACTTAATTGACACAGTAGATAATAATTGTCATTTACAGAACCTTTAATACCAAAAATTCAGATTATACATCCTTGCACATGGACATTCTCAAGTATACACCAAATATGGGACACAAAGCTAACCTCAATAAATTTATGAAGATTGAAATCATACCAGGATATCCTCTGACCCAAATAGTTTGAAACTGGAGATCAACTGTAAAAAGAAAGCCAGAAAAGCGATAAATATATGGAGATTAAACAACATGTTACTAAAGAATGACTGGGTCAGAGAAGTAGAAGGAGAGATCAAGAGATAGAGACAAACAAAAATCAACAAACATTTTAAAAATTGGGGCACAGCAAAAGTAATAAGAGGAAAGTTCATATCATAACAGTTCTGTCTCAAAAAACAAAGATCTCAAATAACATTACATCTTTAAAAACTAATAAGAGGAGCAAATGAAGCGAAAAGTCAGCAGAGTAAGGAAATAATAAAAATTAGAGCAATATTTTAAAAATTAGAGAAAGACCATTGAAAAAAATTAGCAAAGAGCTGATCTTTGGAAAAGACACAAGAAATTGACCACCCCCAGAAAGACTCAATGAGGGAAAAAAAGGTAAGATACAAATAAAATCAGAAGTGAAAGAGGAAAAGTTGAAAAGTTATGATAAACACTACAGAGATATAAAGGATCACTATGCATTATTAGATGCATAAATTCAGTATTCTAAATGAAATGGACAAGTTCTTAGAAAGATATAAACTTTTTAGATAGACTCATAACTGAAAATCTAGGTCAATTAACAGAAAGGAAATTGAAACAATATTTAAAAAAAAAAGAAAAAAGAAAAAAACAAGTAAAATTCCAGGACCCAGTGGCTTTACTAGTGAATTTTACCAGATATTCAAAGATGATTTAATACCTGTTTCTTTCAAAATTTTTCAAAAAATTGAGTCAGTAGTTTACAACTCATTTTATGAACCCAAAATTTAAAGATAACATGAAAAAAGAAAACTAGAGCAATATCTCTGATAAATACATGTGCAAAAATCCTAAACAAAATCCTAGCAAATAAGTACAACACAATAAAAAGATTATACACGTTCAAGTGGGCTTCATATAAGGGGTACAGGGATGGTTTAACATACACAAATCAACATTATATATACACAAAGAATAAGAATCATAAGTACAGAAGACTTATATGATAAGATACAGCATCCATTTATAATTAAAACCATAAAATGGGTATAAAAATGAAGTAATTTCAACATAATGGCTATATATGACATTCTATTAGCATCATATTTAATGGTGAAAAATTTAAAACTCTTTAAAGATCAGGAACAAAACAGGGTTATCTGTACTCACCTCTCGTATTCAATATTGTATTTAAAGCCATAGTTAGAGCAGTCAGGCATGAGAAAGAAAGACTAGACATCCACATAGGGAACACAAAAGTCACAATAGTCATTTTTCACAGACATGATTCTCAATAGGAACCCCCGAAGACTCCTTTTAAAAACCTTTAGAAACAAAATTTCATGATATAAAATCTAAGCACAAAAATCCATCGCATTCCTTTATATTAAATTAAATTTCAGAAAATGAATAAAATAACTTTGCAATTTCAACAAAGAGTAAAATACCTAGGAATAAACTTAACAAAGCCATCTGAAAGGTGTACACACTAAAAACTGTGAGACATTATTAAAAGAAGACTCAAAAGAATGGAAAGATAGTCCGTGTTTGTGGATTGGAAGAATCAACATAGCTAAATGTCCATATTACCAAAGCCATATACAGATTTCATGCAATCCCCGTCAAAATCCCAACAACATACTTTAAATAGAACAAAAAGTCATCATATTTTTAAGGAAACACAAAAGATACCAAATAGCCTAAGCAATCTAAGAAAAAAGAACAAGGCTGAAGGTAACGACCTTACTTTAAATTATACTACAAAGCAATAGTAATCAAAACAGTATGGTATTGGCAGAAAAACAGACCCACAGACCAGTGGAACAGATTGAGAGCCCAGAAATACACCCTTGTATATATGAGCAAATAATTTTTGACGAGCCAAAATACACAATGGAGGAAAGAAAGCCTCTTTAATAAATGGTGCTGGGAAAACTGGAAAGCCACCTGCAAAAGAATGAACCTAGATTAGTGTCTGTCAGTATACATCAAAAGTAACCCAAAATGGATCAAAGATCTGAGTGCAAACAATCAATTACAAAAAGAAAACACAGGAGCTAAACTCATGTGCATTTGTGTTAGAGAGGGTTTATGAATTTGACTTCTAAGGCAAGGGAAATAAAAGCTAAAATAAATGAATTGGACTACATCAAACAACAAGCTTCTGCACACCAAAATAAACCATCAGCAAAACAGACAATTAGCTGAATGGGAGAAGATATTGGCAAACAACATTTCCGATAAGGGCCCAGTATCCAAAATACATAAAGAAATCAACAGTACGACTCAAAAAATGGGCAGAGGACCTGAACGGACACTTCTCCCAAGAAGACACACAAGTGGTCAAAAAACATGAAAAGAAACTCAACTTCGCTAGTTATTAGTGAAATGTAAATGAAAACCACAGTGCAGTTCTACTCCCGCCTGTTAGAATAAGTATCCAGGACAAGGAATAAGTGTGGAGATTTTGGGGAAAAAACCCTCATACACTACTGGTGCTAATGCAGATTGGTACAGCCACAAACCGTATGGAGATTCCTCATTAAACTAGGAATTAATGCATAATCCAACAGTCTTTCTTTTCTTTTTTTTTTTTTTTTTTGAAAACTGATTCATAAAGCTATGTGCATCCCAATGTTCATAGCAGCATTATTCATAATAGCGAAAACATGGACGTGCCTGAAGTACCCTTAACAGATAATTAGATAAAGATATGGTGTACATACAAACAACAGAATATTAGCGCTAAGAGAAAATGAAATACTGCCATATGTGACAACACAGATGGGTCTTGAGATTATCACGCTAAGCAAAATAAGTCAAAGAAAGTTGAGAACTATGATTTAACTCTTGTGGGATATAAAACAGAAAGCAACAAGCAGACAAGACAAACAGACTCATGGACACCAACAACAAACAGTTTAGTGGTCACCAGAGGCCAAGGAGTTGGAGAAGTACATAATGGTAAAGGTGGTCAAATACATGAAGGAAGATTTGACTTGGGGTAGTGAACACACATGCAGTACACATATGACATATTACTGAATTATACACTTGAAAGCTGTGTAATTTTATTACTTAATGTCACCCCATTAAAAGAAAAGACAATTCGCTCTTAGAAGCAGATTTTTTTATAAATCACTGTTAATGAGCTTTCTTCATTTTTTCTCAAAATATGTGTAAGTTATTTTCTAAAGTTTTAGGCCAAGAAAAGCAATAATATATTTTGGTTGAAATAGATGATTTCTAATCATCTAGCAAATGCCCTAAAGTATTTGTACTCTTTATATTTGATATTTGTAGTAACACAGAAGGAATCCTTATAAAACTAAAAAAACATCCGGAAAAATATTTGGGTCATTTCAGTTTAGCATATGGGCTGAAAGAAAATTTTAGCGTACTCTTTTCTGCCTCTGTTCTGAAATGAACAGGGAGAATTTTGTTTTGGACCACAGGCTCTGGTACTTAGCTACTTCATTGCATTTTGTGACTTCTGTTGGTGGGTATTTACTTTGGCATTTCTCCTTTAGAGTAAGGATATTAAAAAATTATTACTGAGGATGAGTAAAAGTAGGATCTGGCATTTTAAAAGAAGTTAATAGATATTTGTTGTCATTATTATCAGATCTTATATAGTAAGTACATCCTTGGTAGTCAGGATTTATAACTTCTTGCATCATTTATTGTAGACCATTGAGAAGTTATTTAACTTTTTGGTTTTGTTCCTTCACTGTTAAAAATGAGAATAAAAAAAGCATCTGTTGTATTTTAACAGTGGTTGGCCATGTGAAGTGGTCTAAGTGCTCAGACATTTTTATACCCAGTAATTTAGAGATAACGCAGTGAACCTGAGCAGATTAGTTTTGCCGGCGACTCCTTTCAGTTGAGGGGCCAGTTGAAGTTGTTATGTATAGCAAATGTGTTGAGAGGACTGTAGCTCACACATGCTATTTAGACAGGGGCACCATTTTAAGAGAGGTGCTCCCCATTTTGTACTCCTTCTTGAGAATTATCTGGACTGAAACACATTTCTCTGTGCTAGTAGTTAATAGGAGTCCATGTAGGTCAGCACTGAACTCAGATCTTTCATGCACTCTTCTCAAGGTCTTTTTTCCCATCTACATTGTGGTATAGTTATATGGATCATTAACGTTTGGTGTAGGGTATTGGTTTTGTCTTATCCATGGTTCCTTTAACAGTGCTTGCTTGAGACAGAGCTGATAGGGAGATTAACAATATATGAACATTGCAAATATGACTGATTGACAGGCATGGCTTAATCTTATTCCGAACTTCTGAAAACTGTGATCTTGTACTATTGGTTTAAGAACATGTTGCACTTATTTTTGTACACACTTGAACAAAATCTGAAATACAATAGTGTTAAAAGTGTGAGGATGACTAAAGTTAAGAATTTAATAATTTTAGTATCATTTTCCTGGTCATTTACCTAAATTACCCTAAGTATTTCTGATACTCATGTTGTTTTAAATTCTTAATCTCTTTGAGGGCTGACAATTTCCATCCTTCCAAGAATCCGAAGAATTAGTTTAATATACTCTCCAGAATATTCGAGAACATGGACATTTTTCCCATACAACTTGGAGAAAGAAGTCTTGGGTTTTTTTTTTTTTCTTTTAGCTAGAATGAATTGCTTTGCAACCTTAACTAAGAGTTCAGAGTGTAATTATCTGAAGCTTCCATCTGCTACTTCCTCTGAAATTGAGATTAAATTTGTTTTTCTTATGATATGAAATTCTACTTTTGTTCCTGCTGCCACCGTGATAAATGTTTCTGTTAGCTCTGCTGACAGGCACAGCTACTTTTATAAATATATAATGTACTGTTGGTTGAGACAAGTACAGCGATGAGGGAGGGAAGGAACATTATTAAATGTTTCTGGGGAAGGTCAGAGAATACAACTTAGAAATTAAATTTGCAATTGTGTTCGTTCACAGATGACAAAGAAAATTAAAAAACTGGAAAAGGAAATGCTAATATGGCGTACGAAATGGGAAAATAATAATAAAGCACTTTTACAAATGGCTGAAGAGGTGAGAAGCTTTTACATGACTGAATAGTGAGCACTCATTTATTTCAATATTAAAGCAGGGTGGAACTTCTGGAAATTCGCTAAAATAATTGAAAATTGATTACTTTCCTGGAATAGTTAGTTGCCTCTTAAGTGAGATTTTTAAACTTTTTCCTCAATTAATTAGCTCAAGTTTGTATTACAGACAACTGTAGAATATCAATATGTTGCTTTCTTCTAGAGCAAATGAGCTTATTCAGACTGTTTTGTTAGTCTGGTATGCTGCTCTCCTCATAGTTTTTGATTCCGTAAACTAGGGATGTTTCCTGGGAGTCTGCATTCCTAACAGGTATGATGTTGGTTCTAAGACCATAAGTTGAAAGTCCTAACTCTTCAGTAAAGACAACTTGATTCAGATTTCCTATGGAACTATGGAGAAAGCATAGACTTGTTAACTCAGTTGCTTTTCTACTATAACTTTTTCTTTCAAAAGGCAATAAACTACTTATTGTCAGATTTGTTGTAAATAAAGCTGAAATATATTCCATGGGCATATACTATGTTTCTTTCATAAACTCAATAAGACTAGTTTATAACATCACAAGAGAAAGCATTAGGGTCCTAAATATGGTGTAAGAAGAATAATTGATGTAGAAATGAAAACTTTAATGTATTATTTCTAGCACTGTAAGTTAAGATCCTGATTTTCCTTAATGCTTCATCAGGTCAACTTAAGAAGTTTTGGTTACTTTAAAGAATTAGAACAAAGATTTTAATTTTTTGCTTTGCTCCAAAATAATTGTAAATAATTTAATTGCCAGTACACAGTGAGGTCAAGAGATAAAAAGTAGTTTCCAATATGTCTCAGAGTACTTTTTATGTACAGTAACCTAATTTGTGTTACATATATAAAGTTTACATTCTTTTTCTTTCTCTTTTAGAAAACTATTCGTGATAAAGAGTACAGGGCCTCTCAGATGAAACTGGAACGTTTAGAGAAGCTGTTTAGAGCACTTCAAATGGAAAGAAATGAACTCAATGAGAAGGTGAAAATCCTGAAAGAGCAAGTGTCTGTAAAAGCAACAGATGTAAATTTAGCAACACCTGTGACACAGCCCTGTGCTGTGCTTGATTCTCAGAAAGAGTCAATCACTTCCTCTAAAAGAGCCCCAGAAGTCTACCTGCAGGCTGAGCCCAAGGGAGTGAATGAAACAAAACACAGCTTAAAAGATCCTTTCCATGTGATCTCTTCTGGGTTTTGATTTAGTTGAAGAGATGAAGTGTGATCACTGTATTGAGAGATATATTTTGAGTATAACTTTTCTGTAGTAGTTAGTATTGGTTTTCTGATAAGTTTTCGTACTTTTCCTACCACATCTGTATTTTCTTAGAATTACTGAATTATGTGACACAGGAGGCTGTTTAGCAGTTTTCCATTGTTTTAATGTATATGTTTTCCACAGTTTATTGCATATCTGACTCATTTTCCCTTCATTGCCTTGTTCTTTCAGTATATCTTTGTGTTCATTGCTTTGTCGTACAATTTCTATATCTATATATATCTTTTCCATATAATTATCATTATTATTATTAAATTTAGATTTGTTCTGACAGTGGCTCCCAATGTGAAAACTAAAACTATACTCTACCATTGTAAAAAGAGAAAATATAAAAAATGATTACTTGTCTTGTAGCTCATTGAAATGCCCACTAAACATGAGTATGGGATATGAAACAAGCATAGGATATTTGATTAAGATTAGCTTTTTGATACTATTTTTATCATTTGACAAATTGAGATGATTGCAAGTCTTGATTCCATCAAAGTTGTGGCAGAATATGTATATGGAGGTGTCATTTGTAAAGAAAGTGGGATATTCAGGCCAGTCACAGGACAGAAAGGCTTTATGTTTATGTGACTAAAAGTAATTGTATTGCTTTAGTTTCAGGTTAGAACAAATGGCTAAAGAAAAAAAAGTATCAAGGTCTCTGCATTTAGAATAGAGCAATTTCTGTACTTCATAATTTCGTTCCTAATTTTCATTTGCTGCTTTAGTGTTAATGGTCATATTTATGAACTAAAATGGGTGGAAAATAGAAAATGAACAGTAAAAAGAGCCCAGAGTGTGAGAGGTTTATAAACTTCTGCCACTGACCATGATAATCAAGAGGCCAGACAGCAAAGGAAAAGAATGTATGTGAAATCTGACAAATTTAATTACTGTGCCAAAATTAGCAAAATCAAACAAATCCCCCCCCCCAAAAAAAAACCATCTCATTCAGCTACTAAATGAAATATTGAACCCATTTCTTTGAGATGAAGATGTGTGTCAGAAATATAATTACACTTAATGCTGATTATATTTCATCAGGAACCTGTTAATTGACCCTTAAAATTTTTATTAAGGTAGTTTTGTGGCCCTCTAAACCTCTTTGTGGCACTTGTTTTTTGTGGAGGTAAATTTTTGGATCAACAGGAGTGTGATTGACAGCACTTGGTCTGCTGTCTTAGGTATACTAATACATTAAAGGAATCTGAATTGTTTGGGAAGCTTTTGGTTTCAGAATTTTTCCTCTGGTTACCAAGTGGAGGGGGTAAAAAAGATTTCAGTGAGAAGGGTTCCCTTCTAAATGGCTCTGTAACATGCCCAATAGTAATTATGTTCTAGAACAGGAGTTGGCAGACCATCTCTGTAACTGCCAAGGGCTGCTGCTTTCATGCTGCAGCTATTGATTTGAGCAAGTCTTAAATATTTGCTATCTGACCCTTTGTCAACTCTTGTTAGAAAACACTATAGCTGGCTCAGGAAAAGTTTAAATGCTGTGATCAATTAAATTGTGTGTGTTGCACCAATTTTGTGAAAATTTCTGGAGCTGTAAAATCTATAATGGCAGTGGATTTCAAGGTATAGAAAAAAACATGGGTCTAGGATAGCAGACCATTGCATCTTCTCATTTTTACAGGAATACATTTTGTGCTTAAGAAACATACATTTTTAGTTATGTTTGAAACTGCCTTACACCGAGTTATCATTGTTTATTTCTCAGGTGTTGCAGAAATATCTACCTCTTTCATCCTGTAAATGAACATAACTGAAAAAAAGATACAATACTAAATACACTGCTTTATTTTTACAGTTCACATCTTTCATGGATATACAAAATTGACAAGGGAATCTTATGTCACTTTTCAAAGACATTTTGTAGAGATTTTTGACTAATGAATATTATTTTATCTACTTTTAAGATTTAGTAAATACATAATGATTATTTTTAAAGCCTCTGTGTATTCTTTATATTTAATGTAACTTTAATTGTGTGATAACAATTGTACATCAGGACCCCCAGGCCTGGAGCTTGCACTTGGGTTTGGATATTCCAGAAGAACAACCAGGAGGACGAGAGGGTTGAGAAATGCTTTTTATTATACATGAGGCGGGGAAGCTTAAGCAGTGGCCAGAGCTGTAGGAATAAAACTGCTGACCAAGAGCAAGCAGAGTTCTTTCTGCCTATTAGAGCAACGGGTTAACTCATGGGGGAGCCACCGTCTTTCTAGCCGAATGGGAGTGAGGTGCCCTGCTGGGTTACAGGAGCAGATAAGGACCATGGGAGCAGCAGGAAAGTCCTTGGGGGCAGGCGCCGCTGAAAGCCCTTTGTTCACTGCCTGCCTTGGCTGCAGGCTGCGCAGCCAGCACTTTCCAGAGTTTGTGGAGGGGCTGTGTTCTGAGTTAACCCCACAATAACCAAGTTCAGAGATTGTTGTGAATAGCTGATTTCTCAGACCTTAAAACATAATTATTGCAGAATTTAAATGACCGGGGTTTAGAGAAAACTACTATGATCGGTTGGCAACATTCATTTTATTGAGCGAGAGCTCTTGTTAGCTTCTCCCCGCTACCGCCCTTCCTTTACTAGTCAATTCAGACGATTTCTGTAGTATAACTTTTGACAAGGCTTTAAAAAATTGCAAGGGCTATAAATGTTTCTGGTTCTAGCATACCTAGATGCTTACATTGAGAATTTCAGTGACTTTTCATTGAATTAGTTGTTGATAAGCAAAACTTACTTCCACGTAATCCTGTATAAGCAGGTAAACAAAATTTTTACAGTTTAGCCTAGGAGAAAGCTAGTATTTGAGTGCCCAGGTAAGGTACAAGTTAAAAGATGAGGTGAAGAGTAACATCGTGGAAAATTATGATGAAAAATGCAAGAATCAGTTCTTTATTGAAACAAGCAATATTGAAAACTATCAAAAACATCTAGAAGGTGAAAACGTAATCTGTAAAATGGAAGAAGGTGCCTCTACATCATATATCTGATAAGGATATACTATCCAGAATGTACAACTCATTAAAAAGATGACAAAAATCTGTGAAAAGAACTTGAATAGACATTTCTTCAAAGGAGATGTGTAAGTTAAGCACATGAACTGAGGCTCAACGTTAGGAATCAGCAGGGAAATGCAAATCAAAGTCCTGAGATAACGACTTCACAGTCACTAGGCCTCTAGGTAAAATAGGTGAAAATTTGGAGAAACTGGAACTCTTGTAAACTGCTTGGGGAAATGTAAAATAGTGCAGTTTTGGGAAAGAATTTGGTTACTCAAAAAGTTAAAATAACAGAGCAATTCAACTGTATGTTCAAGGGAATTGAAAAGGGTAAACAAATACGTGTGTTTGTTCATAGCACTGTTCACAGTAACCAAAAGGAATCAACTGCAATTTCAGTGGATAAACATATTAAAAAACTCTGATATACAATGGTATATTATTCAAGCAAAACAAGAAAGTACTGATGCTTGCTATAATACTGATGAATCTCAGTGCTAAGTTGAAGCTGGGTACAAGAGATTAGATATGTATAAAACTTACTTCATTTTTGATGCTTTGACATCTGAGGTTGGTGACTCGAGGGACTGCCCCTCCCAGGGCCAGTTAATTCTTAAGAGATGTTGAAACAACTAGCCTTGAGCACAGCTCATGAAAACCAACCAATCCAGAGCTCAGTTTTCCCACTGGTTCCCAGACTTTGGGCCACTGACCGCCTACTCTAAATACCTCAGAGCGTGGTATTTGGCAGCTAGGTACCAGTTCCTGTGCCCCAGAGTCCACTGAAGTTATTCAAATTAGGCAAACCTACTCCTGCTTACACTGTTCAACCTGCACCTTTGCAAGCAAACAGTAAAGGCTCCTGCTCACATTCCCCTTCCTGCCTGATACTGGTGTTTCCTGTGGTGTGCTCTGTAGTGTGCCTTCTTCTTTTGGGAACGGTGGGTATAACTTGTTTTCATCAGCAATTGTTTCCTGATCTGTTGACCTCACCTTACCTAAATAAAACCTACAGTTTAAAACACGAATAGATACATTCATAGTGACAGAAAATTGGTGTTTGCCAATTTGGAATGGGAAGTGATTGATTCACAGGCGCAGAGTTTACTTTTGTGAGGATTAATTGTTTGGAACTAGACATAGGTAGTATTTATACAACACCATGAGTATATTAAATTCCACTTAGTTGTATATTTAAGAATGTTAATTTTATGTTACAGGAATTTAAAAGACATAAAAATTAATATGAAGCAGTTCTAGGTTTACCTATTAGTTTTGATATATGGACACCTTAATTCCCCAATCCAGTTTTAGGATTAGCAGACTCTTATATCATCATGTACTTTAGAAGGATAAATAAAATTCTCAATGCATAGTCCCTTGGGTGCCTATCATTTTCCTTACTGAGAAAATGAGGCAAAGAATTGGAAATAAAATAGGAAAAAATGCACTAATTTTTGCTCAAGATATAGGACACATATGCAGTTACTCTTTTTAAAAAATTCATAAAACATTTGAAAAAACTGCAAAGCTAATCAGGAAATGCTTGTATGAGAATTGTAAAAGTCATTTTTGCATATTTTAAGAAAATATGGATTTAAATTGTTGACTCGTAGGCAATACCATGCTACTTGTGTATTAAGACAGATGTGGTTTATCTTAAGCAACTGTTTTATACTAGTTCTTTTGAAAGTGCTAGAATCAGAACATAAGTAAGGCCTTATTATTCCACTGTATTTCCTACTTGGTCATTGGTATTTGATTATGAAGGTTTCATGTAACATTACATTCAGTAGAAGGTGTTTTGAATGTATAAAATAGTTTCCAAATCCACAATGATAATTTAAATGAACTTTTAATCCAATCAAAACATGAAAAAAAAAACATCTCATACTATGGGTTTAATATCTTTCACTCTCCGGTTGCAATGCTCTGATGTCCACCTAATTATCATTCATTGTATATATTTTCACTGTAGAGAGAAATTCATGAGTGAAATTTCTTGAATTTTTAACCAGGCTAATTTTTTTTTCCCCACCTAGGTTAAATAAAGCACTCTATCCTAAATGACTAGATTTCTTGATTTATTAACATGTTTCAGCATCAGAAATTAAATGTGAAATCTCAAAGATTTGAGGAGAATTTGTTCACTAATTTCATTTTTGTGCTCCCATCACCAAAATAACATTTTAAAGAGAAAGACTGGCTAATATTTTAAAATTTTTTATTTAAATGTGTACTTCCACATGTTCTCCAGGCCCTTATACACTGCTCTTGTTTTAATTATTCATGAAAAGTGTTCCCAAACCATTTCAAGCACCTTTCAATCATTTTCTTTCTATAAATATTTGGTACAATATGTATACTTATATTTTAATTATTTTTACTACAATGCATGTCAGTTGTATGTACCGCTGGTTAACATTTTTCTTTTTAAATAATCATTCAGGAAAACATTTTTAGCTCACCATTTGCTAATGTGCATATTATTCTCTGATACTGAGCAGAAATTGAGACTCACCGAGGCTCCAACTTAAAGCTATACCTTGGCATTATATCCTCCATGGAGAAACTGTTAATAAAACTAGAACAAGGTGACTTGGCTTTATATCTTACCTTAATCTTGAAATTTATTAAGGATTTTAAAGTTACTTAGTATCAGTCTTAATTTCGTGGGTATTGTCTCACAGTTTGGAATGAGGGTGGTACAGGCTCAGTTATCTAACACAACTTTTTATTCAGAAAATTTCACATTTTGGGGTGTTGCAAAGTGAATGAACACATGTATACCCTTCACCTATATTCACTAAATGTTAATATTTTGCTATATCTCTTACTTGTGTGTCTACACACACACACACACACACACTCACTCTCTCTCTCTCTCTCTCTGGAAAGTTGCAAATATAGTTAATACTTCAGTGTACGTCGCTGAAAAATAAGGACATTCTTCTATATGACTACGATTCTATTTCCACTGCTAATATAATTAACATTAAGTATACATTTGTTCTGATCATGTTCTATTTGCCACATTGATAAAAAGAGTATCCCCTAAAATGGGGTTCCCCATCCCCCAGGCCACAGACTTGCACCAGTCTGTGGCCTATTACAAACCAAGCCACACAGCCAGAGGTGAGTGGCGGGTGAGCGAGCAAAGCTTCATCCGTACATATTTGCAGCCACTCTCCAGGGCTAGCATCACTACCTCAGCTTCACTCGAGGTCATCAGGCATTAGATTCTCATTGGTTCCTGGTGCCCAAGAGATTGGAGATGGCTACAATAGTACAAGATGGTTATACACATGATATGCAACACTCAGATGAGATAAGCCATTCATTAGCCACAGCCAAATGAGGACATCATATGGTATACAGGGTAACATAGGGACTGTATGAAGAGCAGAGTGATTTAGCAGGGGCTGGGGTTGCAGGTCAAAAAGCAGGAGGATTGATTAGCTTTTTGGAATAATTTAATGGGTTGGCAGTGAGGCAAAACCTGTTAAATTGAGCAAATAGGGAGTGGGGGATGAAGCTAGAGAAGGCTGATAGAGAAAGTACCCAGGTTGGAAGCCTTTTATGCTGAATCTGGGCTTATATCTGACAAGAACAGAAAACTAATGCTAGTCTTTGGTCCCCTGGGATTCCAACATGCCTGAATAGCAGCTTGTAATTTAATACAAGTACGTGGCAGTGCTGTGATGAACATTGAAGGACAAGTTACTTTTTGAATATCTGTTTTTAATTTCCATTGGGTATATGTAGAAGTAAAATGTGTGTGTCTTATGGTATTATTAGCTTTAACTCATTGACAAACAACCTAGATGTTTCTACAGCTTGGACTGTACAATGGGACATGCCATTTTACATTACCACTACAATGTGCAAACGTTTCACTTTCTGTACATCATCAACAGCATGTGTTGAAGAGACTGATCTTTTCCTATTGAAAGATCTTGCCACCCCTGTTGAAAGTAAACTGTAGTTCATTGGGCATATGTCTGTCTTTATGTCAGTGCCACATTCTGTTCTTTACTGTTGCTTTGTGATAACTCTTCATCTCAGGAGGTATGAGTTCTTTATCTTTGTCCTCTTTGCTCCAGATTGTTTGGCTATGGTTCATACATTCTATATAATTTTATGATCAGTCGTTCCAACTCTGCAAAAGAAAGTGTTCGTTGGAATTTTAAAAATACAGACTATTTTTATAGCAGTTTTAGGTTCACAGAAAAATTGTTTTGAAAGCACAGTTTTCTTCACCTCCCCATACATGCACAGCCTACCTGACCATTACGACCCCCCACAAGAACTAACATCGACACATCATTATGACCCAAAGTCCTTAGTTTATATTTGGGTTCACTCTTTGTGTGTATTGGGATTTGATAGGAATGGTATTGAATCTGAAGATCACTATGGGAAATGTTGCTATTTTAATCATGTGAAGCATTCTATTCCATGAGCAAAGGAGGTCTTTCCTCTTATTCAGGTCTTCTTAAGTTTCAGCAATATTTTTTAGTCTTCAGCAAATAAGTCTAGTCCTTCCTTGGTTAAATTTCTTCCTATATTTTTGTGCTCATATGGCATTTTACAAGTGATTTTTTTGTATCTTAATCTTACACCCTGAAACTTTGCTGAATTTGTTATTTAGTTCTTAATATTCTTTTGTGGATTATTTAGCATTTTCTGTGTATAACACATCATCTGCAAAGGAATAACGTACTTTTTATTTTCCAAATTACATTACTTTCTTTTTCCTGATTAATTTCTCTAGTAAAATTTAAATTTCAAGTAGAGTGTTTAATAGAAATGTCAAAAGTGGACCTATTAATTTTATTCTTAATATTATGAGAAAGATGACAATCTGAATACTGAATGCAATATTAGTAGTGAGTGTCTCATAAATGATCTTTATCTTGTTGAAAAGTTCATGTATTTCTTTGTATGAGTGCATTTTATCACTAAAAGGTATTTTGTCAAAAGCTTTTTCATATATAATATATAATATATATATTAGTAATTTAATTTAATGTGGTAGATTAAATTGATTGATCATGTGTGAGCTACTCATGAAACTATATATACCAACTTGATAATTAGTATAAATCTTTTAATGAATTAATAGACTCAGCTTACTACTATTCTTTTGAAGATATAATATATATATAATATATATAATATATATATTAGTAATTAAATTTAACGTGGTAGATTAAATTGATTGATCATGTGTTGCGCTACTCATGAAACTATATATACCAACTTGATAATTAGTATAAATCTTTTAATGAACTAATAGACTCAGCTTACTACTATTCTTTTGAAGATTTTTAGGTCTAAATTAATAGGAGATACTGACCTGTTATCAGGTATATTGTAAATATTTTCTCTCAATCTCTAGGTTGCATTTTCATTTTTATGTGTTCCCTGGCTGGGCTGAAACTTTTTAGTTTGATGTAATCCCACCTGTCTGATTTTGCTTTCATAAACTTTGCTTTTGGCATTAAATCAAGAAGTAATTGCAAAGTCCAATGACAACATATTTTCCTATGTTATCTTCTAAGAGTTTTATGGTTCACATTTAATGTTTGCCTTAAATCTATTTATATTTGCTAACAATTTAAACTTTAGTAGTTTAAATGTTACTTTATTTTTTCAATTTCAAACTCAAAGTTAAATTTCCTTCCATCACATATATTTGACCCACTTTTCTACTTCCCAGTCACAACCCCTTTCCTTTGAAAACACAAAACTGTTGTCTGTGTCTATGAGTCTGATTCTTTGCCTTGTTTGTTGCTTTCAGTTTTATATTCCACACATGAGTGAAATCATATGGTTCTCAACATTTTCTGACTTATTTCACTTAGCGTAATAACCTCAAAATCCATCCATGTTGTGGCAAATGGCAGTATTCTGTCTCTTCTTATGCCTGAATAATATTCCATCATATTATGTACATCTTCTTTATCCAGTCATCTATCAAAAAAACACTTCAGTTGTTTCCATATCTTAGTCACTGTGAATAATGCTACAATGAACTTCAGGGTGTATATATTTTAAAAAATAAATGTTGTCAAATTTGGTGGCGGGGGGGAAGTAATACCCAAAAGAAGGATTGTTGGATCACATTGGAATTCTATTATTCATTTTTTGGGGAACCTCCATGTTGTTTTCCATATTATCTTTAAATACTGCTTTACTTCCCCATCAGGAGTGTATGAGGGCTTCTTTTTCTCTATGACTTCCAAAACACTTGTTAGAGGACAAGGGATAACCAATCATCCTCTTGATGACAGCCATTCTAGAGGTATGAGATAGTCACTCATTGTGGTTTTGACTTGTATTTCCCTAATAGGTAGTGAAGTGGAGTATCTCTTCATGTCTGTTGGCCATTTGTATGTCTTCTTCAGAGAAGTGTCTGTTCAGGTCCTCTGCCCATATTAATTGAATTCCTTGTTTTATTGTTGAGTTCTTTATATATTTTGGATATTAGGCCCTTATTGGAAGCATTTACCAATATCTTCTCACATTTAGTTGGTTACCTCTTTGTTTTGATGATGGTTTCTTTTGCCGTGCAGAATCTTTTTAGTTTGATGTAGTCCCATTCATTTAACTTTTCCTTTTACTTCCTTTGTCTTTGAGATCAAATTCATAAAATCCTCTCTAAGTCCAAGGTCCATGAGTTTAGTACCTATGTTTCCTTCTATGCAATTTATTGTTTTAGGACTAATAATTTTAATTACAATTGGCACATGATGTACATGATGTACATTCCTGGTGTACAACAGGGTGATTATACATTTATATAACTAACAAAGTGATCACCCTGATAAATATTGTACCCATCTGACGCCATACATGGATATTACAATATTACTTTATTATGCTCTACTTTACATCCCCATAACTGTTTGTAAATGCCAATTTATAAATTTTAATCCATTCTGAAATTTCACCTCCTTCCCAACCCTCCTTCCACCTGGCAACCATCAAAATGTTCTCTGTATCTATCAGTATGTTTTGTTTGTTTTGTTATATATTTCACATGTAGTGAAATTATATGGCATTTGTCGTTCTCTGCCTGACTTACTCTACTCAGCACAATATCCTCTAGGTCCCACCATGTTGTTACGGATGGGAAGATTTAATTTTATTTTCATGGCTGAATTATATTCTATTGTAGATATGAATACTCTTCTTTATCCATTCATCCATGATGGACCCGTAGTAGCCCTATATCTGGGATATTCTAAGTAAGGATGACATGAACACATCAATGCTCATGTGCTTTCAAAGCAATGTTTGAGTTTATTTGGATAAATACCCAGAACTGGGATAACAGTCCTTCACTGTCTTATGTTATAGTTTTATTTTAAAGTCTATTTTCTCTGGTAGAAGTATTGTTACCCCAGCTTTTTGTTTGTTTCCATTTCATGAAACATCCCTTTATGTCCCCTTACTTTTAGTCTGTATGTCTCTTTTGATTTGAAATGAGGCTTTTATAGGCAGCATATGTACAGGTCTTATATTCTTATTTATTCAACCACACTAGGAGCATTTAATCCTTTTACATATAAGGTGATTGTTGATAGATACATACTGTCATTTTATTTATTATATTTTTGATTTTTTTCTCCTTCTTCTTAAAGAAGTCCCTGTAATAGTGGGAGTGGCGGTGATGAACTCCTTTATTTTTTCCATGTGACCATGGCTGTTCTTTGCCGTCCCTGAACAATAACTTGGAACATCATCCAATAGGGCTGGACCAATCTGGAGGGCCCCGAAGTCACTAAAGTTGGTGTCCAACTGCAGGCGGAGAGCTGATGTATGGAGGCACCTCGGGAGAAGGAACTGCAGGAAGATGAACCTGAGGCCAGGCCAAAGGAAACTGGCAGTTATTTACCTCACTCCCTTGCAAGAGGCACATCCGGTGGTCACCCAAGGGGCAAGGGTGACCATCCAGCCTGCTGCTGGTGTGGCAGGCTGTGGCCTCATGAAGCTGGAGGACGCTGTCTTGGGGAGTGTCTCTTTACCCACCAGAAACTCTGCTCGGTCAGTTCTCACAGATTGAGAAGAACTGTGTCATTTGGTCTTGGAAACGTTGAATTTTTCTTGCTACGCCTGCCTTCCTACAGCTCATGTTATGGTGCCAGACAGATCTTTTAAGCCAGGGCCTTAGATAGAGGTGGGGGCCATGCTGGACTCCTCCTGCAAGGCCCTGGTGATCCCTCAGTACAGTCCACATGAGAAGTGGTTCATACATGCCTGCTGAGTTGGCATTCAGGGACCCAGGCCAGACAGCAGACTGAAAGGCTGGGCCAGGCCCAGCACCTCCCTCCCAAGAGGATCACATCAGGTGACAATTAACATCAGGCAGCTGAAGAAGAGGGGGAAGTAACAACCAGGGGCTTAAAGCGCCCTGAAGTGCACATTGGGGTAATGGACATCCATCCATCTATGTGCCATGACAACAGCAACACACAGGAGGTCTTTTCTCAAAAATCCTGTCTTTAACCCTTAGAACTAGTGGCCACCCCCAACCCCTGCATAGCATCACTACACCTCCACCACCAGTAGCACAGGAATCTACGGAGCAGCTCCTGATGCCACAGAGGGGCACGCAGATGCACACATGGCACAATTGAGGTGAAAGTAAACTCCTGACAGGACAGAGACTGAGCACCGTAGGTGGCAGTCTGAGCACATGGAGTGCAGAGCCTGAGAATCCAGATGTTTGAGGGACCAAAGAATGAAAAATAATGCAGCTGCGTTGCTGTGTGAGATTAGATTCGAGTCTGTGCAAAACCTCTGCACAAACCCTATGCTCCCCTGGCAGCTGCTGGTGCACATGTGTACCTACCCTTCCCTCCACTCATCAGTGTTTGTTCCTAGAACATTCACTGTCACAAATTTTGGAAGTTACAGGTTGTTGAAGACATTTGCTTAAAAACTTTGTAGAAGAAGAAGAAACAAAGTGGAGTGAGAGACATCCCCAGACCTCTCCCCTTGAAACAACAATAAGTTGAACATTGAAAACTCAACAAAAGCCACCCAAACTGCACACCAGTACTTTCTGAGCATGGGATCTGCGCATTAGAGCTACTACGAGTCAGAACTCTGGGTGTTGGGTGGTGGACTAGGATAAAAAAAAGAAGCTGCCTCTTGCAGCCACTGGAGCTTCTTGCAGGAGGAGGGGGAGGGATGAAGGTGTGGTGATTTCCCTGATCAGCTTGCCTGCAATGCCCAATTTCTAGCAACCAGCAGCAGGGCCCAGTCATCAGGGCAGAAAGCAGAGAAGCGGGGTGGGACAGCAGAGAAACAACAGTCGATTCTTACCGGCCCCGGTTCCAAAACCGAGGCTGAGCTGCAGCCCCCAAACCCCAACCCAGAGGGTTCCTCCTCTATACCCTCCAAGACCGATCACCATGGAGCCCCAGGGGAATCTGAGCAAACACTACTGAAACTGTCGCTAACACTGACAGGGACTGAAACTGAGTAGCAAGTGTGATTAAAGCTCTACAAGAAAATAAAAAAGACATTAGGCTTCATTTAAAGCAGGGATCCAAGAGGCTTAGATGCCACCTACTGGAAACCAAAAGAAAAGCACCTTCTTTGCAGCATGCTAAAGGGAGACCTTTATATAATAAATCTTCTTTCTGGAAAAAACAACAGCATACACTTCCATTAATGCCCAAGTAGAGAAATAGTCCATTAAACACCATGAACCACCAAGGCAACAGGCATCTCAGAATGAAAGAGAAAAATCTCCAGAAAATGAGCTTACAGATATAGAAATATGCAACTTCAATGACAGAGAATTCAGGATGGCACTCCTGAAAAAAACTCAATGAGAACCAAAACAACTCAAATCAACAATTTCAGGGATTGGAAAAACAACTAGATGAACAGAGGAAGGAGATTGAAACCCTCAAAAGGAACCAAATAGAACTTCTGGAGATGAAGAACACACTGCAAGAGTTGAAAAATGAAATAGCAAGATTGGGAAACAGAGTCGACCAAATGGAGGAAAGGATGAGTGACACCGAAGACAGAAATCTACAAATAAATTAGAAGGAAGAAGAGAAGAACCAAAGAATGAAAAATAATGAAAGAGAAATACAATAATTAGCTGATACCATCAGAAGAGGAAACATAAGAATAATGGGCATTCTCAAAGGGGAGGAAAAGGAGCAGGGACTAGAAAGCATTTTCAGACAAATAGTGGACGAGAATCTCCCAAATCTAAGGAATGAGCTGGAGCTTGGAATTCAAGAAGTCAACAGAACACACAATTATCCCAACCCAAAGAGGCCTCACCAAGACACATTGTATTAAAGTTATTTTAAAAATCAATGACAAAGACCGGATTCTCAGGGCAGCCAGGGAAAAGAAGACGGTAACTTATAAAGGAAAACCCACTAGATTATCATCTGACTTCTCAGCGCAAACCTTACAAGCCAGAAAGGAATGGAATCAAATATTTAAACTATTAAGTGAAAAGAACTACCAGGCTAGAATAATGTATCCAGCTTGCTCTCCTTTAGATATGAAGGAGAAATAAAGACCTTTTCAGACATACGAAAATTGAGGGAATTCTCCACGGCGAGGCCTGCACTACAGGAAATACTGAAAGGGGTCAGCTCACCTAAAACAAAATAACAAAACAGAACAAAAAATACCCAAGTAGGAGTAAAGTGACTATCAGGCAAATAGAAGCAGAGGAGTGCAACCCTTACTAAGAACAGGGCATTATACGCTTAAATAATAAGCAAATCACTATGGCAAGATAGTAATGAACATTCAGCATACATAGGGACAGACTGAGAAAAATGACTGAAAAGGGGAGGATTCAAAGATCCAAGTTCACAAAGGAGAAAGGAGATAAGGCACACACAGAAGAAAAGGGAGGACTGTATACACACACACCATACACACACAAACACGTATTTAGAGAAAAACGGGAGCAGTCGTACTAATATCAGACAAAATAGACATCAAAATAAAAAAGGTAAAGGAAGATATGGAGGGACACTTTATAATGATAAAGGGAATCATGCACCAAGAAGACAACACTAATTAATATCTATATGCTCCCAATAGGGAGCCCTAAAATATGTAAAGCACTTACTAACAGAATGGGAGAAACAGACCAAAACACTACTGTAGTAGAGGCCATAAACACTCTACTGTCTGATATAGACTGATTATTCAAACAAAAAATCAATAAGGAAGTAATATCTTTAAATGACACATTAGACCAACTGGACATAATTGATTTATACTTCTATCCAAAAACAGCTGCTTACACATTCTCAAGAATCGACCAAATATTGGGACACAGAAATAGCCTCAACAAATATAAGAGGGCTGAAATCATACCAACCATATTCTCTGATCGTAATGCTTTGAAACTAGAGATCAACTGAAAAAAAATCAGGAAAAACCACAAATACATAGAGATTAAATAACATGCTACTGAAGAACAACTGAGCCAGGGAAGCAATAGAGAGCTCACGAGATACACAAAAACGAATGATAATGATAGTACAACATATCAAAACTTTTGGGACACAGCAAAAGGGGTCACGAGAGGAAAGTTCATATCATTACAGGCCTATCTCCAAAAACAAGAATGAGTCCAAATAAACAACCAGACGCTTCATCTGAATAAACTAGAAAAGGAAGAGCAAATGAGGCCTAAAGTCAACAGAAAGAAATAATCAAAATTAGAGCAGAAATAAATGAAATTGAAATTTTAAAAAATAGGAAAAATAAATACGAGGAGCTGGTTCTTTGAGAAGGCTAATAAAATTGGCAAACTCCTGGCCAGACTCACTAAAGAAGAAAGAGAAAGGACCAAGATAAACAAAATCAGGGATGAAAGAGGAAAAATATTTATAGGGATGAAAAAGGAGATTAACATTGCAGAAATACAAAGAATCATGCAAGAATACTATGAAAAAGTATATAATAACAAATGTAATAACAGAGAAGAAATGGACCAGTCCTTTGAAAAATACAATCTTCCTAGACTGAATCAAGAAAGATCTGGAAAATCTAAATAGACTAATTATCAAAAACCTACCGAAAGGTAAAAGCCCAAGACCAGATGGCTTAACCAGTGAATTCTACCATACATTCAAAAAAGATTTAATACCTATTCTCATCAAACTCTTTAAAAAAAAAATCAAAGAGGAGGCAATACTTTCCAACTCATTTTACTCTGATACTAAAAACCTGGTAAGGATAACACACACACACAAACACACACACACACACACACACACACACACACAAACTACAGACCAATATCTCTCATGAACACAGATGCAAAAGTCCTAAATAAGATACTAGCGAACCAAATACAGCAACGTATTAAAAAGATTATAGACCATGAACAAGTGGGCTTCATCCCAGGAGTACAGGGATGGTTCAACATATGTAAATTGATTAATGTGATACACCACATAAACAAATTAAAAAATAAAAATCATATGATCCTATCAACTGATGCAGAAAAAGCCTTCGACAAGATACAGTACCCATTTATGATCAAAACACTTAACAAAATTGATATAGAAGAAAAGTACCTTAACATAATAAAAGCCATATATGACAAACACTCAGCCAACATTGTACCTAATGATGAAACACTAAAAACCTTCCCTCTAAGATCAAGAACAAGGCAAAGCTCTCCACTACGGCCACTGTTATTCAATCTAACATTGGAGGTCCTACGAGTGCAATCAGGCAAGAGAAAGATATAAAAGGCTTCCAAATAGATAATGAAGAAGTCTATCACTATTTATGGATGACATGATTCTCTATGTAGAAAACCCTAAAGAGGCCACAAGAACACTCCTAGAAACAATCAGCAAATTCAGCAAAGTCTCTGGATACAAAATCAATGTTCAAAAATCCATAGTGTTCCTATACTCTAATAATGAAGCATCATGAAAAGAGGTGAAAAAAATAATTCCTTTTGCAGTTGCAACAAAAAGAATAAAATACCTAGAAATACTTTAATGAAACATGTGAAAACTACAAGACCCTATTAAAAGAAATCGAAAAAGATACAAAGAAACAGAAAGATATTCTGTGTTCTTGGATTGGAATGGTATTGCCAGCAAAACAGGCACACGGACCAGTGGAATAGAATCGAGAGTCCAGAAGTAAACCCATATTTATATGGGGAAATAATTTTTGACAAAAAAGCCAAAAACATACAGTGAGAAAAGAAAACCTCTTCAATAAGTGGTGCTGGGAAAACTGGAAAGCCACCCGCAAAAGAATAAAACTAGGCTATTGTCTATCACAACGCACCAAAATCAACTCAAGATAGATTAAGAACCTAAATAGAAGACCCAAAACAATAAAATGCAAAGAAGAAAACATAGGAACTAACCTCAAGGACCTTGGACTTAAAAAGGGTTTCACGAATTGGACCTCTAGACAAGGGAAGTAAAAGCGCAAATATGTAAATAGGACTACATCAAACTTAAAAGCTTCTGCTCAGCAAAAGAAGTTGTCAAGAAGGTAAAGAGAGAATGATCCAAATGGTCATTAACACCTCCAATAAGGTCCTAATATCTGAACTATACAAGGAACTCATACAACTCAATCACAACAGCAAAAAAAAAAAAACAATCCAATCGAAGAATGGTCAGAGGACCTGAACATGCAAATGGCCAACAAATATTTGAAAAAATGCTCAACATCATTAACCATTAGGGAAATACAAATCAAAAGCAAAATGAGATATCATCTCACACCTGTCAGAATAGCTATTATCAACAGGACAAGTAATAACAAATGTTGGAGAGGATGCAGAGAAAAAGGAACCCTATACACTGCTGATGGGACTGCATATTGGTATAGCAACTATGGAAAACCGCATCGGGGTCCTCAAAACACTAATAATTGATCTACCATATGACCCAGCAATCTCTCTACTGAGTATTTACTCCAAAGGCTTGAAAACCCATATTCAAAATCGTATTTGCACACCGATGTTCATAGCAGTACTATTCACGATGGCCAGGACGTGGAAGCAACCAAAGTGTCCTACGATAGATGACTGGCTAAAGAAGCTGTGGTACATATATCCAATGGAATATGACTCAGCCATAAAAAGAGATGAAATACTGCCATTTGTGACAACCTAGATGGACCTCAACATAATCATACTAAAGCGAAATAAGCCACACAGAAAAGTTGAAAATCACATGATATCAAAGTCTTGCAGTTTCTCCCCACGTGAATGACAGGGCAGTCCTGGCTATGCCACTGAGCACCAGGAGCTGCTGGGACTTACGTGTGGGATATAAACCTAAAAGCAACAAATGAATAGGATAAACAGAGACTCAGGGACATTGACATGGACTAGCGGTTACCAGTGGGTAGGGGGTAAGGGAGGAGGGAAGAGGTAGACAGAGTAAAGGGGGTCAAATATAGGAGATTTGGGTAAGGTTGAAGTGGCCAAAGGGAATCAAATATATGGTAGCTGAAGGAAACTGGACTCAGGTTGGTAATCACCCAATGGAATATATGGATGTCAAATTATAATGTACCCCTGAAAATTATATAATTGTATTAACCAATGTTACCCCAGTAAACTTAAAAATATATAAAAAAATTATAGACAGATGATAGATAGATAGATAGATAATAGATAGATAGATAGATAGATAGATAGATAGATAGATAGATAGACAGGCAGATAGACAGACAGAAAAGAAAAACATCGAAACATTCAGTAAATTGATACAAAAGTACAGTGCAGTGTGTTGGTGCAGCGTGTGTTTCACCATTGCCTTCGAATGGTACATGTGTGATCTGAGGCAGTGTGGAAGATGATGCACGTTTCTACCCCTCGGATGACTCTCCTGAGATCCGCCCAACTGTCCCTCAGTTATTGGGTGAGTTGGTGCAGAGCCAGCTGGATCTTCTAGAGGACATGGCTTCCTGCATGAGACAAAGCTCAGCATAGTCAGGTAGGAAGAAGAGCTTCTGATGCCATTCTGACACAGGTGTCGTGTTTCAGATGCAGCACAGTAAATTTGCACCCAAATCAGTGCCTCTCCAATTCCATGTATTCTTTCTGTGCAGCCATCTCCTGCCATGCTGCTCATGAGTTATGGTTTTATGCTCTTGTAATTTGT
This sequence comes from Rousettus aegyptiacus, assembly GCF_014176215.1. Classification (NCBI taxonomy): domain Eukaryota; kingdom Metazoa; phylum Chordata; class Mammalia; order Chiroptera; family Pteropodidae; genus Rousettus; species Rousettus aegyptiacus. The sequence continues at coordinate 5,963,490 of NW_023416294.1, forward strand.
AGTGTCCATCACCCTGGCCAAGATGAACATTTTCATACCCATAATCATTTTTAATTTTATAAAATACTCTGAAAAACAGTTCTTGATACATAATTGTGTTCAGCACCTTTTAGGTTTCCAAGGCTGAAATTGTTGACTCTCTTAGATTTGATGTTTGATTATCTTCAGTTCTCATGTTACAGTTAAAGACATGCTGGCAAAAACATCCGATTGACTGTGGAAGAAATGGATCCATGGGACTGAACTTATGGCAGGGTCCTTGATTCTGTGTTTTTGTTTCTGAGATGGGCCACCAGGCATCTTGGAGCTGGTGCCATTCTCAAGCAGCATGGTCTGAAAACAGAGCAGACACTCAGTGTACCCCTGGAGCTGCAAGAAGAGAAATACCAACTGCAGTTTGTGTGCATTCAAAATGGTGTTTGCTGCAGGTTAGAAAATATCATTCATACAATACGGGGCATTAAAGCTGTGGGTTTACCTTCATGGTTACTGAGACATGAGAACAGGGGATACTTTAAAATTCAAGAACAGGCCCTTACAGTGAACCTTTCGTTTGGAGTCTTGCAGTTTCTCCCCAACATGAACGACAGGGCAGTCCTGGCTATGCCGCTGAGCACGAGGAGCTGCTGGGACTCTGGAGACAGTCGGTGTACTGAGGAGCATGATGCTGGGGAGGCGGTGAATGCACAGGAGGAACAGCCGCATCAATGTCCTCTCCCTGTGGCTCCCTGCGCAGTCCAACCCTTCCTCATTCTGGTGCCTTCTTGAGGCTGGTTCCCGCAAATCTTGATTGCAGTCTCTGGGATTTAAGCTTTTGTTTGTTTTTTTGTTTGTTCATTGTTTTGCTTTGTTTTGTTTTTGTCCAAAGTTAATGTTCACTGCTGCTCTGGGTACAAATAGCTCAGAGATGACTTCTGGGGTCTAGGAAAGGAATGACTTAAATTAGCAATACATTTGCAAATTATGTACAAGAAATAATTTCATCTTTCCATTTATTTAAAAAATTAGCAAAAAAAAATGCTTTTGTGTGATGAGTGTAAAACATTTTTCCTGTGTCATTCTGTTCCACTCCAATGCACTGAGAAGATGTTTTCTGTGAGGCATTAATAATTCTGAAGCCTGCTCACAGGCCATCTACATGATTTGAACTCCGTAGGAATGAATCTTTCTCTAACTGAACACTCTGACAGTTTAGGTTGAAATTCTTGGTTGAACATTAGGTCTGGAGACCATGGGGACACAGCTGTCTACTCTGCTCACAGCTCCCAAAAGACCACCACAGTAAAACTCTGCAGGCAGTTAATTCTCATTTATCCCATAATTTCTGCTGCCATGATCTCATGTGAAAATTCCTATACAAATTTTTTCTCATTCCACCCCCAACCCCCAAAAATGCTTTTGATAAGCAGGGATATTTTCACATATTTCTAAAGAAGCAAGACATGTCTGACAGCTGTCAACAAAGTCCAAGCAGCACACTTGTTCTCAGGGATCATGTTTTCATCATTCTAGACAACTACACACAGCATGTTTCACTTTGATCATAATTAGAAGGGAATGGAGAAAGAAAGGGTGGACCTTGGGCTTACTTTTATACTGAATTAGAACAAACACTGTTGTCATCATCATCTTCAAAAAGTTACATGATCATCTCTCTGTTATAAAACTTTGCCCCAAGCTGCGATGAAATAAGTGATGTCAAATGCCTCTAATCGTTGTCGAGAAGGTTTCAGTAAAACTCACAAGCCTTCATCAGTTTAAGTTTTCAACCCACCAGACTTACCACTAGCTTCTCTTTTTATGAATACCAAAACCAAGCAAAATTGTTTTTTTATTCCTGGTTGGGCTTTTAACACTTTATGTGTTGCTTTGTGTCACATCTGTGCATTTTCTCCTTGGTGCAGGTTTCACGGGGTGCTACGACACTGTCATAGTCTCTGGTGCTGTAGGGCCTACTTTATCAGGCTAATGCTCTCTGTCACAGATTTTGTTTTGGAAACACTTACCCTGACATCACTTCTAAATGGATGTGCAGCTGCTGGTGCTGCCTGCTATGAGGAGCCCTGTGAATGTGACGACAGTGACTCCTGGCTCGCCCAGGGAAGAAAGACAGTATTTGTCAGTCCACATGCACTGTTCTCCCACCAGTTCTTAGACATGCAAGCCCACATGCTGCTCAAGCCTGTGGGTCCTCTGATAAGCACCTGGATTCCCCAGGAAAGGGGCTCTGGTGGCATGCATGACAGGGTATGCTCTGTGGTCTAGGGCCATGGCTGCTGACTAATCTGCGTGGAAGTTCTTCAGTACTTTCACATCTGCTACCACCACCCTAGTGCCTGCTGGCTGCATGGATCAAGCCAGTTTCCATCACTGCTTTATTTCTGGCATCATATAGGCAAGGATGTTTTTAGGGCTTAAGTGTGCTGAGCGCTAGGCAACACTGCTAGCAGGCTTGTGAAGTCAGTTCCGATTCTGGGATTTCCAAAAGTATTTTCCAAAGTAATAAACAAATTTCCTGTTGAGTGAAACAATGAAAAAAATGCTTCATCACTGCCCAAGCCCTCCTCTCCAGTCTCTGTACACAAGGCAGAGACACAAACTGCCTGGGGACAGTGTTTTAATCCCATTCTTAGAAATTTTTAAACCCAGTCTGAATTTTTATTTGGCCATCGCCCACCAGGCTAAGGGATTTTGGAGCTGACCAAAATGACTTCACACATGGCACAGCCACATAAATATGGGTGTTTTACTTCAGCCATCGCCAGAATCAGGTCTCCAGAGATTCTATTGGGAAGAAATACACTGTGACACCCATATCTCTTCCCTTTACAACACTCTGTTGAGGAGTCTGTGGGTTTTTTTTTTCTTTTTTTTTTCCTTCTTTCTTTTTTTTTTTTAGAGTTCAAAACATTTCTAATTTAATACGGTGCAATATTTGCACAGAATGTTTTTTAAAATACCACGTTGCATTGTGTTCCTCTGTCATTAACCCAGAAGAGATCTCCTGAGAGTGGCACATAGAGGACAGCAAATATATAGTTAAGAATGCACCAGTGAAAAGAAATTATACTTAATATTCCGCAAGTTAGACATGCAGCCTCCCCACTCCGTAAAACATGCAAAGGTTAGAAGATGAGTCTAATAAAACACTGGACACTGAGATTAAAGTGAAGGCCTACAGTGGTAATGATGTAATTTAACAATTTGCATCCATCCTCCTATCTCTGTTTCCAGCTCAGGATCTGATCATCAATACTGAGCAGAATTTTCACATGTTGATAATTCAAGAAACAAAGTGTTCAAAAGGTCTCTAACATTTTAGGCCTAAAATATATCTGCTTACATGACAGGTCTCTGGGGACCACTGAAAACTGAGAAATTTGATATTGTCTGCATGTAAGTGACAGCAAGCACTACATATTGATTTACTTCTAGCATATCTGCATTCCCTGGGAATGTGCTGAAAAAGGCTTAGAAGAAATTGCCATATTACTTTTAATATGTACTTTATTTGGTGTTCTTCGCCATGCAACACAGTTCCTCACTAGTAGAAAAAAAACAGGAGAGAGGTTTATGTGCCTCGCTATAGAACTGCATTCTCACAATCACATTATTTTTTTTTTACATTAAAAATGGATCCAGAAAGGACTGGAGCAGTTCTACAAATGCCTCAAACCTGGAACAGAAAACACATTATTCTAAGAAATATTTATTTCGCCTCTATTCATTGATCATCAAGAAAAAAAAGATTGAATTTACATTTGGATTCAGCAAACACCTTTTAGAACCTGGACTGTGTGCACATTTGGATTCAGCAAACCCTTTTAGAACCTGGACTGTGTGCTGCACTATTATATTGATATCTGGGTGAAGCCAGGACCTTGACCACTTTCCCGTCCCATGGGTGAGCTGTGAATGTGTACGTTGTGAAAGGCTCAGGAGATTCATTTTGTCCTGCCTGCCACCCAGGACTTACCAGTGTCTATAAAATTCCCTATCAATCTCATTAAATGAAAAGCAGGACTTGTCTGGAGAATAATAGACTGAGAACAGGAGTCTGAAATGGGATAGTCATGAGTAGACACACTGGCAGACTCACAGCTTTACCATGTTTGAATTTATTTTGTTTTCAACAAAGTAAATGCAAATGTCTTTGATGATTCATAATGATTACTTAAAACATCAGGAACCCATAAAAAAGCACACTATTCAGAGACATCTCTTTGCCTTTTGAACTCAAGGTGTATCCCTGTTCTTGCATCGCAAATGTCACCCAGAACTGGTGGGGAAAATCCCCCTTTCAGCATTTGTGTTCTACATCCTTGTCCATGCACCCTTAGCAGTTAGTAAACTCATTAAGAAACCCAGCTAGAAACCTAAGTGGTTAAAGCTACAAATTATATATATTTGAATTAAAAATGTTTCTTCATTCTTCCCCTCCTGCCAAAGAATTTTTATTTCTGCTGTGCCTTGCACAGGATTCTTTCCTGAGATAACATATTTCTTTTAAAACAAACAAGCATTGTACTTTTCTTAAAATAATTGCCATCTTGTTTCTAATTAACATGATAAATCTAGGTCAAGTATGCCATCTTGATTATATGTCTCAGAATGCATTTTTTGGTGATAGTGCCAAGAAACTTCACAGTGAAAAAACAAAACAGAAAAAAGAGGATGATCTTGCAATGTTGAATCTTATCTGGCCCTAATCACTTATGCCTTTTCCCCTGGGGCACACAGAGAAATTTCCCTAACTGAATGATCTCTGGCCGGTGGAGTGTGGGTGAAGGTGAAGATGCCTCGTGCAGGTTATCTGCATATTCCTCACACTCTCTGTCCACATCTGCCAATCAGAGGTAGAGGAGCCAGAGACGGACTGTGAGATCACAGCAGATTGACAAAGGAGCCACTAGATTCAAAGACCCAGGTACTTGAATGACTGTATGGTGCAGAACTCATGTCTGCTGCAGACCACACTGGAAGTGACATGGAAGAAAAATCAACTTTTGTGTCATTCCCACAGGTGCGAGGTGGTATCTCACTGTGGTTGAAATTTGCGTTTGCCTAACAGCTAGTGTAGCTGAACTTATT